>NC_137469.1:114358469-114958469 GCF_964235325.1 Thermobia domestica | reverse complement strand
TCATTGCCATTACATTTGCATAACGTTTCTCTTTTGTTTTAAAAAGAGTTTGTGTGTGTGAGTGTCAGCAAGTTGAGCAAAAAGAGATCCATACAAGACGGTCCTCCGGAATTCGTAAAAAAGACAATATAACAATACGTTGTATGTGTTTCAGTTGTTGTGTAGTTAGTGCAAATAAACATTTATTCATCTATCACAATTAAGCTGTTTTGTGAACATTTATTCATCAAAAGACTGAAACAGACGAAAATGGTGGTGATAGAATACGTATATTCTTTAGATGCTCATTTTATTGCACAAAAAAAACATTTGAAGTTTTCTTACCATTTTTGTGATTTTGCAATCAGCGATAAAACCAGAGAGGATTTATTTATAACATATTCGATTGGAAGAGAGAGATAAGAAAAAACGTGGAACATATGTTTTTGATCCTGAATCGGTTAGAAAATACCCTTCAGCGTATCTGTTCTGATACCTGCAGACAGACAGGTGGGTAGACAGATGGATATACTTTTTCCGTAACACTATCAATACTTACGCACGGCATAGTGAAGAAGTTTTCTAACAACATGAATAATATACGTTATAGTTCAGCTAACTTATTATATTTACCATAACGTAGTGTTCTCACATAAAATAAATTGTTAGTAATATATGTAACATTAACGGTTATGGGAGAAAAAGTCAACAGCTTTGAGTAATATACGGGGATGGATCGATAGGTAATGCATCAATCGCTATATTCTTTTTGGATTACAGTTATTTAATTCTTTATCCATGATATTACATAGCTTGCCTTACTCTACCAATATGCATTTCTTTTTCAGATTGAATGATTGGAAAAATGGATCTGAAGCTTAAAAAAATGAGTCGTTACTTCATTTTTGGGAAAAGACGGTTATCCAACTAAGGAAATCCATACTTGCTTGAAAACCGTTTGTGGGGATGCTGTAATGGACATTAGCAATATAGCAATATGCTGTAATGGACAACAATAGCAGCATCTTGTAGGAAACGAAGCTTTATTGTCATTTGGTATGTTTAAAATAACTAATATATCTAAATCCGCTTAATAATATAGCTTGTTCGTAGGATCTGCACTAAAGAATACTAAAGAATTTTAGAACAGACTACTATTTAGTCTAAGGTCCTATAGTACTCAATAGCGAGATCCGTATCTTCCTTTCTGTAACAATATCAAGAAAAACATTCAATAATCGTATTACGTAAACTATAAATTTTAAATCAATTATTTTCATTTAGTTAACTCTGGTATAACAGTTTCGGACTACTTTATAACATAAAGGTAATTTAAATTTCTGTGTTAAGAAATTCAAATTTCATGATAAGTTTTAAAGCCCTTATTACAATATATACATTAATCCATCACACGTTTCAAACCTACGCATTAATTGTTGACATGCTTTCATGTACTACACAAATGCAGCTTGCGGTTATTATATGAACACACTATACTAACAATGTCCTTAAATATTTTAAATATTCTACTCTGTATTCCAGAGATTCATTTTTTCTGGAACTTCGTAGAAACTTGTGGTCCCGGTTCTCAGGTTTAAGAAAATAAGAAAATAAAGTGGAGACAAGAAGGTCCATAGCAAGAAAGCTCGCACCGTGAGATATACAGCAACCTATATCTACGTGCATCTACTGCATGCTGTTAGAAAGCTGAAGCAGCATGTCAAATGTTATGTCGTGTCTTGGAATTTTATCATAAGAAATTTATCTGACAGTGTGTATTAGAGAAAACAAGAACAGCAGAAAAGAAGTTAGGAAACGTCGTAAAATTTTCTTCAACTCACCCCTGACTTGCCCAATAGGAGGGAATATCCTGATAAACACATGGCGTACAGTAAAAAAGACCTTTATCGGTCATACACATTCTCAGATATATATACACATGGCAAGACCTCACTAAGAAAGGGAGGTAAAATTAACGTAAAAGCATTTTTACTGTCTGTGTTCACTTCCTAATTTAAAAGTTGAGTATGAATTAAAGTGTAGTGTTAAATTGTCTGTAGTTTGGTGGACAGGTTTGGTTAGCAGGATTTCTGTTATTTTTTCCAATCAAATTGGCTGTCTTTTTCATCCTGGGATCGCTTTGAACTGCATCACCTCGATCACTATAATCTGTCTCAAGTCTGATTGAAGATAGTGAGCATTAACAAGAATGATTGCGATCCCAATTTTTAGAGAGCTCGAACCTTTGGCGAACGCAAACCAAATGAGATAAATGGAACGTCGTGCTTTCATAAACCTTTCTGTGATGTCAAGCCTAAGCTCAGATGCATACGAGTAGGAGTATCAAAGTACGACGGCCATTAAAAATGGCGTGTTTTATCTATTTCGAAACTGATCATAATTAACTAACCCTTTTTTAAATTCTTAAATTCCTTTCTTGACAGTGAAAAGTTACATAAACAATGTATATTTTGCACCATACAGTGTAGCAACAATAAAATTAACATTAGCACGATATACACATTTTTGCAGCTCAGAAAATTAGAGTAAAATCATCTTCAATACTTCGATTTACACTTCGTGTTTTGTGTATATCAGGTAAATTACACTACTGCATTCAGTACCGCAAAAGATCAGTTTCGTATTTATTCTATATATCTACTGTAAACAATAATAGAACAAATAACACATTGTAGTTTGTAAATTTATTTATAGAATCACTTTCCACCTTTAAGTGACCAAACATCCTTGTTAATAATTCTGCCTCTTTAACTGTTTACCTTGCTATATTGACGTAAAATGAGGCACGATGGATTTAATTCTCAGAATGGGGGCTTTGTATTGTTGCCGCCGTCGGCTCCTACTGTTGAGTATAATGGAACCTCATATCTTGATATGAAGTGATAGACATTCGATGTGGTACTGCTTGCTTCATTATGTAAACACGATAATGTACACGAAAATGCAATAGAAATTCATTATATATTCTTTTGCTCTATCGTATACCAATGCGGGGTTCACGTTATCCTTCCACTTTACAAACTAGGTACATTAAACCTAAATAAAAATTCAGCTTTTACTTCGACTAGTATAGTGTTCACTATTTGTTCATGTTTATCTGTTTCTTTTATTTCTTCAATAATTTGCTTCATTATTTAATATATTATTATCCAATCACATACAATTAATTGTAGAGCCTGAGTCATGAATTCTATCATCAATGTATGCAAAATGTAATACGTTTGATCAAATACATAATAGTACAGTTTTTAAAATCAGCTTTTAAGTGTTTACATTAGTCATATCCAAATTACAGAAACATTACCTAGGAACACGCTTAGTGTTGCCATCAAGACAAGAAGAACAACTGCAAATTAGAGAGTGTTCGATAAGAAAAATAAATTCTGTAGTTTTCGAAACAAGAATGGAAACGGCATAAGGAATGTCGCTAGTCTCGTAGGTAATACCAGTTCCTCAAATTCTTAGATATCATACACTCCTTTAGTGTTACACGACTCATAGTACAAAAACTATATGTTTATAAAGTGATAAGACGAACGGAATGAAGCGCATTTGTCATCAATTAAAAATATACAATTCACTTCACACCATACTTTATAATTAAATCTGGCTTAAGTGTTGTTATTGGTCACATTTCATAACACGGAAAAATTCTGATAACTTCTTGATGAAACAGTGACAAGATTAAGGCATAAATTTACGAAAGGAAACGATAAAATCTAATTTTCAAGAATCGAGAGGAGATAATTTTCGAGAATCAAAATTTGATCTTTACAAGCTCTACGAGAGAAGACGAGACACCCGTATGTTTCGCCTCGTGAGCAATATTAAATTTACTCTTATAACCTACAGTGAGAAAGAATACAAAGGGAACAGAGCAAAAAACAAAATGGGACAAGTTAAAGGAATCCAGTAAAATACTGCAAGTATTAGTAATATACTTGTAACCTCAAATCCACGAGTTGTATGTCCGTGAAATAATTAACTATGTCATATATTTTCTCGTTTTGCCTGTCACAACTGTTCCTTATAAATGCCACTTTACTTATTTATAATTGTTGTTCCTGTCTGGTTTGTTGACCATGATATCAGGATGATGTGAGTTTCTATTAGAGCCAGTTGGGTGTGGATAATTTTGAATTTAAAGTTGTTACATTGAATGATGACTACTTAGAAACATAAATTATTAATAAGAAAAATTGCGGAGAATACAAGTTACGCTGTCGCAGTAGGTCTACAACCGTAGGTGAGGACAATACTCAGTCAGTGACAAGAGAATAAAAACTATCCGGATAGAAGAGAAAGAAGAAGAGAGGAATGGGAGGCTTTTCGGGCGATCGATGTAAAACAAAGAAAACTGAAAGTATTAAGTTCTCCTGGCTAAACGAAGACTGTGTTATTGTGAGAAGTAAATATAGACAATGTAGATTGTGTGAGATAAGCTAACTGCGTAATTCCAATAAATCAAATGTAGCGAAATTTACATAGTTTATTACAACAATCACAGTCATTAATTTATAACAAGGTAAGTGGTGTTTCTGCACTGAATTAGCATAACAGATTATCACACGCTAATCACGCGCAAAAGGTGAGTATAACAGCGTGTACCTGCTGCAGTCTATTCATACATTGATTTACTCATGTTGTAGTACGTGACCTTCACGGGTTGTACCTTTCATCTACCGACGGTGACATAAAGATTATGTTCGACTCACAACTCACACATATGCGCGTGTGAATTAGTGCTATAAGTGTGTTTACATCTGAACGGTATTAGTGTAACAGTGCATCGAAGTTACTAAATTCAACATTAGGCTTAGAAGTGGTAAATTATACAGTGTAAGTATGGAGGCGAGTTCAGACAACCAAGCAACGACAGAAAACATGGGCATTCTTCAAGTGTTGCTGAAAGATATGGCCGAGCTGTTACAGTGATTTCAACAAGACACAACAGTAAAGTTACAATCATTACAACAAGATAATGAAAACATTCGCAAAGACAAGGCTGACCAGTTCAAGTCATTCCAAGAAGACACAGCAGCGAAGTTACAGTCTTTACAACAGGATTTGAGTACCGACATTAAGTTCGTGCAGACTGAATTAAATAGTAATCAAGAAGAGGTGGAAAATAAATTACAGACACTCCGTGAAGAGATGTCTGATTGCCGTGACACTACAGAAGTGCAAATAGCAAGCTTACGCTCCGGATTAAACGGTATCCAGTCAAAACAGCGCACGGGCAAAAACAGCGCATAGACAAAAACCGCGCATGCAAATACCGCGTGAACAAAAATAGGGGTAAGGACAAAAACCGCGCAAGGACAAAAACCGCGCATGCAAATACCGTATGGGCAAAAACCGCGCATGGACAAAAACAGCGCAAGCAAATATCGCGTGAACAAAAACCGCGCAAGGACGAAAACCGCGCATGCACATACCGCGTGGACAAAAACCGCGCATGCAAATACCACGTGGACAAAAAGCGCGCAAGGATAAAAACAGCGCAAGCAAATACCGCGTGGACAAGAACCGGGCATGAATAAAAACAGCACAAGGCAAATTCCGCCCATGCAAATACTGCGTGAGCGAAAACAGACAACAGCCATGGACAAAAAACATGGATGAACATTTTGCACTAACCTCGCTCGCACTCGAGCTCACTTCTTTTAACTGAGCTCGCGCTCACTCAGGCTTGCGATCGCTTACCTCAATTGGGCTAACGCTTCCGACCATTACCATCGACTGTTCTCGCAATCACTCGCGCTCGCGCTCACCTCCCTCGACTGGGCTCACTCGAGCTTGCATTTACACGATCGGGTCAAGATAGAAATTAGGTTGAGATCCACTGCCACAGACTTTACAATTTTTATAGACATCCTTAGGAAAGAGGAGTCAGGAAATGTCTTTACTGTGTTTCAGGTGGCATAATTGACAGGCACTATTCGTAGTTAAATCGGTATAAGGACGAAAACCGCGCAAGGACAAAAATAGCTCATGCAAATACCGCGTGAGCGAAAACAGCCCATGGAAAAAAACACAGATGAACATTTTGTACTAGGCTCGCTCGCGCCCGAGCTCACTTTTTCAACTGGGCTCGCGCTGACTTGGGCTCGAGATCACTTACCTCAATTGGGCTCGCGCTTCCGAACACTTTCCTCGACTGTTTTCAAAATCACTCGTGCTAGCGGTCAATGCGGCACGTGCTCACCTCTTTTGACTGGGCTCGTACTTACTCGGAGGAGCCAGAACATTTACACCAGAAAAAGAAAGAATTTTTATTTACACAAGAAAAAAGAAAATTTAATATAGTCTGTTCATCCAGTATATTAAAGCATATACTTAAAAATACATAATCATATTAAATTAAAAAATAACAATATACAAAATATTAAGTGTATAAAGTAAAAGAATAAGGAAAAGTAAACTGCTACAGAAATCAACAAGTCAAATTTCCTACTTGTAAGTTTTATTAATTCTCCAACCGAAATCGGACTTCCTAGATTCCCTTTATTAATAGAGTTTAACGTAAGTGGCATTCAGAGACGACAGGACTTCGAACTTCCAGAAGTAACGTCTATCTTCTGGTGTCGGGCAGATTAATTCAATGCACTTATTTCTATATTGCGAAAATTTTTGAATTTCTTGTGTAAAGAATAAAGAAAAGATAGAAAATGGCTCACATAATAAAAATCTTGTATAAGGATCTGATTCTAGTATTTTATTTACTTATTTATTTTCTTAACGCAACATATAAGTTTTATAATTCTTACTTTTAGTTAACAATAGTTTTTTAAAAATACTTTTGGATTACTTTAAAATTAACCTTTTACATACTTTAAAATTACTTTCCTCTTTGATTCGGAGTGGGAGTTCATTATAAATCATCTGATCTCTGTAATATGTTTCATATTGAGTTATAGATTTACTCGTTGCTTTAATTTCTAAATTTTTGTTTGTCATATTTCTGGTTATGTACATTTTATTCCGTCCTATTTGTTTCTATTCTTTTTAATATACGTTAATACGTTCTGAGAATATAATTTTGAAAGTGGTAACACTGAAAATTGGTCATAGAGTCTATCTAGTCTAGGGTTGCCAGATTTTGAAAACGAAAAACCGGGACATCAATCTCAGGCTATACAGGGTGATTCACGAAATCCGTAACAGGACCTTAACTCAGGTCCTAGTGTACAGAAATCTTTGAAAAAAGTTACCAAAGTGCATATGCTGAGTTCGTATGGTGATGTTTCAGACATCAGGAGCGTCTCAGTAATTCCTCTGTGGGGGAACAAGTTCAAACTTTTAAATGGAAACAGGGATTTCCTTTGCCCCCATTGACAGAATCACTAAATTTTGAACAACTTTGAGAGCAAACACTTTGGCATGTCTCTTTCCGTTGAGATCTACATGAGCTCATTAATAATTCAATGCGAAGATACTAAATAATTGCTTGAAACTAAAGCGAAGTAAGAGAGTGCACTTCAGGAAACAAACGGTGTTACTTTCGGAAACAGTAGTTTCTCGTGAATACCTCTATTGGGGGTGGCCAACTTCAAAATTTCAGATAGAAACAGGAGGTCGATATTGCTTGCGTTGAAAGAAGCACTAAATATTGGACACTTCCATAATATTTCGTGATTGTTGGTACTGTATGAATAATACAGTAGTTGAGTTGTTAGGGGAAAATATGATGAGATACGATTTACGACGCCACCTGTGCATATTATGGCAATGCGCTGTTTTCGTCCACGCGGTATTTGCATGCCATGTTTTTGCCTTGCGCGGTTTTTGTCCTTGCGCGGTTTTTGTCCTTGCGCTGTTCTTGTTCACACGGTATTTGCTTGCGCTGTTTTTATCCATTGCTGTTATTGTTTGCGCGATATTGACCTAGAGCCGATTAAACGAAGTAACTCAGATCATGCAAACAGTGCAAGAAGGTGTCAGTCGATTGTATATTGAAGTGGAAACACTGAAGGCTACTAGCATCGAGCTGCACGATCAGCAGCAGACAATGAGGAAGAACATGGAAGAGATGCAAGTAAATCAGGTGGAAATTCAGAAACGTCAAGGTGAACAGGAACTACAAATCCAAAATTTGAAACAGAAATTTGACCATATGGTTAGTCACCAATTTGAACTACCCAAAACATCGAAAGTGACAGAGGGACCAATGAACCAAATCGTTGATCCAAGTCCAGACAGTGACTCAGAGGGTTCTTCGAATCAAGATGAGTTAGTTTCACGATGTTGTAGAATTAGAAAACATCGAAGACAAGGAATCATCACACTACGATATATTAGAAGAAAATTCAATAACCCAAGAAGGACGACCATGTGTTTATGTGTTGTCTAATGACGAATTGCCAAACATGCCCAATTGGAACAAGGAGAGACCATTTAATGGTACACCCAATAAAAAGAAAAAAGTCTATCCAGGAAAAGACGTAGAAAATATTACCCATAAGGAACTACCGTGTTCAAAAATTTCCAGTGGAGGTGTAACGATAGTGAGAATGAGTGATATCAAGCATCTTTCACGCTTCAAGGGTGAATTTAACGGTCCCTTGGCATCGTCATTTTTAAGCAAGATTGAAGAAGCTAAGGTTATGAATATGTCCCTTGCCCAGTTACTAAGTATCATCCCATTAGTACTTGACGAACCGGCACAGTCGTGGTTAAAGCTATAACCTAAGCCATTTAAGACTTTCCAAGAATTCAAGATATTTCTTTTAGATACCTTTCAATCAACTCAGGTGATATCGAGTAAGTTAGCAGCTTATAAGAACACTAAGTTTAACCCAAGGGTGAACCAGTCTGTGAAGCAGTTTGCAATCGAACAGTTCCACAAGTTGCGTGAATTATGTCCTACGTTATCGGAAACGTATCTGTAATCAGTCGTCACTGCGTTACTACCATGGAAATACCGTGAGGTATTTGTGATTAAACGGATGCAGTCCATCCCCGAATTATTGTCTACAATCGAGCGTGTAGAGTCTTGACGAAATTGCGAGATGAAGATAAGAGTTACCATCAAGCGAGTCCTAAACCTAGTGTGCATCAAGTGGTGAAGAACAAGTCTAGCAAGCGGACTCCACAAAGTGACGAGGAAGGAGGCTACCAACAGCAGAGGAAATCGATGCGGGGCAACAAACGCAAGGGGAAACGATTTCAGCGGAGAAGATACAAAAGTGACGGATCGGCATCCGAAGAAGGGATGAACGAAGAGATCAGGAACTAATCTGAAGTAAGGTCCAGACAAAGTAATCCACCTGCGGTTAATAGCCTGTTGAGGGACAATAGTAATTTAACCAAACATGCACAATGGAATAAGACTGAACACATCAGAGGTAAAAACGGCAACCAACCAGGAAATGCATCGACCGTGGGTTGGTAGGCCCGGAACCCACGTCCACAGAAAGCCTTAGGGCCCCTCAGCAGAGATATCTAGTGTGCTTTTCACAGCTAGCAGTAACCCCGAAGAACAAAGTGATGTTGAAGATGATTATAATAAAGGACTGGTAGAAGAGGTGGTACACTCAAGTTAAAAGATTAATTTTAAGGTAAACGGAGTGACCTTAGTCTCTCTCTTAGACATCGGAAGTGAAGTGTCATTGATGACTCAAGAAGCGTGGCAAAAGGTGAGTTATGATGTATCTCATCCTCGGTTATTTCCTGCATCGGATATCACTTTAGTAGATTACTCGGGTAAAAGTAGAAAAGTTCTTGGTCAAATTGAAATCTTGGCAAACATCGAAGATATTGAAATGAATATACGAGTGTTTGTTATGAAAAAGACGAGCCAGAACTACCTATTAGGATTAGATACCCTGGAGAAGTTAGGAGCAGTTATAAATTTCCGAGATAAGACTGTAGTGTTGAAATCATTGACAAATGATAGTGTATGCAAGATGATAGCTATATTACCAGATGAAGAGAACGCGGAAGAAGTCTACCTGTGTCATAATCAGAAGAAGAACAAGTCATGCCACCCATTGTATGACATGCCCAATGAAGAAGAGCAGAAAGAAGTGGTTCGAAATGCAGACGCCTTAGACGAAGACCAAAAAGGAAGATTATTTAATTTACTTAGTGAATATCGTGATATATTTAAGGCTCATCCAGACGAAACAGAAGTTGCAGCCAGTAGCAGTATTGGGCAGCCAGACTTAGAGAATGATGTAAGGAATGAAACTGTTAAATCAGAAATCGTTAATAACGTCAACAAAGTAACGTATTCTCTTTGGGCCAATAGTGATATTAGCAAAACGGAGTTACGAGATGATTCTGATGAAGATGTGATCGAGATTTGTAGGAAGAATATGAATGTTGCTCAACCAAAACAGGAAAGAATGGAAGTGAAGGAAGAGCAAGTTGATAATGAAGAAATAATATCTACTGATGCAGTAAATTCCTCAAGGCTGTTCGTCCTGACAGTAGAAAATGAAACCTTACCGAGTGAGTTTGAAGATACCGATGATCATCCTGAATGTATAGAGCTAGTTGATCCACTAGCTGTGCCTGAAGTGAAACCCGAACCTTCAGTGTCTTCTGAAGCAGTTGACGCAGCGAATGAAGATTTGTCCAAAGAGCACGTTGAGAGTTTCTCACAGTCATTACCTGCATATGGTATTGGTAATAATCAACAAAACTGCAAGTCAGAAAATTTGCCGGTAGATGCTTATACCACTAATACCAGTAAACCCAATCGTAGATCAGGAAGGAAAAGTTCGAAATATGGTAAACGGAAGTCAAGAAAGAGGAAATATAGTGAGCAAACACACATCGAAATGGAGAAGTGTTTGAATGTAGCCAAAAATATAAATCCATTGAAAATTACTGAAAATTTGTGGGGAAACCGAGACAAGTTAATAATGGGAAAATACAAGCTTAAATCTTGTAAATGTTCTCACAGTCCAAAAAATAATAAGTTGTATGTAAAGTGTGTTATTAGTGATTTTTCTGTGTACCTTGCTTGTCTTTTCTTTGTTTTTTGTTCATTTACATTAGTATGTTCATATCTTCTTTTAGCAGTATTTCATTATGTTCATACAGGGTGTCACTAAAGTAAATATATTGAAAGGTGTTTATCCACGGTAAGGAGTATGGGTTCGAATCCACGAGGATTTATTGATCATCGTGGAATAGCTCCGCTGGGCACCATTTGTCGCAGTAGGCCTACACCCGTAGGTGAGGACAAAACTCAGTCAGTAACAAGAGAATAAAAACTAACCGGGTAGAGGAGGAAGAAGAAGAGAGGAATGGGAGGTTTTTCGGGCGACTGATGTAAAACAAAGAAAACTGAAAGTATTAAGTTCTCCTGGCTAAACAAAGACTGCGTTATTGTGAAAAGTAAATATAGAAAATGTAGATTGTGTGAGATACGCAATCTGTCAAATATATAGTAGTGTAAAGATTGTGAATAAAATTTTGTGACAGTGGGAAGACTGTACAGTAGTTCATGGCACATGCACTTGTGTAAGCTAACTGCGTAATTCCAATAAATCAAATGTGTAACGGAATTTACATAGCTTATTACAACAAACACAGTCATTAATTTATAACAAGGTAAGGGGTGTTTCTGCACTGAACTACCATAACAGATTTTCACACGCTAATCATTCGCAAAAGGCGAGTACAACAGCGTGTACCTGCTGCAGTCTATTCATACATTGATTAACTCATGTAGCACGTCACCTTCACGGGCTGTAACTTTCATCTACCAACGGCGACAACGCTAATTCATCCTATCGCTGTTCGTATTCTTCTTTTTGGAGTTTAACTTTCCTCGATATTGCTCCGAAGCTAAGGGAGGTGTTAATAATGAGGATAATAATGTAAAATGAAGAAAGTAGGATTAAATGGTAGAATCCTAAAAATTCGTATGAACATGTTTTTCTCTACTACAAAGTTCACTTGATGGGAGCTGGAATCGAACCAGAGACCTGACGCATTCAAGGTGAGAAATCTACCACTGACTTAATGCTTACATACACGTATTATTCAACAAGCTAGTCATATCGCCAATAACGTTAGAAGGAGGTTGAATGTAATTACTTGTATTTATTATTTACGTAGAACCAAAAAGGTGTGTTCTGACTCTTTTTTTTATTTTACAATTTAAAGTATGACTTCACCAAACTATGCCAATTAATTAGCCTTAAGTATTAACAGTTTCTGAAATGAGAAAGGTTCTGCTTTGGGATGAAAATAGCATTAGGTGCTAATAGTTTCTCCTCTGGTCTCGGGCAAGGTAACAATGCTTTAGTTTATTTCATGCTAACTCGTTATTCTTTTTTGATGTTGGTTAATACAGTCTATTTAGAAATACGTAATGAGAGAAAATGGATTCTTCAGTAAGGGAAGTTAACATTAAATTAAGGTTACGTTACTTTGAATTTACAGAAACCCTTAA
Source organism: Thermobia domestica (assembly GCF_964235325.1). Classification (NCBI taxonomy): domain Eukaryota; kingdom Metazoa; phylum Arthropoda; class Insecta; order Zygentoma; family Lepismatidae; genus Thermobia; species Thermobia domestica. The sequence goes on along the minus strand of NC_137469.1, from coordinate 114,946,057 downwards.
GGTTCTGTCCTACTTTCATACCGAAACAAAATTCATTTTGAAACGAGAAAAATAATTGAAATAAAAGTATATTAAGGATAAGTTTTAAGATTTTTACATTTACGATCGTATATTAAGCAATATTATCCTTGCAGATTTTGGATCTACTTCACAAGAAACTCTAGATTTGCATCTTAGGCCGTAATGCTCTGAAAATGTGTATTACAAACTTGCACCAGAATTCATCCATATACATTTAGAGACGTAGCGCTATTTTTTTAAATCATCATCACTCATTTCTACCTTGCTTTCTATTTAATGCTTAGAGAAGGAGATGAGACTTTTTCGTCGCTGTAAGGTAGTAGTAAAACAAACAATCCCTCTTCCATTTTGTTCATTTCTCTTAATTTTTTCTGATGTTATTTTCCTGTATACAACAACTACTTTTACTACACATTTTTCCAACCATTTGATAGCCTCATCATTTCTTTTTTCAATTACCAATACTTCCCTTGATATGTTATGACCTCACTATTCTCAACACCATTTAAACCAATATTTTATTGTTTCTTCATTTCAATCTTTCAATTTCATTTAGACCTCTATATATCACATAAATTTAGGAAAAACAGTTTAACAGACTTTATCCGTTTTTTACATACTACTTTTTATGTGTTTTTTATTAGTACATCCTTTTGTAAATCAAAATCTACATTAAAAATTTTATTATTCTTATTATTATTATTATTAGTAGTAGTAGTAGTAGTAGTATTAGTATTAATGTTGCCCTTATATTCAGGACAAATATATATTTGTTCAGTAGAAATGTAGAAGGCTTTACCTAGACGGTTTAGGGTCTACTCCTCTTACACACCATGTAGGAGTTTGTTTAATATGGTGAGAAATTATTAACATTACAAGTTTAGAACACGAACATAAGACTTGCTGTATTTTTAGGTAGAAGTATCATACACTGTATATTTAATACTAGTAATTTAAAAATGAAATTAAGTTGAGTAATATCAAGAAAATATGATGTAAGTGTATCTTACTAAGACAACTAGGCAAATAGAGGTGATTTTTGAGTTAAACATGAACACAATTTATGGACGTGAGTGTAACAGTTCTCTACCTCACAAAACAAAAGGGGTAGAATCGAAATTTTGTTGTACCTTGCTTATAAGACGGCTCACAATGGAGTCATTGCTAAGAAAGAAGTGACATAAATCCATATTGCATTTGTGTTTTGACGATGATGAAGTAAACTGTTAGATTATTAAAAATTTGTTGTTCATAATTTATCATTCTGATTCAGATTTTGAATGAGTAGATATTGTGCAGCAGTGTCGTAATCGGAATGGAGTCTGAGAGAATCGATTCACTAGGTCTAAAAGCTCATATTGTATAGATCACCCTTATACGAAACTACTAATAAGTAGGTACGAATAAATATGGCACACCATCAACACCGATTTCTGTAGAACTTTAATTGTAGCATCTACACTAATAAATCACTAACGTTAAGTGATGGTGCACCAAGAAGCACTAAGATGTATTAACGATTGCATTAGAAGAGATCATTAGTTCTTTTGATTTTGGCGAAAATTTGACGGAATGGAAAATTCCCCGTGAATTTCCTATGGGAGTTTCGTGTCATGTAATTGGCCATATCTACATTAATAAGGAAGCATTATCGAAACTACGAAAAGTTTCTAAAAGCACTAACAATGTACCATAGAATGGCATTTATTTTTTCGTTAATGCTTAAAGTGAGAGCCAAGTTAACTGTGGCCCCCAAAGCATTTTTACTTGAAGCACCTTCACTAATGAAGCAGTAACGGAAGGTGTTGGTGCACTAGGAATCACTAACAATTGCACTAGAAGAGGTAATTAGTGCGTTTGAATGCGGTGGGAATTTAACGCAATGAAAACTTCCATATGTGACTTGTAATTGGCCATATCTACACTAATCGTGGAGCACTAACGAAACTATTTGTCTTTTCTGGAAGCAGTAACGAAGCATTAAGAATGATACCAATATTTTTGTTAGTGCTTATAGTGAGGGGCCAAGTTCAGGCTGCTTTAAATGTTTGTTTTTACTTGTAGCACCTACACTAATGCAACACTAATATTAGGTGTTGGTGCACTAAAAAATACTAACGATGCACTAATTTCTTAGTAATATATATGTAACACTAATAGTTATGGCAGAAAAAACAACGGCTTTGAGAAAAATACCAGGGTTTATCAGAAAGTAATGCCTCGGCTATAATTTTGTTTTATGACAGTTATTGAACTATCTATGCATATTATAAAACTGACCCTACTCTACTATTGAAGACTTCTTCAGATTGACGATTTAGAATCATGGATCTTAAGCTGAAAGAAAGAGTCGTTATTCAATTTTGGAAAAAAGAAGGTCGCCCATCTAAGGAAATCCATAATTGCTTAGAAACTACTAATGGGAACGCTGTAATGGAAATCAGCAATGTGCGACGTTGAGAAAAGAACTTTAGAAACAGAGAAACAGAAATACCGATAAGTGGTGGGTTAACAACATCAATCACAGATTGTAACGAGCAGCCCTTTCAATAGATTTGTTGTTAGGGATTTGTTCTTTTAAAAAAAAAAAGGAAAAAGAAAGGAGAATAAGAGAGTGAAAGGAATGCGGTTGTGTGTGAGAGGATGTGGTTTATCTTACTGTATTTTGCGAGTCAGCGTACCACCTGTTGGTCCATGACTAGCTTCCTGCTATGTGAGTGATGTGGTTCAACTTCTCGCTCTGTGCTTGTGTTGGTGTAGCTAAGTGTGAAGTTCCATTTGTAATAATTCGAAGTAGGTTGCATTGAGCAAGTAAAGTTGGAAGATTGTGCTAGTGAAATGAATTGTAATGAAGTATGAAAGATATATTACTGCCATGATAAAAAGCTTATTTTGCAAAATTAGTGAAAGGTTTAATTCAATTTCGTGCTCTAACGAAGAGCCAGACATCGAGTTATGGTGGGCAAACCGAGGGATGTTGATACCCGCTTGTTATGTTGAATTGTCATTCTCAGAGCATTTATTATATCTCGTTTGCATTAACTTGTTTATGGATTAACTCTGTGCTTAGTGATTTTGTTATTGATACGAGTCTTTTCGTGTTAATTAATTCTCAGATTTCGGATTTGTCTGGTAGACAAATTTTATCCGTCCTACTAAGTTACAGGAAACTTCATTTGAAAATTTCCCTGCACGATACTAACCGGTAAGACTATTACTTATGCCTATTATCCTTTGGGAATATCTCAACCTTTTGAATGTGAGAAAATAGCCTTTCGGTCTGAATTAGTAATCGAAGAGTATCTCTTTGAACCAACTTGTTCAAATATTCGTAAAAAGAGTTCAGACAAGCGAAGTCCAGAGGCAATCGTCACTAAGAAGCAGTGAAGGTAACACAAAGAAGTTGAGTTGATTTTGAATTTAACTTCCCTTTTCAGCAGCGAGGCTATATGAGACGTGGACCTACTGATTAACGTGAAATCCGAATCACATGAGCTCCCGCCGGGAATCGAACCCGGGTCTCCCACGCCAAAGGCGCGTACGCTAATCGCTTAACCACGGAGGAAATGTAACACAAAGAAATTATTAGTAGGTGAGTATTCTTTATTTTTGATAAAAAGTAGCAGTGTCACGTCTCACATGTATTCTTTTGGGCATTCGTTAAGTAGTTGTTCCGCTTTGCTTGCTTCGTACTAGTTTCAGTTTCTAATTAGGAATTCTGGTCGCTTTGGTCTACTTCCACCCAATATTTATTTGGATTAGAAAATTTCTTCTCTTATAACGAATGATAAGAATATTATTTTTCGTGAATTTGATGGCTAAACGTAAGAACGTATGATCCAATGCTCCATGATTTCTACCCTTTAAAAGTTATTGGTTATTCTTTGCGATTAAGTTGCATTATTAGCTTGAGCTCTCTTTGACGTCAATAGCTTTCTTTTACTCTCTTGGAAAAGTTACATTAAGAAGCCAAGAAAGAATGAATCTAAAATAGTCTGAATTTTCTTAGTTTTCAATAAAATTAAATTTGAGACTGAAAGTTTATTAATACAAATTTGGATTTTTAGACACATTTAATATATATACAGGTTGTTCATCAAATTTGGATCGAAATTACTTATCCGATTAAATATAAATTTTGATAGTATTTCTTGCTTTTTAGAATTCTAATGAATCTAATGTGAAATTTTATTGACTATTAAGCTAACACTGGACTGAATTTATTTGGAAGTACATTCGAGTTCTTGAGCTGGACTATTTTTCTAGATTATTCGACCGGATTTAACTTTTGAATATATTTATTCCGACATTAATCTGAATGTTTGATACTGAAAATTGATACTGATACTGAAAATTGTTACTGAAGATTTGAATCTGGTGTTTATTTTATATGTTATATTTATCCTTCCGATTGTTTGATGTTAAAAACTGAAAGATTGTACCATAATATAAACATTTCACTGAGCGGAGTGGAGGAACCATTCCATCAAGTTTTTCTGCCGGATTTCTTTTTCTGAGCGAATTCAAATCTACAGATGTTTTTATTACTTTTTATTATTTATTTATTTATTTTTGTTGTTCTCTAGATTTGGGTTCGTTTAGGGAAATTAGGCGGACAGGGACGTTACAAGATGCAAATCGAGAACATGCTGATGAACTGAATCCAGCAGACAAGTCCATTACAATTCAAATTGTTGCTATGCATTGAACGTTTCCTGTGCCTCCATCCAAGGAATAATTGCTGATTTGGGATATCACAAAGTCACATATTCAATAACTCGAACGAAGTTAAAACAGTTTGAAAATCATGGATGAAAAAGCAAACCTCTGATTTTTTTTTCAAAATGTTTTTGATGCTTCGATTCGAGGAAGCAGCAAACTGTATTCAAATGATGGGAAATATGATATACTGTAGTTTTCTGGAGTACTGGAGAACATTTTAGGCTGAGATCTGTATTACCTTTTGCTGATATATATTCACTAACACATTTTTTATGCAACAGGAGGTAATAATTTTTGATCCACAATGGTAGAAAAATAGAAGCATGTTACAAGGAACTAAGCTTTTTTGTCATTCGATATGCTTGTTACAAAACAATATGTTGAAGATCCAGGATATATCTAAATCCGCGTAATAATATAGCTTTTTCATAGTCTCATTTAAACCGCACTAAAGAATACTAAATAACCTTAGAACAGGTTATTGATTCCTCTAAGATCCTATGGTACTGAATAACGAGATCCATATACCTCTTTTTTATAACAATATGAGAAAGAAGGATAATGCAATTTGATTTACATCGATTTCAGTCAATTAAACCTATTAGTTGTAAGTTATTTATTTAAATTGATCGTTCTCTAATGAAAAACAGATTACCATTAAAACTTAATTGACACAAATAAACAGGCTTACTTTGCTCTACCATCATCTATGATAATTTTGTTGAAAAACTGTGGATAGTCTTTTACTGTTTCTTTCATTGTGGGATAGCCTTCCACGCGACGATATCTTTGCTCTTCATTGAGAAGCCTGGGCACAAACTTAAAAGATACTTGTAACGTTCCCAAATCGTAATACAAAATTCGCTGAATGGAGCTTCAAGACAACATGGATAGTCTTCAAATTGGTCTATTGTTCTGCGTCGATCTTCCCTGATGAAACTACGGATTTTTGTGATGTTGTCCCCGGTTCGTGTACATGAAAAACGACCGGAACGGGAATGATCTTCAATGGTCATTTCCCCCTTTTAAACAGAGCAACCCGTTCGTAATCTTGAGTTTTACTGAGACCATGTTCTTTATAAGCTTTTTCATCATTACAAGTTTCTGCTGCTTTCTTACTGACAAGGAACGGAGATGAACCTGTCATCCAGATATCCGAATCAAACCAAGTCCATTCGATAAACATAAAGTTATGCTCATGCACACATACAAAAAAAGGTGCCATGGACAACGGAGTAAGTATCTGGGACTCATTAACCCTGCTAATACAAACAAAATCGTAGACTCGCAGTAAAACAGATATTGCATCAACACTGTTCATTGCAAAGTCATGTTTATTTCTTCTGCACAAAACAAGCTTTCAGTGGTGCTATGTATCGGAGTCCATAACGTACCTGAACAAAGAAAATTGGGAGAATGTCTAGAAAATTCCTTCCAGAAATCCCTTCCATCAAATTTGGACCGCTCTGAAGTGTCTCCTGGAATGACCATGCAATCCAGATATATCTTTGAAAATAGTATCGGGGATAAGAAATATGCGAAATGAAATGAAAAGAAATCTTTAAGTTTTACGTCCCACGGTTATGCCGGTGAGGCTAAAGGAGACGGTGATAATGAGAGATGAATGAAAATGGTGGAATGAAGAAAGTGGGAGGAAACGGGAGAACCCCGAGAAAACCCACGTGCACGGTGTTTGTCCACCACAAAGTTCACTTGGCTGGGGCTGGGATCGAACCCGGGACCCCAAGCACCAGAGCCACCGCGCCCCCCATAAGAAATATGTGTACCAAGTTTTGTATTGATAGACAGAATAGATATAGGAAAAAGTTTGTATAAAAGTATGCTTTCTAAGCGTAGTGTGTATACGCTTTCTTCTCATACCTATTCTGTCTAGCGATCCGGAGCCACTCCAGAGGGATCCAAAGTTGATGTGAGAGATTTCTGGAGAACCTTTTCCCGACATTCTCCCAAATTTCCCTCTCCAAGTATGTTAGGAGCCCCTGTACATAGCACCTCTGTTAAACTTGTTTCATGCTGAAGAGAACGAAATATAAACGATGACTTTGCAATGAACAGTGTTGATACAATAGCTATTTAACTGCAAATCTATGATTTTCTTTATACTAACAGGGTTAATGGACCCCAGAGACTTACTCCTTTGTCCATGCCACATAATTTTTTGCGCATAAACATAACTTCTCCACCGTCAAAAGCAAGCAAAATGTACGATTTTCAAATATCTGAGAAAAGCTACTGGAAAGAATTGTGCATTTACGGTATGTTTTGTGCTTATATCTCCGAAACAATACGGGATGAAATTCGTGTTCCTGATCAAGCTGAAAGAACTATTGCGGGGCACGCTGGCATTCACATCTAGTAAGAACGCTTATCTGGTTTAATCCAGGATATGTGAATTTGTGTTGGACGATTTTGTGGGCTTGAATTTTCTCGTTACTCTCATATTACTTCCCGTATTTTGATTGCACTAATTCTTTGTGAATCAGCCATATTCATCAATCATCTCTTTCTTTTAGCTAACAGTGCATAATTGTAGAGCCTAACCTGTAAATTTCACTCCATTTATTTTCATTTAGTGAAGTCTGGTATAACAGAGTTTCGGACTATTTTATAACACAATGGTAATTTAAAATTCAGTGTTAAGAAATTAATGTTCCATGATAAATTGTAAAACCTTTATTACAATATATACAAAAATCCATGCACACATTTCAAAATTACGGCATTAATTGTTGAAAGCTCTCGTGTGCTATACAAATACAGCCAGCGATTATCCTATGAACACACTATGTTAAAGACGCGTCGCGATTCCGGTCCTCAGGCGCAGGAAAATAAACTAAAGATAAGAGGACCACCTTGGCAAGAAAGCTCGCCCTGTGAGTGATATACCAATCTATATCTATGTGAATGCAGTTAGCAATCTAAAGCAGTATATCAACTGTCGAGTATTTCTATTTTTATTCTAAGACATTTACCGGAAATTGTGTATTAAAGAAAAAAAGAAGTCAGAAAAGAAGATAGCAAAGCGCGTGAAGATTTTTGCACGTAAAAATTGGCTTGGGTAGTAGAAACAAAAGCCTGGGAAACACATGGAGTCCAGGGAAAACTCCTTTATCGATCATGCACATGTTCAAAAATTTACATGACAAATCCGCACAAACAAGGGGTGGTAAAATCCACGTAAATACAGCATGTTTACTGTCTGTATTGATTTCTTAACTTAAAATTGGATGTGAGTTCAACTATAGTATTAAGTTGTCTGAAGTTTAGTGGACAACTTTGGCTAGTAAAATTTCTGTTATTTTTTAAAATGCAAATCGAATATCTTCTTCATCCTGGGATTTCATGAGACTGTATCACTTAGAGCTCAGTAATCTGTCTCAAGTCCGAGTGAGAATAGTGAGCGCGAGCACGAGTGAGTGAGATGCCGATTGATAAAGAGCTCGGATCTTTGGAGGACGCGAATCTAATAAGATAAATAGATGCAACATCGAACTATCATGAGTCTGACTGTGCCCGAGCTCGGACGAGTACGAGTGTGTTAACACGAGTCCGTTTAAGGATAGTGTACCTAATCCTATATAAAGGGACAGCCTAATCCTGATTAAAAACACCATAAACATCATTAAAGAAAATAAATACATATTTTGTTTTGAGAACATAGTGTTTCCATAATGTCTATGCGTTATCACTTTCTGTTGAATACAACTATATATTGAAATAAGAATAAGAGTAAAAATATATTAAAATATTAAAATATTGCTAACAAATTTATCAATGAAGTGCTACAAGCCCGCAACATATTTTTCAAAGAGAGGCTGTTAACGGCCAATTCCAACCAGGGATAAAAGAACGACACACAAGTACTTAAGCGATAATCATACACTTTGATACATGCTTGCATATAATGTATCATATAAAAAATAATTATTTGTCAACCTACTCTCATGAACTAGTCAACAATTACCTCAGGTTACCACCTAACTGTTACTTTAATACCCTTGTACCCACATTAGAAATATCTAGTAGCTGACAGTGAGAAATTCTGTTGGTTTTAGTTTTGGCTATAAGCAAAGTTTTACTCAGTATACGTGACATTTATACCATCTAACGTACAACGTGTTATATTTCCTATAGACCCTATTCCTTCACGAAAATAATGTAGCGAAAATATGAATTTTGTGACAGCATTTACGTAAAATTTAGGAAAACTTCTACTATTCAGTGTACATCGTTAATGTTATTTTCTGATAATCAACAAAACACACTGAGCATGATACATTTCCTCTATAAACAAATAACAAAGGAATATATGACCAATTGAAGTCAGGCCAGCAACACTGAAAATATTTTTAATTTTACAGAAATTTTCATCGTTTTATTCTTGAAATATAGTACAGCTCCAAAACCTGTAACTCTCTTCAAGCTTTGACTGTGTCTTAAGTATTTGGAAAGTGATCATAATAAATTGCACCTAAAACAATTATAGTAAAATCGTCTTCAATAATTCGATGTATACACAGTGCTTCTTGTATATCGGATAAATCACACTGGCGCTTTCAGTACCACTACAGATCAGTTTCGTCATTTATTCTATACACCTGCTGTATAAAATAAAAGAACTCAGAACACATTGTAGTGTGTAAATGTGTTTATAGTAGAATCATTATCCAAGTGTAAGTGAAAAAATATCCTTGTTACAAATTCTGCCTCTTTAAGGGTTTACGATAATCTTGTTATACTGACGTAAAATTAGGCACGATGTACTTAATTCTTGGAATGGAAGCAATGTATAGTTGCCACCATTTGCTTGCTACTGTTGAGTACTATGAAACACCATATATTGATATGAAATAACACGTACTCGATGTTTTGCTGCTTGCTTGTTGCTTCATCGTGTAACCACGATAAGGTACACAATATTGCAATAGAAATTTATTATATTCTGTTGCTCTATCGTATACCAAAGCGGGGTTCACGTTATCCTTATAATTTCCAAAATAGGTACATAAATCCTAGATAAAAGCTCAGATTGATTTTCGACTAAGTACAGTGTCAAATAATTATATGTTTGTGTTTACCCATATTTTTGTTTATTTTCTCATTTTAATTTGCACCATTATTCAAAATATTATTATTCAATTACATACAGTTAATTGTGGAGGCTGAATCATGAATTCTACTATCAAAGTATGTAACATGTTAAACAATTAACAAAAATACATAATATTAAGATTTTACAAATCAGTTTTAAATGTTTCCAGGAATCAAATCCAAATTACAGAAGCATGATCTAGGGTACACTTAGTGTTGCCATTGAGACAAGAAGTAGAATTTTAATTTTGAGAGTAGGCGAAAAGAAATTTGTGTAGTTTTCGAGACAATAATTGAAACAATACAAGAAATATCACGAGTCTCGTAGGTAACACTAGTTCACACAAGTCTTAGTTCTTACCCGCTGTTTTAGTATTGCATGTTTCATAGTAAATAATTTTATATTTATGAAGTGATTGTATGAACAAATAAAGAGTATTTGTCAACATTAATAAAAACGTAACTCATTACACAATATACTCCATTAATAATTAAAAGTTAAGTGTTGGTATAGAACACACACTTCGTCAATCCCTCATGACAGGGAAGAATTTCCATAACTTCTTAATGGAACTAAGTTAAAATTAGGGCATAAATTTACGAAATGAGAGAAAGCTTTTCCGAGAGTCGAGAACAGACGATAAAAATTCTTAGAGAATCAAAATTAGACTTTTACAAACTTTACAAGACGAGACAAGAGATCCATATTTCTGGTCTCGTATTGCCTCGTGGGCAATATTAAGCTTTTTCAATCTACGCAGAGAAAGAATAGACAAAACAAATAGAACAAAGATCGAAAAAAACAAGTTAAGGCAATACAATAGGTATTGACAGTTTAGAAATAATCACGGATCTACGAGTTGTATATTCATGGAGTAATCAAATATGTAATCTATTTTCTTGTCTGCCACAACTATTTTATATCAATGCTAGTTTCAATATCTGCTGCTTGGTCTTTCTATGTTGCTTGCTGAGCATGGTATGACTTTCAAATGAAGACGTTCGGCGTGCATGATTAAGAACCTAAAATTATTACATTGAATCATAGGCAACTTAGAAACACAAATTTTAACAATAAAACTTGCACAAAATACAAGTTATAATATTTCTTGGTGTTTCTGTTCTTCCAATTCTTCGTTTTCGACCTTAGATTTCGACGATAATGCTCCAATACTAAGAGGGGTGTTGATAATGAGGATAATGATGGTAGAATGAAGAAGGTAGAATTAAACGGAAGAACCCCGAGAAGTCGCCAGAACATGGCTTTCCACCATCACAAAGCCCATGTGGCTGGAACTGGAATCAAACCAGAGGCGTCATACATCAAATGTGAAAACTTTACCACGGATTTACTGCCGTCACTTTAATTCTCAAAATTCTATGTTGGAAATATATAAATTCTATGTTGTTTAAGAAAACGCTCACATACACATATCATTCAACAAGCTTGTTATATCGTCAATAATATTAGGAGGAGGTCGAATGTACTTCTTGTATTTAATATTTATGTAGATCCAAGAAGGTGCGAGCTGAGATAACTAGCTTTTTACCTTTTAAAGTATGATGCAATCAAATTCTATCAATTAATTAGCCTGAAATATTAACTGTCTCTGGAATTAGAAAGGTTCTGCTCTTAAACAAAAATAGCCTTATGTACTAAAAGTTTTTCCTTTGACCTTAGAGAAGGTAATAATGTTTTTGTTTTTCATTGGTTTTTCGTGATTGCTTTTTGATGTTGGTTATTCAGTTTACTTACAAATACATCATGAGAGAAAAAAGATGTGTTTTTACAATACAAAAAGTTAACAGTAAAATGAAAGTTATATTACATTGACTGAATTTCTAGAAGTCTATAAGTTCCTTCCTGCTCTACAAACAATATCTTCCATATTCAAACATTCAAGAAAAATGTTGTAAATAATGTATATCAAAGATATGTTTTGAGATTTCTTATCTTCAGGAGAATATATTATGGAATATTATCCTTGCAGAAACTATTTTTCTAGTATGACGGGATTCTAAATTTATTCTACAAATTATGCCACATTGCATGATGCATGTTAAGCCATATACTCTGAAAATTCGTATTAAATTTTACGCAGGAATACGTTCACACACATTTGTAGTCATAGCTCTAATTCCTTACCACCGTCAACTGGGGAGTATGCTATATAGATACAATTAGGAATGAGCTTCTAAAACATAATCTAATTAATTTATTTAAATCGAAATTTTGATACTACTGAGAAGTGAGCGATCTTTCTCCTGGTCCTAAGTTAAAACAAACTTGCGATATAAGTATCAAAGGTGTTCAGATTAAATTTTACTTAATGAGATTGGGGTTTAAATATCTTAACATAATGTATCTTTATAATAAGATTCGGAACAGATTTTCACTATTCACGTCTTTATCACGGTTTTATTTTCTTATCCATTACGAATCGTATATCGAAACTGCGTTATGGTTATATAGCTAGACTGCGCATCTCTGACGCGAGAGGCCCGAGTTAGATTTCCGGTGGGCTCTTGTGGTTCGGTCTCATACTCTTGCTGCTCAAAGGGACGCTAAACTCTAATCAACAAACAATAACAACGTAGTATCCTAGTCGTTACGACATTCAATTTGATGGGAAAGAGTTAAATCCCATTGAGAGTTGAATTTATTTATGATTCCAGCTCTCTAATGTGGATATCTCAGAAAATTCGTTTTAAAAGGATATCGCTAACGGGCCTTGTAAGTTTGTGATGTTACTAAAGCCAATACCACAAACTACAACTCTTGAAAGAAAGCAAAATTTTAATTATATTTTTGCAATAGACATTCACAGCAATTATCCTTGGCGAGTTCTTTAATGACGTCATTCCATTAATATCTTTAATATAATTGTGGCTTTAACGCAACTTCATTTATTATTAAACGTACGCTCTACATGACCATCTTTACCATATTTAGCAGAGTGTATTTATATATTCATTTGTTATTGTCTAAGCCCTCCACACGCCCCTGCCTTTGCGCTTTATTAGCGTCTTACTGGCAGTCGCTACTCAACCTTACGCTCTACATAATCTCTCGTCTTTATTTTTCTCTCTCTCTTTCGCTTTTACTTACTTCCCAAGCAAATAAGATTGGGATTTCGTAACTTCTTCTAGTGCGTTATTTTATTATTTTAGATGATAACACGATTTCTCGACTTCCACATTTGCTTTTTTATCTTATTACGGCCTTTTTATCTATTTACGCTAATAAACGTTTCCGATAAGCTAAACAGAAACGCAAATATAGACGTGAGTTCGATACTCCGCTACCTTACAATCGAAAAGGAACTAGAATCGAAAATGTGAAATATCTATATAGCGCCCTACAATGGTGTCACAGCTAAGAGAGAAGTGGAGTAATTTTATATGCTATTAGTGGTTTGAAAATGAAAGGAAAAATGTTAAATTTCTAGAATTTTGTTGTCCTTAATTTATTTTTCAGGTTTAGATTTTAAACGCATGTGCAGCACTGACGTAACAAGCATGAGATCTGGGGGAATCACTCCGTAAGACCCAAAAACTTATACGGTATTGATCGTGCTTACGAAACCAAATATAAGAAAGTGAGAATAAAAATGTCCCACCAGCCCCACCGATTTCTGTATAACTTTAGGTGGGACTGTTCAGGGATGTATTTCGTTTTCACACATCGGGGCACAACCAAACTTCCGTTAGCATAGGACTCATAGCCCCTTCGTCTATGCGTCGAAGTGTTCCACACCCTATGTCTTGATACTTCACTGTCAAACATACGTCTGTAGTAGAGAAAGCAGCAATATATATTATAAACTTTCTCTATATTTTTATAAATTTTGCTGATGACATAGCACTGATAGCGGAGGACGAGAAATACCCACAGGAAGCACTTTTAAACTTGAACGAACAACTGGAAGAAACATGCAATATGAGGATAAATAAGAAGAAAATCAAAGTGATAAAATGCACAAGAGCAGGACACGTAGAGGCTAATATGTGCCTGGGTGGAGAGAAAATCGAAGACACTAAGACGTTCCTCTATTTAGGAAGTCTAATTTCCTCGGATAGAAGAATTGCAAAAGACATAAGTTCCAAAATAGTGCAAGCTAAACAAGCATTCAATAGGGAAAGAGGACAGCTAATATCAAGAAATGTGTCGTTGGACGTTCGTAAGCGATTTGTTAAAACCCTGGTACGGAACGTGGCGCTTTACGGATCAGAGATGTGGACATTGAGAAAAGCTGAAATATCTAAGCTGGAAGCATTTGAAATGTGGTGTTGGCGCAGAACGATTTCCATATCATGAACCGAAAGGAAAACGAATGAAGACGTAATAAAGGAAGCTAATGAAGGACGTCAGATCATTAAAATAATAGGCAAAAGGAGAAACAGCATGCTTCGCCATCTCACTCGCCACTCCGATTGGATCACCGTGCTGCTAGAAGGAAAGGAAGAAGGAAAACCAGGAAGAGGAAGACCAACGATAAGCTATCTAGGTGCATTTACAAAGAAAAGACCTTATGGAAGTATAAAACAGTTCTACGAAAGAAGAGAAAAAGTTTTAATATTTCCATGTTGTTCAGCAACCTATGGCTGATGTGAACAAGAATATATTTTGACAATTAACAATAAATTTCAAGAATTTCCAATCATGTAAACCCAGGCTGTTAAAACTTTAAGAAGTGTACGTTTAGAATAATACATTTAATTTCTTCTTTCAGTGGCCGGGATCCTATTATTTTAGCATATGTAAGCTTTGCTTTTTAAATAGAAAACTTAGTATTATATTTGAAATAAAGAAATTATTTCTTCAAATGTTACGGTTACAACGGAATTTACCTCTATTGTTTCATTATACAGTGTTGACGCAAAGAGGAGTTTCTGGGTTTCAATCTTTCTCTTGAACAAGGAATTATGAAAAAGGAATATATTCTATTGAAACGGTATAAACTTGGGAAATTGAAACCTCACTTTATAATATTCTGTGTACCCTACTGTGTTAAAATAGCAATTTAAATTAGTTTTTGCTCATAATTTCAAAATCGGGGTAACAAAGAATTTGAAACTAATAGTTTAGTCATTTTAGAATGTCTTCGCAGCAATGTTTATATAAATATTTCATACAAATAACATATTTATTTACAGCATTAGACCTCAAAAATTATTTGACACTACTTACAATATACAATGCAACAGAGAATTAAATTAGATTATAGATGTTACAAAAATAAATATCTTAACAGGCCAGCATTAAAATTGTCACTGTATCCGCAGCAAAGTGTATATAACTCATTTTGGCGCTTTGAAGTTGGTTTATTTTCTGCTCTATTGAATTTATATTTCAACGAGTTAATTTGCTGCGCTGTGATGACACTCGAGTTGGTAGTAAAACTATTAATGATACAGAGACGAATAGCCATTGAAGCTTAATTGTAATTATGATCTTACCTCCATCTCTCTTTTTTAATCCTTTTACATTTTAACAGTAATAAAGTATCAAATTTGTGAACTCAAAATAACAGTAATTACCTGCACGGTAAATAAGTTTTGATCTATTCGTTAGTCAGGTTGCAAAATAACAGTAAGTAAACGAGAGTAATTATCCACTATTTTTTAACCCAATCTGTAAAAGACATGCAGGGAAATTTAGTCAGACTAAGAGAATTTGTAAGGATCTAGTACAGTTTTTCTAGATTGAGTTCCTGGAATGCACTCTCCGTTCTTATGACCAAAAGTGTACATGAATTCTACACATTAAGTTTTATCTTACCAACATTTATTTCACTGAATATTTAGATTTGCTGTCTCTTACATAAACTAAATTAAAAATCTTGAAATAAAGTTTTCGGTCACGATATATGTAAGTATCCAAAACTAACTATCGTCTTCCTGTAACGCCATTAAAAATAAATAATTCATATCGTGGTTGATTGTTAAAACAAGTTTATAGTATCCAAATCAAAAGTTACAACGGGACTTAAACAAAAACGAATTAAAGAGACATGTTGTAAATATTACAATTTTGAAATTTAATAAAATCCCGAAAGTCCGCATATTCACCTGCAGTAAGAAATCACGTAATCTCTATTAACCTGACAATATACTATGATGAAGGATATAGTATTATATCAACAGATAGGTGATTAATTATAGATGTCTGTACATAAAATATAGTACCACAAGTTTTATACAAGATTAGTGACACGATACACCATGGGAAGAGATTGGCAATAGTATGTTTTCTATTTAAAAATAAAGTACATAAATCGATCTACTGGCAAGCTCATGATGAAGAATTAAAAGCAAATTTCAAGCCATATATGAAACGATTAGAAAAATAGAAGCACCCATAAATAATAGTTAGCACTATCTCTCATTCTAACATTTAATTAAATCTTAAGATAATTATTTTCATTTTGTGATTTTAGAGCATTCAGATCAATCCAGCAAACAATCTAAGCTTCTATCGCAAGATATAAATAGTATTCATGGACTACCAAAATATATTGTAACTTATTTACACATCAATTTTCTTTGTAACTCCAAAAACAAAACATGATATTAATAAACATCCAACAAGTTTGCATTAGTAATAATCATCCGGCAACTAACGCCGATATATCCAACAAGGGTTATACTCCTTAAACCATTTGAATTGAAGAATGGTTAGTTTTTTTTTTTATTTTCTTAGTAACCATAAGAGCACAAAGAAATGTAAAACGGCAAACACATTCCTGGTGTTTAGGTTTAACATTAACATTAATATTTTTATAAAAAGGCCTTGTGTCCATCTTAATATAATAGTCTGAAGAAGGAAGTGATATACTTCCAAAACTGTAACGTTTCTCGTTAATTTATAATAAAGAATATAGACAGCCTTGTAAGAAAGTTATGTTTAATTTATGTTTAACATTAATATGAATGTAACACTACTTTAAATTACATCTTCCAAATTGTATTATACACAGTATGCTCTAATCTTTGTTGTAGAGTCGGCTAGTCGTAGACAGAGAAATTACTGGACATTCAGCTGAACAAATACTAACTGAATGTCCTGCAACCTCTCGGCCTTCAACCAGAAGGCTGATGAAGTGATGGTTAAATCCATATAGTCATTATATTTAGGTATTACACTATAAAATCTCATTCTTACACTGTTTATGGAAATAATCATTGAATTCATATCATGTTCATTAAGCAACATTAAGAGCATTAACATTGTTAATTTAAAATGAGTTTAAGTTATTCAAATATAAATTAAATATAAAAACTGAAACTTAAAATAACAAAAATCCAATTAATAGTACGTAGTCCTATTTCATAATAATCAATGAAAAATATTTATATCATGCTTTAGACATTTCTAAACATTTCTATAGAAATTGGAATCATGTGTTTATACATTGGCAAGGTACGGTAAATAATATAAACCAGTCTACATTAAATGCAGACAATAAAACTACAATATCAAAATAATCTGAACGTTACACATTTTTCTTTAAAATGTTACTAGTCTCGAAGGTTAAAGCCAAACGTTTCCCTTGTAAACTGAGTAAAAATAAAAAGGAGCTATAATGAATATAGGAAACGCTAATTCAAATATCACATAATTCATACCACATGCCTAAAATAATTGATTCAACTTCAGTAATGAACGTGAAATTTCAAGTGAATATGATAGGTATCAAAAACAAAAAAGGAAAAGAGGTATTATATCAAAAATAACCGGCTATCTCATTTATAATAATTAGATTCTTACTCAGAATTCACTCATCATTCCACTTTTATCAGTTACTATGAAAAGCACGAAATGCAAAATTATCAAAAGACACAAATATATTTTGGATGTAATTCATCCCATTATTGCGTAAATCTCACAACCATTTTTGATGAGATGTAAAAAGATCTCTGACTAAAGAATACTTAATGAACACTCTTTCAGCAATTCCCACGTAAACAAAATAATAAAAACTACATTAACCATATTAAAACACTGTATTATATCTAGTAAATTTAAAATCAATTTCTGATACACTAAAAACCGGTATATCGAAAGATAGTGAAATAAAAAAAATCGCTGCGTATATCGTGCCATAATTAGATAAGGTAAAGATTATAGTTATATTTTTAATTTATATATATATATATATATATATATATATATATATATATATATATATATATATATATATATATATATATACTAAATAAATTACGTCCAAACACATTTAAACATTGTAAAGTGTTTGAAGTACTCTTAAAATGAGTGGTAACGCTCCTATTTGCTGTACGTTTGGTACTGCGTTCAAATGCCACTAAAATACACTGTCTTAAGCGTAAAGTAAGCAACCACTAGACTCCACTCTAAATAAAAATTCGTGTCATTTCCTTTACATGTGTAAATAAGACATAATACTCAGTCAATCATCCCTTAGTTCTTTAAAGAAAATACACATATTAACACTATCAACAATTAACACTACCACAACAGAAGAAAGCATAATCAGTTCTCTCTTTCCCCACTGATTTATGATGCAATATGAAATTTGTATTCTGTAGTGAGAATTTGCTCATCTTTATAGAAAGTTCAACTGAAAGTTAGATAATATCAAGCGTACCATTTAGTAAACTAATATTCTAGAACTAATGCAGTTATGTATTTAAATAAATATAAGTGAAATAAGAAAGTAGTGAAGTATGTAAAAAAACACAGGTAAAAGTTCTCATTGCTAACTTATAGTAATAATATCGTATTATTAACTCAGTAAGATATTCCATATCACGCCTTAACATTAACCCCATGCACCATTGTAATGGAATTCAAAATTCGCCTTCTTGTTACGAGCCCCTTATTAATGGTTTCAAATTACCGAAAATACTTGACTAAATGCCTCTATTTCCATATACAATATTTTTCGTATAATATAAAATCAAATCGTATAATATAATAATGTACATGTTAAAATGAATTAAGGTTATCTCTATATCTTCTTAAGTAAATATAATTTGTAATTGCCTTTTTTAGCTACGGAGTAACATAGTCTATATGAGTCTACAAAGTACATATGTCCCTTAATTCATAACAAACATGTTCTATAAATTAGAAAATATAATTTAGGCATCACTCTCTTCCTTCTACATCATGTCTCATTCACTCACGTGAGAAGACTGAACAAAATTCATATATTTTTCTAATCATACGACTACTGAAACATCCCTGAAATAAGCTAACTTACAACATTGTAAAAAAGTTGTGAATATCCGTTAGCATAGAAGTTTATGTGTAAAAAGCTTTATTTTAAATCGTGTCGCTTTAGTCAATCATCATTCACTATAAAACTTGTACAAACAATAATGTGATACTAATATAAACATTGTGTATTAAAAATCAAAAATTTAATGTACTAACATTAAAAAAAGTCAACGATCACTTTAGACTTTTTTAGATGCGCGTTAGGTTAGTGAATGTCGCTATATATACAGGGGATTGTTTGTGGAGGGTACCACATGGAAACTCTTCCAAGTGATATGCGACAACATTCTTTACCCGCGATAACACTGATGCATAGAACGGAGAAAAGTATTTAAAAGGGTCGCAATGTTATGCAGGAAAATGCTCTCTCCTCCTGCCTTCCGTTTTCTTCAATACTTAACAAGTGTTACATTGATTCGCTTGATGAATCCCTTTCCTTCAATCTTTTGAAAATCGCCTTAAACTATTGCCTTTGCAAAACTCTTCTTTCTTTTAAGTCCCAAAAAGGAAACATGACGGAAGAAAGTTTCGAAAAGTGTTGCACCTTTCACTACTAGCATCTAATTTTAGGTAGTCTATATTGTAACGCACATTAGAAATAAAAATTTTTAAACAAAAATGCAGTTGCAAAGAATAGAATATTAGCTTCAGGTCCTTTAATTCGGGATAATTGTTCAGAATAGGAATCTAGCTCAGCTAAATCGGGGAGAATTATTTTTAGTATTATTATTTTAAAAATGACGTGAATTTATATCACATCGAAAAAGTAAATAATTACTCATCTAAAGTTCAAAATGTCAAATACAAATGTGTTAACTAAGGTTTATATAGTGATTAATTATATACGAAAAGAAGGTAATTCTTACTGTATGATTTATATATATGGTCAAATAGAGTTGAATACAAAAATCTAAGCAAGTGACTTTTCGATACAACTGATAGGAATAGAATTACAACAATCTTCAAAATAGATACAAAAATATTAACGTTAAATATATATATATTTAAAGAACTTACCAATTTACTGTATAAATTCAATAATAGGAGATCTTCCAAAATTCAATAACGAAATACACCACCTTAAATGACCGATTATCACATGTTGATCACAATCAAAATGGTCACTAGTAATGAAACTTACTTCGAAATCCATTTTCTTACCCAAGCACACTTCACGATAAGAAGATATATATATATAAACTTAATATTAGGATTTGCTCTATATAACAATTCTGGTAATAACTTCACGATTAATTATACTTAGAATTCTCAAATATTGTAAAGACATTTTCTCCGCCGATTTTTACTTCACTTATTAGGTGATGTTGCACCTTAGCAATTCCGAACTATTATATCTAGTCCAACCCCGAGCTTTCAAACGTAGAACGAGTAGTTCCAAAAAATGACCGTTGGCGCTGACAATCAAGCATACGGAGAACCATACTAAGCTTCCTCTCGACAGTAGCTGAAAGCACTACAGGGTAGGAAACTAAACCAAATTATCCGGACTCTCGAGAGACCTTTCCTTTTTTTAACTACGGAATAGAGATTTAAATCTCTAACCGTTATACACATCCCTTCGTCCATTTCAAAAAAATGCAATATTTTTTTAATAATAATCTAGCTTTTTGTAATTAATGTATAACAACCTGTAAGCTAAATGCTATTATGAAGTTATATTGTTGTCGAATAATTGTTAATTACTATATACTACTATAAACTAACCCCAAATAAGAAAACCAAAGGAAATTAAATAAAATTAAATGCAAAACAAACAGAATAGAACTAAAGAAAATTCCCAAATAATAACTATGTAAAATAAAAATAATCTACTGTATGACAACAATATACATTCATAAATTATATGTACATAACCAAAACTGCATATCTAAAATTATACAAAATCTGCTCTATATATACATACATATATTGATCTCCTATTTTACAATAAATAAGAAGCTGAATAATATGGAATATAAATATATAGAATTTTATCATCTTATATAACTTCAAATATAAGCATATATATTTGTCTTATTAACAGTTGACAAATTTAATTCTTTCATTTCTTTCAAATCTATATATGTGTGAGTATAAATAGTTATCTTGATGGTAGATTTCTTCAGATATTTCCAATTTCTCAATGACTAGATGATAAATTATGAGAGTGATGAGCTCATTCATTCCATAATATCCACATAATAAGGCCAAATACATAATTATGGAATAGTCGAATCAGCGACTTTACATCTTCCAATTTACATTAAGGTCTTTGTTATTCCTGAAAATAAAGTACTTTAGTATATGTGCACACATTAATTTAAATTTTTACAACTTAGGAACATACAAATGATAACAATCATACTACAATACCTAATGACTGACTTCCGGAACAATACAAATAAATAACATTTATACAAGAATGATATCAATGATTTGACTATATACATATGTAAAAATGAACTATGAAATTATGATTTATTCATATAGAAATATCTACCGAAACCATCAATTTTACATTAAGTTATCTCACTATAACAATTTACAGATTTGTAAACACATATCTTTATGATCGTGGTACCCTAAATTTCTTTGTTAAAGAGACGTGACATTTCCTAATATCATGCTCGTCCGAATCATTTTGTACCTGGACTGTATTTTTCGTTAACAGCTTAATAACAGTGTATGGCCCTAGCCATCGATGACAAGCTTTTCGTAACCTTATCTGCAAGGGAAGATTGGAATTGGGATTTAACTGATAATTTATCTCCCACTCGATATGATGACACTACTCTGTTTTTGTCGTATAGCTTCTTTCTACGCAGCCATGCTCGTTCCATATTCCGCAAGGCATTCAACCAGATATCTGGATCCCTGTGTCGAACATCAAGTGAATCAACATTCCATTTCACATCTAGTGGATCAAACACTGGATATGTATATACTAATTCCATCGGACTGTGTTTATGATCTGAGTGGACAGACGTATTCAGAGAAAATTCAATTTCATGAATGCCTTTGTCCCAATGATGTTGCTTCGTTGCAAAGTATGCTTTCAAAGAGTCCTTGATCACTCGTATGTAACGTTCACTTGCGTTACTTCCACTGTGGTACGGTGCGATTCTAATATCCCTGATACCGTTTGCATACAAGAAATCCTGGAATCTTGCTGATACGAAAACAGAGTGATTGTCATGGCATAAGGCGTGGATAAATCCATGACGACACATCAACTTATATAGCTTATTTATGATTACTTGGCTAGATAAAGTTCTAAAAGTTTCTAAGAAAATTCTTTTTGTAAAAGAATCTACAACAATTAAACAAAATCGGCCCGAACTGGACTGTACGAGTGGTCCAGTGACGTCACAGGACCATCTTCCGTTTGGAAACGTCTCATAGGTTGATACCAACTGTCCCATGGGTTTAGTATTCTTACTTTTGGACTTCTGGCACTCAATACAACAAGTCACATAATCTCAAATTTCTGTTATCATTTCTGGCCACGAATATCTGGCACAGATCTTAGAAGCACATTTGGAAAAACCCAAGTGCGCCCCTGGAAGAATATAAGAGTGGTAGAATTCAATGATGTTTCTTGATAAACTCCTGGGCAAACAAATCTTGTAAGGGTTCTTCAAAGCTTTAGTACGCTTGCATAGGATATCCTTTACAAGTTTATATCCCTGAACCTCCTCTCTATTTTTCAACCTAGCAATTATAGGGCTCAATTCGGGATCCTTTTCTTGATGATCCTTAATAGAAAGTTGTGCATAAGGCATATTCCATATATTAACCATAAATAAGTTAATGACCTCTTCATCTAATGAGGGGACTTCATTAAAATCTTCGAAATCTTCTATATTGTGTAAACGTGATAAGAAATCTGCAGGTACATTTAAGGACGAAGGTACACTCTTAACTGTAAAGTTAAATTCAAAAAGCCTATATAATAAACTACCATATCTCTTAACTCTTTTCAAGTTTCTAAGAGCATAAGCTAGACCCAAATTATCGATTCTCAACTCAAAGGGTTGATGTAAAAATGTACGAAAACGTTCCATGGTTTCTAAAGCTGCAATGAGTTCAAGAACAAAGATTGGCTTGTTTACATCATACTTTTTAAGCTTCCTGGAATAAAAACTTACAGGAACTAGTCTATTTTCAGCATCTAATTGTGAGGTAGCACCTCCAATTGAATGACTTGAGGCATCACTTGAGATAACGAAAGGCATATTTAGATCCGGTAATTTCAATATTACATGACTTTCAAAACATTCTTTCAATCTCTTAAGAGCTACATCTTGTTCTTCTTTCCACTCAAAGGGAACCTTAGGAGAACGTAGACGACTAATTGGCTCTAAAATTTCTTGAAAATCTGGTATATACCTACTATAATATTGAGCAAAACTACACAAAGCAATTACAGCGCGCCTATTTTTAGGTCTTGGTAGTTTCCTTATTACTTCTAATCGAGCTGGATCTAAATACATTTTACCATTTTCTATTATTTGCCCTAAATAAGAAATTCGTCGTTGAAAGAAAGAACACTTATCTACTGACAACGTTAATCCACTCTGAGCAAGTTTACTGAAAACTAAATCTAATGTTTTCATATGTGAAGGAATATCGGAACTGGCAATTACTACATCATCTGCATACCAACTTACTCCTAGATCTTTCAGAGGATACAAAATATCTGTTATCAATTTACTAAGTAGAAAAGATCCAGAGGCAATGCCAAATGGAACATACTTAAACTCAAATAATCCTCTATGTGTGAGGAATGCAGTATATTTATATGAGTCTGGAGCTAATCTTATAGTGTGATAAGCTTTCTTTATATCTATTCTAGATAGCACAACACCTTCTGATAATTCTGCTAAGACATCTTCAATACGTGGTGTATATTGAGTATTGACTATTAGTTCTTTATTCAGATCAGTATAGTTGACAACTAGCCTCTTAGAACCATCCCTATTTCCCACTAAAAAGCATGGGAAAGCATACTCACTTGAACTAGGTTGAATAATATTTTGTTCCAATAGTGAATCTAA
Source organism: Thermobia domestica (assembly GCF_964235325.1). Lineage (NCBI taxonomy): Eukaryota > Metazoa > Arthropoda > Insecta > Zygentoma > Lepismatidae > Thermobia > Thermobia domestica. The sequence continues at coordinate 114,921,880 of NC_137469.1, read as the reverse complement.
TATTTTGTCTAACTCTCTTTGTGCAACCCTGGACATCGGATATGCCTTATGTCTAATTGGTTTATAATCTTTAAGTTGAATATTATATTGAAAATTAGGAACTTCTCCTACTCTATTACAAAATACACTAGGATACTTTATACTTAACTTTTTATATATTCATCCAAACTAGGATCTTGTTCTAGGAGAATTGGATCCACTGTCATAGCTGGTGGTCGATCATCGTCCTTCAGGATCTGGAACATTCGGGATGAACACTCAGAATCATTTGTACTGGCAGAAGTACCTAAGTTCAGCTTGGCTGGACTACCGGGAACACTGCTTGGCTTAGCCTCCATCCATATTTCCTGACTTCCAAATAGCTGACTGGAACCTTGGACTGGACTGGCACCATCATGGAAAGCCGCTCCTCCATTTCCACCACTAGTTCTGCTATCATTAGTAGGATCCAGACATCTATTATCATTGGACCTAAATTGGAATCTCGGATGATGAAGATTTAAAGTAAATGGATCATTATTATTGTCAATACACGATACTGAGTTCGAAAAAGATGCATGTTTGATAAGAGGTTGAAGTTCCAAATCACCATCATCTAATAAAGAATTCTTCAAATATTTAGAGTTGGCAACACTACACTTCCAAGTAGCAGAAAGTTGATTAAAATCCATCAGATTTTCATTACACAAAGAAGTTTTATGTTCTTCTCTTGAATCATTATCACTGGTGTTTTCTTGCATGAAGATGGCAACACTGTTACTCTTTGAACATGATGGGAGAACATCATGTTCGGATGTTAACTCATGTTCATTCACATATCTGGATTGTTTAAGTTCCAAATGTAAACGTGGATTTTCATTGTCACTAAGAAAAGGATTAAGTCTGGCAACACTGTGTACCGAACCTAAAGTATGGTCTAAGTCCCCAACCTTCGAAGAAGTTCGATGAGTAAAAGAAGTCCGAAAATTATTTGTACCATTCTCAACTAATGTTGTATTCACTATAGAACTGGCAACACTGCTGTCACTCTGAACTGTAACTCCAGATGTAGCATCTCTTCTCTCCCATAAACTTGTGCATCCCCTTGATTGATGAACACTATGTCCACTTGGAGAAGGTAACACCCAACTACTAGAAGATGTTCTCGGTTCATCTAATGAAGGATGCTGTCCTCTCATCTGTTGATGGTTGGATGCTGGATGGGCCACTGATGAAGTGAGATCACTACTGGTGTGGAGATGTGATGGACCACTGATCGCATCATGAGTACGCAAGATCTTCTTTATATGAGACACTCGTGATTCTCTATCTGATGTGGCAACCCTGTGCTCCATAGACCTATCAACGCGACTATAATAAAGATTAGAGGGATGAGGAATATCTTTATTAAAGGGATTTGAGGATTGAAGATCTCTGGATGCAATATGTATCTGCTGTCCATTCGGCTCCATCTCCCTCGTAGGGGTGCACTCAGAGGAACCTACCTTAACGGTGCCCCTTACATCATCTTCCTTCCCTAAACACACATATTTATCTTGAAACACTATTAATGTCATGTAAATTGTCCGAAGACGAATTTTCCTTACACTCATACCGTAAAGGTATATTCACTTTTTCTATTCCAAGATATAACTGATTGTTTTCAATATCTACTCGCGCCTTTAACATTTTCAATTCATTTATGCCTATCAAAAATATAGGTTTAAGTTCAGGTACTAAGTAAAATTTGAGTCTATATACTTTCTGATATAATCTCACTGGTAACCATACCACACTGTCTAACTTGATTTTCGTATTTCCTACACCAACACCAATAAATTTTTCTGTGAAAATCTTAACCGGTCTTTTCAAAGATCTATTCCATTTTAAAAAGCTCTCTTTATTTACTAGCGAAGCGGAAGCACAACTATCGATGGCGCCACAATTCTGCGTACCTAAAATGTAACCTGTTATAAAAGCCGCCATTAGTTTTCTTGAGTGTGATGTCAGGACACAATTTGCATTATGTTTTTGACTTATATTGTTCTCTGCACTAACTTCTGGCTCTATTCTCAAGGATTGGGATCGAACTGAGGGCCTGTCAGTTTTGAAGCTAGAACCTTGCCCACTCGCATATTTCTGTCTATCATTATTATTATTAATCGTAGCTCTATTAACACTAACGAATCTACGTCGTAGATCACACTGAGCCACCAGATGCGGACCTAAACATTCAAAACACCTCGGTGTTGTTTTCTTCCCTCGAATTTTAAAGTTCGACCTTTCACGCCTGGCACTTACCAACGAATTATACATGTCAACATTACGCTGGTGAATGCTGTATTTCTTTAATTCTTGTACAAATACTGGTAAAGATGAGGGTGTATTATATCGAAAAACCTCATGTCTGACTACTGGGTTCAAACCCCGCAACAATATGTCTCTCAATTTATCGTCCTGCATACCGCCATAACAAATCGTAAAACTGTCTATCACTTTGTTTACGTATTCCAACACACTTTCTGTAGTCTGTTGTAAACAGTAAATATATTTATCAAAAATATGTCTCTGGCCTATGGGTGTGACTACATTTGCAAAAATAACATTTGCTATGTATATCCAATCATGTGATAACCCTATTTCTCTTAACAATTCAGTATGAAAACCACCACGAGTTTTCCCAATAGATGCCATGAGTATTGCCTCTATCGGATATATGCCTTGCTTGACAATCCGATATACCGATAACAAAAATTCAAAAATTAATAGGTCGTTACTCCCGTCACATATTGGTATGGATCTACATATATCTGTGAAGTTGTTACTAGTTATATCTACTGTTAACTTGTCAATATTGGTAGAAAAAGGTACTCCAATATTTATAAGTCTACTATTTTCCAATCCTGTTGGCTGATTAGCGTTATGAGAAATAAAAGGATTTGTGTTTTTATTTCCTTCTTTTTCTACAAACTTATGAAAACCTGGTTCAATCGGAACAGAAACTGGTTCTTGTCTTATCAATGAATTTTGTTCCATGACGAAAGGATTATGTGTACTTACACACGATACGGCTGCTCGAGTCGTATCGTCATTGTTTATATTTTGCATCACGTTAGTTCCTGCTTGTCTGTCACCACGCGATGAAGAATAGCTACCAGACGTAACTAACCAAGAATCGCTATAGGTATGCAAGAAAGGATCGGGAGTTGACAATTCACTCGAACTGTTACTTTCTGTTCGTGGTCTATGACTCCTAATAAAGAGGCCATGGTCACCATTGGAAAACCCGTTTAACCACAAGCCTTCAGGACGACTATTACTGGAAGAACTCCTGTACATTTTATTGAGTTTTTTTTTTAATATACTCCTGCTATCAGAAGGATTACAATTAATAAGGCACAGCTTTTGGATTCGATGCGTACTTAACAACAACAAAACTATGATGTAGAATGCACCGTTTTGTACTTTTCACTTGCTTAGACACTAAATTATTAACTTGAAGTTTACGTGATTTAAAAATATGTCTCTTGTATGTAAATATACAAATAGAAACACCTCCTAACTGACCTTCTGACTGCTCTATCTTAACAAGGATACTGATTGCTAATATCATTTATCCTTACGATCATTCTCTTAAATACATTTAAGAAAACTACTCTTATAGCACTTATACAAGGTCTATCCAAAACTTTGGTGCTTGTAAGGAAAGATAATAGTTCGGAATTTAACTGTGTAACGCACATTAGAAAATAAAAATTTTTAAACAAAAATGCAGTTGCACAGAATAGAATATTAGCTTCAGGTCCTTTAATTCGGGATAATTGTTCAGAATAGGAATCTAGCTCAGCTAAATCGGGGAGAATTATTTTTAGTATTATTATTTTAAAAATGACGTGAATTTATATCACATCGAAAAAGTAAATAATTACTCATCTAAAGTTCAAAATGTCAAATACAAATGTGTTAACTAAGGTTTATATAGTGATTAATTATATACGAAAAGAAGGTAATTCTTACTGTATGATTTATATATATGGTCAAATAGAGTTGAATACAAAAATCTAAGCAAGTGACTTTTCGATACAACTGATAGGAATAGAATTACAACAATCTTCAAAATAGATACAAAAATATTAACGTTAAATATATATATATTTAAAGAACTTACCAATTTACTGTATAAATTGGATAATAGGAGATCTTCCAAAATTCAATAACGAAATACACCACCTTAAATGACCGATTATCACATGTTGATCACAATCAAATTGGTCACTAGTAATGAAACTTACTTCGAAATCCATTTTCTTACTCAAGCACACTTCACGATAAGAAGATATATATATATAAACTTAATATTAGGATTTGCTCTATATAACAATTCTGGTAATAACTTCACGATTAATTATACTTAGAATTCTCAAATATTGTAAAGACATTTTCTCCGCCGATTTTTACTTCACTTATTAGGTGATGTTGCACCTTAGCAATTCCGAACTATTATATCTAGTCCAACCCCGAGCTTTCAAACGTAGAACGAGTAGTTCCAAAAAATGACCGTTGGCGCTGACAATCAAGCATACGGAGAACCATACTAAGCTTCCTCTCGACAGTAGCTGAAATCCCTAAATCCGGCCTTATATATATATATATATATATATATATATATATATATATATATATATATATATATATATATATATCCAGAGGGTTGATTAATTCGTGTGCCAATTTCATTTGCTCACTGTGCAAAAGTGGTATGAGGTAAAGCCGTGCAATTTGGTGTAAATTTAGACGAAGGACATAAGTTTTGTTTCGCCATAGAAAGATGTCATTTGTACTAAAGATTGAAGAGATATAGGGTCAAAGGTTAAATTTCGATTTTTTTCTTATGGGATTCCAATGGCAAATTCTGAAGGAGCCTGAGAAAACGTAAATCGAAGTACTAACAAAGAAAAAGCAGTATGGTATGCTTCTGTCTCTCAAGCCGACAAAATATGCGTTACTCAAGTGTCATGATTAGAGGTCACTGTCAGATCAAGGTCACAGATCACCTTGAGAACCCATTTCACATGATGAGTTACGGACATTACATTGTTTTCAGTGTAATCAAATGGGTTTTCAAGATGACCTTGATCTGACCGTGACCTCTGACCTTGACACTTGATTGGCGCATATTTGGTCGGCTTGCGACATAGAATCATACCATACAGCTTTTTCTTTGTTATCATTTCAATTTACGTTTTTTCAGGCTCTTTCAGAATTTACCATTGCAGTCCCATGAGGAAAAAAACGAAATTTGACCTTTGATCCTATATCTCTTCAATTTTTAATATGAGTGACATGCTTCTATGGCGAAACAAAACTTATGTCCTTCATCTAAAGTTACACCAGATTCCATGGCTTGACCTCATACCACTTTTGCACAGTGAACAAATGAAATTGACACACGAATTAATCAACCCTCTGTATATATATATATATATATATATATATATATATATATATATATATATATATATATATATAATTTTATTGTTTTTTAGAAAGTATTCACATACATGTATTATTCAGCAAGCATGTCATATCGTAAATGATGCTAGGAGGAAGTCGAATGTATTACTTCCAATTAATGTTTAGGTAGATTCATAAAACCACGAGCTGAGATAAGTAGCTTTATAGTATGACGTCATCAAACTATGCCAATCAATTGGATTGAAATAGGGAATTTTTCTGAAATGAGAAAAGTTCTGCTCTTGAGCGAAAATAGTATTAGGTTCTAAAAGTGTATCCGTTCGTCTCAGAGAAGGTAACAGTGCTTTTGTTTTTTTCTTGCTTTTTTGTCATTACTTTTTCATCTTAGTTCACACCGTCTACTTAGAAATACGTCATGGGAGAATAAGATTATCTCAGTACGAGAAGTTAACAGTAAAATTGTTATTACGTTAGCATTACATTGTGCGAATTTGCAGAACCTTTTAGGTTAAGTCCTACTTTCATGAGCAAACAAAATCTTCAATTTTGATACACTCAAGAAAAATGTTGGAAATAAATGTATATTAAGGATATGTTTTGACATCTTTCCCTTTAAAATAATATACTTACAGAACCTAATTTCAAATTCTGGACTTACTTCACAACATATTCTGCGTTAGTAAATACATGTTAAACCATAATGTTCTGATAATTGTTTTTAAAAATTTACACAAGAATCCATCCGCACATATTTGGATACATAGATTTAATTCTTTACCATCATTAATTGCTGAGTATGCTTTACAACAATTAGTCTCTTAAAATAACATATAATTAATTCATTTAAATCCACATGTCGATACTACTGACAGGCAAACGTCTTATCTCCTGGTTCTAAGTTTTTTTTTAAGAAAAAGAGAAACTTCCGATATAAATATCAAAGGTTTTAAAATTACATTTTACTTAATTGGATTAGGTTTTGAATATCTTATTATAAATTATCTTTGTAATAATGCTCGGAAAAATTACTAGACATCCATTTCTCTTTCATAGTTTTATACTCTTATCCATTAGCAATCATACATAGGAGCTCCCTTGTACTTATATGGCTAGCGTGCATATCTCGGATGCAAGATATCTGGGTTGGATTTCCGGCAAGAATTTCTGTGTTTTAGTTTCATATGGTCTCGCAGCACAAAGGGACGCTGAACTCTAATCAACAAACAACAACATATTAACGTTGAACTGAATGGACAGAGTTCAATCCGCAGTAAGAGTTGTATTTATTTATGATTCTAGGTCTGTGCAGTGGGTACTTCAGAAAACCCGTTTTAAAAGGATATCTCTAACGAGGCTTGTAACATTGTAATGTTACTAAAGCCACAACAGTCTACAACTCTTGAACAAAAGCAAAATTTTAATTCTATTTTTGCAATAAACATTTATACCAATTGTCCGTGGCGAGTTTGTTAATGAAGTCATTCCAGTGATACCTTCAATATAATGCTTTAATATAGTGACTTTAACGCAAGCCCATTCACTAATGAATGTACGTTTTGCTTGATAATTTTTACTACATTTAGCAGAGTTTATTTATATTGTCAATTTCGTTATTGTCTAAGCCCTCCACACGCCCCTGCCTTAGCGCTTTATTAGCGTCTTACTGGCAGTCGCTACTAACCTTTTAAGTTGTGCATAATCTCTCGTTTTCATTTCTCTCTCTCTCTTTCCATTTTATATATTTCCCAAACAATTGAGGTCGGGCTGTTTTTACTTTCACCCAATACGGTAGGTATTTTATTATTTTAAATTGTAAGGTGATTGCTCGACTTCACATTTGCCTTTTTTATCTTATTATAGCGTTATTATCTATTTACGCGAATAGACGTTTCTGTTTAGCTAAACATGAAAACAATTATGGACGTGAGTTTGATATTCCTCTACCTTACAAACGAAAAGGAACAAGAACCGAAAGTGCGAAATGTTTATTTAACGTCCCACAATGAAATCGTTCCTAAGGCAGAAGGGGGATAAATTCATATTATATTAGTGTTTTTAAAATGAAGGAGAGAAAGTGTTAAGTTGCTAGAATTTTGTTGTCCTTAATTTATGAATCAGATTTAGATAATAAACGCAAAACTATTATACAACAGTGGCGTAACCGGCATGCGGCCTGGGAGAATTGGGCAGTTAGGCCTGAAATCTTGTGCTGTGTTGATCGTGCTTAACAAAACCTTCCAATAAAAATTCAGTTATTACAAAATTTAACTTTAAATAGTTTTTTTAACAGTGTTATCGCAAAGGGGATATTTTTTGGCTTCAACCTCTCCCTTGAACAGTTTTACAAAAGTACTGAAATGATTTAAACTTGGGAAGTTGAAAACCCATTTTTAGCATTATGGGTATCCTACTGTGTTGCGATAGCAATTTAAATTAGCTTTGATCATAATTTGTAAATAGAGGTAACAAATAATTTGAAAATAATACATTAGCCATTTTAAAAATGTCATTTCAGCAATGTTTACATATTTATTTCCAATACAAATTACAAATTTACTTCTAGCATGACATCTCAAAAATTATTTGACACTACTTACACTGACACAATGTAACAGAAAATGAGATAATAATATATTTATACTCACTTTGTTGAAAGAATAAATGTGTTAAGATTCTGGCTTTGAAACACTCGCCGTATCCGCGGCAAAATGTATAAAACACATATTGGCACTTTGAATTTTGGTTTATTTTCAGCTCTATTGAATTTATATTTCAAGGGGTTAATTTGTTGCGCTGTGCACACACTCCAGTTGGTAGTAAAACAACTCGATACCCATAACAGAGACGGATAGTCACCGCAGCTTAATTGTAATTTCGATCTTACTTACATATCTCTTTTCTAATTTTTTTAGATTTAAAGAATAAATCAAGTATCAAATTTATGACCTCAAAATAACAGTGATTATCTGTACAGAAAACACGTTTTGATCTACATCGCGTTGCAAAATTACAGTATGTATACGAGATTGATTATCCACCAATTTCAAACCTAATCTGTAAAAGATATACAGGAATATTTAGTCAGGCCTAAGAGAATTCATAAGGATCAAGTATATTTCTTTTAGTTTTAGTCTCTGTAAGGCATTTTCCGTTCTTTTAACCAAAAGTGTGCATGTGCTCTACACATTAATTTGTACCTTATCAACATTTATTTCACCGGACATTTAGATTGTTTTGCTCTCTCTTACTTAAACCAAATTAAAAATCTCGAAATAAAGTTTTCGGTCACTCTATTTGTATGTATCCAAAGCTAAGGATCACGTTCTTGTAACACAATTACAAATAAGTGGCCGATTGTTAAACTAATAACTAATACGGTGGCCGATTGTTAAAGTAAGTTTACAGTAACCATTTCAAGAATTAAAATGGAACTTTAAAAAAGATGAATTATTGAGACATGTTGTAAATATTATCAATTTAAGATGTAGTTACGTCCCGAAAACCCACATACAGTTATATAATACAAAATCACGTGGCGTGGGAGACTGGGTTCGATTCCCGGCGGGAGCACATGTGGTTGGGATTCCATGTTAATCAGTAGGTCCTGTCTCATATAGCCTTGCAGATGAACGGGACGTCAAATTCCAAATAAACTTAACTCAAGAAATCACGTAATCTCGATTAGCCTGACAATATACGTATGTTGAAAGATAAAGTATTATAAAGACAGATACAGCAAACAATTTGTCTAAGTTTATATTGAAAATTATAAAAAATATTCATGGACTACCAAAATATATTGTAATTTATTTAGACATTAATTTCACTTGTAGCCTCTAAAACAAAACATGATACTAATAAACACCTAACAAGTTTGCACTAATATTAATCATCCGGCAACTAATACCGATATATCCAACAAGGGTTATACTCCTTAAAACATTTTAATTTAATGGTTACTTTTATTTTCTTAGTAGCCATAAATGCACAAAGAACTGTAAAACAGCACAAACCTTCCTGATGTGTAGGTTTAACACTAACATTAGTAAGAATGTAACAATACTTTAAATTACATTTACCAAATTGTATTACACACAGTTGATTCTCATCTTTGTTGTAGAGTCGGCTAGCTGTAGACAGAGAAATTACTGGACATTCAGCTGAACAAATACTATCTGAATGTCCAGTAACCTCTCAGACCTCAACCAGAGGGCTAATGAAGTAATAGTTAAATTCCCATAGTCACTAGTTTTAGCTATTACACTATAAAATCTCATTCATACAGTGATTATGGAAATCATCGATGAATTCATATTATGTTTAATTAGAGACACTAAGAAATTCCCAAATTTTTAATTGAAACACAATTGAACTTATTGAAACATAATTTTACTATAAAAACTAAAACTTAAAATAAGATAAATCTCATCGACACTACGTAGTCCTATTTTATAATAATGAATGAAAAACATTTCTGTCATGCTTTAAATATTACATTTTAAAGTATTCCTATAGAAATTGGAATTTTGTATATATTGGCAAAGTAAACGAAATAAAACAACCTACTTTAAATGCACACAAACAATACAATATCAAAATATTCTAAACGTCTTACATTTTTCCATGAAACTAGTATTTTCTAAGGTAAAAAGCCAAGCTTTTCCCTTGTAAATTGAGTAACTACAAAAAGAAATTATATTAACAACATTTAACGATAATTACTAGAGCAACCCACTTTACGCTTTATTTTTTCTTTAATTATGCTTTATTTTTTTCCAAATTACGCTTAATTGTGCTTTATTGTTAATTTCAATCATTGTTTTACATTAATCGTGTATAATGTATAATATTTATTGTATATTAAATATTCTAAATATCTTGATCTATTTACTAATATTTTATGCACCCAATTTATTTCATATTTAATGAACTTTCTACTTAATGCACTGTAAAGAGATATCTGCTCGAGTCAGTTTTTCTTATCACTTGTGTGCACCTTAGAGGTGCGTATATACAGAAAGGGAAAGTAAAAGATGCCACCAAAAAGTACAGAAAGTGCTTAAGTTCAAGAGGCACACATAACATTACAGTGTGGAGTTCTTGTATACTATTCATTGTTGGTGGAAAGTTTTCTCCTTCTTTTATTTTTTCTCCACATCAAAAAATTACACCGAAAATAAGTTTACAGGAGCAAAAATCAGCTTTTCATTGTTCCATTGTTATGTTATCAATGATTTTGCGTTGTAAATATTGGTTTTAAAAAATATTAATACAGTATGTTAAACTTGCCTTAAACAGAATTTCTCAAGAATTATGCTATATATATTTTAAATTATGCTTTATGCTTTATTTTCTAAAATTATGCCTTATTATGCTTTTAAAATTAGTTTCTTATGGACCCTTAGACAACCGCAACCATGTTTAAGGTACCAAGCATATATCTAAATTGTTGTTATGTTTTTATGCTTTTTATGCTTTTGGGTTGCTCTAACAATTACAAATATCACATATTAATTGTTGGGAGTCTGGTGGTGCAGTTCGTTTTTAGGTGATACCAAGGAAGATGTTGGGAGTGAAAAGTGCTAACGGTTAACGAAAAGTGTAAACAAAAGAAGAACGTAATGAGGTTTAGAAAATAAAAAGGGTAACTAGGTGATTGTTTATATGTGTGTTTAGTTGATGACGGAAATGAGCCAAATGTGGCTGAAGTTGTTTGTATGTTCAGGAGGTATTATAGCCTAGTGTGGCTATTGATATATTTCAAGTGTATTGTATAGCCAGGTGTGGCTTACATTACTAGAATGGTTTTCAGAATACAGGAAGGTTCCTGTATAGTGGATGTAGTGGTATAACGGAAGTAAAGATAGACCGGAAGAGAATCTGATATAGTCATTCATTTGTAAAGGCTATTAGTTTAAGAAGTTAATGAATGTAAATACCTTTGCACTAACTAATTTTAAACAACGTAACAAATGGCGCAGTCGAACGGCAAAGAATCTACGGCTAAAGATATGTTACAGCAAATGAAAAGTCGAAGTCAAAAAGAGCTTTATGTATGGCTGCTGAACGAGTTCAGGAAACGGGACCTAATAATTTGTCAATTACAGTCAGAAATTAAGGAGTTGAAAGCTAATCAAAATCAACTTAGCTACACATTGAGGGGTCTAGGAAAGCCAAGAGGGTTGAATCAACGAACTGAAGATTCGTCGTCATTTCGCTCTCCGAGTCAGACAAACGAAGGTCCAATTAGGTGCAAAAGATGTAGGAAATCACATATAACAGGACAGTGTCCAGCTTATGGAAAGCGTTGTTTCAGTTGCACCGGGTTACACCATTTTGCAAGAGCTTGCATATTAAGATCAGGACGGACAGAAAAGAAATATTTGAAAGTGGAAGACTTCCTAGAAAGTAGCAGCAAGTCAAGAAGTGAAAATACTAAAACAGCTGATGTTAGAACAGAAGGTTTAGAAGTAAAAAGAGTGGATGACGCTAATCAGGTTTTAAATATAGGGACAATGTTTCTACAATCGGCTGAAGACAGTCAAGAATGTAGTCAAACAAGAGAAAATGGTTCATCAAATTCAAACATAGCAACAGACCATGCCGTAGGAAGGTTTATTAGGGCAGAAAATGGAGGAGTCAGTAGCAGAAACTTAAATAAGGCTGACAGATCTAGAATATATAGACAAAGGGAAAGAGGACAAAAAGCTCAAAATACCAGACAGTGTAAACCAAACGAGAAGAAAGAAATGGAAAGCTTGAACCCAAAGCAGGAAGTGTTACAGTGTATGTTTATGGAGTTTATGTCTAGGGATCAGGAAATGCAGGCGATGACTAACAAGATTTTGGAAATGGAACAACGGTTGAGAAGATTGGAGAGAAAAAGAAGAAGAAAGAAATCTAATGAGGGATAGTAACACAAAATCTTGATTGTGAACTTGGTTATCATCTTTTGTTATGATTAAATAAGACTTGATTTTTTTTTTCGGTAATGCACGGAAGGATGTTAGGTTAGGCTTTTTCAGTCGGCGCAATTCATTTTTATGTGTACCCGGGAGGATGTTGGGAGTCTGGTGGTGCAGTTCGTTTTTAGGTGATACCAAGGAAGATGTTGGGAGTGAAAAGTGCTAACGGTTAACGAAAAGTGTAAACAAAAGAAGAACGTAATGAGGTTTAGAAAATAAAAAGGGTAACTAGGTGATTGTTTATATGTGTGTTTAGTTGATGACGGAAATGAGCCAAATGTGGCTGAAGTTGTTTGTATGTTCAGGAGGTATTATAGCCTAGTGTGGCTATTGATATATTTCAAGTGTATTGTATAGCCAGGTGTGGCTTACATTACTAGAATGGTTTTCAGAATACAGGAATGTTCCTGTATAGTGGATGTAGTGGTATAACGGAAGTAAAGATAGACCGGAAGAGAATCTGATATAGTCATTCATTTGTAAAGGCTATTAGTTTAAGAAGTTAATGAATGTAAATACCTTTGCACTAACTAATTTTAAACAACGTAACATTAATAATTCATATCTCATTCCTAAAATAATTGATTCAATTGCAGTCATAAACATCAAATGTTAAGTGAATATGATAGATATAAAAATAAAAATTGAAAATATTATGTTTTGAGATTTTTTTGTTTTCGCCATCTATGGCCATGTTAGCCCGACACGTATGAGATATAACATCCCTCAGCGGTTATTCTATCTGAGGAAAGGGAAGGAGAAAAGAATTGGGGAGGAAGCAAGGGGTCTGGGACCAGTATGTAAGGTATCGTCTCGACATATGCTTTGTGTGAATCAGGAAAACCTCACTCTGTATGGCTCAAGTGAAAACAAAATTATATTTTTTGACCGAGTGTTCGACAAAAAAGTGAAAAATGTTACTGTGTCAAAAATAACTATTTACATAAACAATCTTATTATTATTTATTATAAATATATTTTACACAGACTGCACCCATCATCCCAGTTTCACCAGTTACTCTTAAAAAACACAAAATAATCATAAGATACAAAAATAATTTAGATGTAATTCATTCCATTATTGGTAAATCTCAAAAACATTTCTAATGACATATAATAGACTCTCAAGCTAAAGTATACTTAAGAAACACACTTTCAGCAATAGGCCCACGACTACCGAGTGAACAAAAGGACAAAAACTACATTAAATATTACGTATGTTGCGCGACAATTAGATAACGTAAAGACTATAATTATACTTTATATATATATATATATATATATATATATATATATATATATATATATATATATATATATATATATATATATATTACATAAATTAAGTCGAAATAGGTTCAAGTGTTGTAAAATGTTTAATGTTACTCTTAGAAATGAGTACCAAAGCTTGTATTTGCAATATGTTCGGTACTGGACTTATATTCTAGTAACAGACCCTGTATTAGGTATAAAGTAAGTAATCACTAGATTCCACCCTAAATAAAGATTCCTCTCATACTCATTATACGTGAAAACAAAACATAATGTTCAATCAACCGACCTTTTGATCTTTAAGACAAATACACATATTAACTCCACCAATAATTAATGCCACCACAATAGAAGAAAGTATAAAGATTTTTGTTTCTCCACCGATGCATGACGCAATAAACAATTTGTATTCTGTAGCCAAAATTCTCTCGTCTTTAGAGAAAGTTCATCTCGAACTTAAATAACATTAAGCGTTCTATTTAGAAAACTGATATTCCACAACAAATAAAGTTATGTCTTCAAACAAATAAAAATAAAATAAGGTGGTAATGAAATATGTAAGAAATCGTAAGCAAAAAGTCTTATTACAAGCTTAAAGTAATAATATGAAGTAATTAAAGTATTCTATAACACGTATTAACATTAACCCCATGTTCCATTGCTTTGTAATCTACGGGATTTAAAATTCACCTTTTTGTTACAAGTTACAAATATGATATATACTTTACTAAATGCCCCTATTTCACACACAATATTTTATTTGTAGTATCGATGTGCACGTAAATTTTTTAAACATCATGACTATCGGCTGTTTCTTCATTGTCAGGTATACTTTGTAATTGTGTTCTTTTGTGCTCCTACAAGTAATATAATCTACAAAGTAATATAGTCTATATGAGTATATACGCTTCTCAATCTATGACAATCTTATATAAATTAACTAATGTATTTTAGGGATTGTCTCTTTTTCTATATCATGTCTCATTCAGTCGCGTGAGGGGACTCAACAAAATTCAAATATTTTTATAATCATACGAAAAGCCATACATCACTTAAATAAACTAACCTACAACACTGTGGAAATGTTGTGAATATCCATGGGCCTAGAAGCTTATGCGTAATCAATTTTATTTACAATCAGGTAATCTTCTCAGACAATTTATCATTCACTATAACACTTGTATAATCAATAATGTGATACTAAAATAGCACTGTGTACTTAAAAGCAACAATTTAAAGTTCTGACATTACAAATTGTCAACAATCACTTTGGATATTTTTAAATGAGTGTTAAGTTAGTGCACACTTTATGGATGTCATATATACGAGGGTGATTGAAATGAAAACCTTAAAATTGCAGTAAACATTATAACAATTAAGAAACATAAACATGCCTATCATTTTTCAACGTAGTCTCTCTGAAGTTCAATGCAAGTTTTCCAATACATGGAAAGTGTATGGATATCACGTTTAAAAGGTCTTCTGGTCATACCTGTAGCCACTCGTGCACGGCGGTTTTCACTTCTTCGCCACTCCAGAAATGTTTGCCCTCCAACACTTCTTTGAGCAATCCAAACACATGAAAGTCACTGGAGGCAGTCTGGCAGAAAAGTGGGTGTGAGTGACATCCAAATTTCAAGTCCTGGATAGTCTGTAGTGTCAAACGAACAGTGTGTGGTCGAGCGTTGCCATGCTGTAAATATACGCCTAAAGTCTGAAGTCCTCATCGTTTACTCTGAATTGCCGGGCGAAGTTCGTTTATGATTAATATGAATAAAGAGTACTGGTTTTTATTACCCCCTTTTCCACGCAACGTTCCAAAATGAACTCTTTGCATCCCAAAAGAGAGTTAAGATGACTTTTCCCGCTGCTGGTTGAATGCGGATTTTTCGGGGTTTCGGAAATGTGCTATGGCGCTATTATTTTTTGATTTTTTTGTTTCTGGTTGGTGGTAGTGAAGCTTGGTCTCATCAGCTGTAACTGTTCTTTAAAGAAATGAATCACTTTCGACGTAGCGACGGTCTTTACTGAACTGCAGCACGTTATGGACAATATTGTGAGTTGAACCAACACTAACGTTTAAAATGATGCCTATTTTCTTCAGAGTAATACACCTGTTACCCTTTATAAGCTCTTCCACTAAAGCACTGTTTTCGTCCATCACTGCGCGGTGAGCCTGCTCTCGTCGTAGGGAATCCTCCACAGATGTTACGCTGTTTCTAAAATTTGTACACCACTCGTACACGTCCTGCAGGGACAAACACGAATCACTGTACTGTGCTGTAAACGTGCGATACACTTCAATAGGTTTGACAACCTCACTTCTAAAAAAACTGATATCACATCGCTGCTCTAAAGCGGAGCATGTTGCTAGTGGTGCTGCTATCTTCGTACTAATGATGTTGGCGTCTCCTGTGCTGTAGGTCACTCCGCCACCTGTCTGTCATTTCTTGACACTCAAGGAACACTACTGCCAAATGTCAATTCCATCATGCAACTTTCCGCATTTCATAGCACTTTTAAGACCTTCATTTTAACTACCCTCGTGTACATTTTACACGTTCTATAAATAGGTTGTTGTATTAGTTAGAAGCCACAGGTATTCATCTCGTGTAAATTAAAGAAGTCTGCAGCATTTCACATTTGGTCAATCACAATTTCCGTCAATTGAGAACACAGGTGTACGCTCAATTTTAGCTCAATTTTTGTCTATTTTTTCCACTTTATTTTTCCGGTTAATTTTTCTGACATTCAATGAGACTTGGAAAATCTTGTTTAAGTCAATATTTGTAGTGTACAGTTTTGAGCGATTAATACAAGCTCTTTCGTAAAAGTTTCATGCAGGTATACAGACCTGAAAAGTTGAGCTTAATTCAAGATTATACTTATTGCCCATGAAGTATTATCTTTCCCCTCTGGACACGCATAGTTGTCAGGAGATGCTAAAACAAAAGGTATATAGAAAATGATATTGTTTGCTCATTGTATATATTGATAGACTCCAAATAACATTTTGGACATGGAACATATAACTAAAGACATTCACTCTTTGATATAACAATTCTATAAAACAAAATCATGCCATATTACGTATCTTCCCAGTACTTAATATGGAAAACGAATATTGAACAAAATTTCTTTTTTATTTGATTTTTCCTATAAACTCGTAATCCTGTTTACAATTCTTTATAATACGTGTAAAATACAACCAGATTTATTAATACAGATTTTAGATTAGAAATGTAAGAATTCAATCTTTTAGTTTTATTGATGCTATATAAGCAATGTACGATAAACCTTGTTTTTCTTACTTTTAGTGTATTATTATTATTATTATTATTATTATTATTATTATTATTATTATTATTATTATTATTATTATTATTATTATTATTATTATTATTAAGTATGATCACTTTCGGCAGGTTCTGGGACTAATGATCTTTTTTTTCAGTACAAATATATTGTAATTATAACTCTTTGAAAAGACCATGTACAAATAATCCACTAATATAGTATAAGTTTACGTACATTCAGATAATACATTTCTTTTTTTTTTACACGTGATACTTTGTTTCCTAACTTTGTCGCGATTTTAGATTTATGTCCGTTAACATGTTTGTAATTGTATTAATAGGGCTACATAAACGTGATTGTATAGCGAGCTTCACTAAACATCAAAATGTGATCATGTGCAATTCTCAACAATACAAACATGCTAAATTAATCATTTTTCTCTAAGTAGAAATCTATAATTATTGGGATCTCCCATTGAATAGCCTATTATTTCGCAAGAATAAGGCTTACGCAATTAATTTACCTTCGAAGGAACCTTAACTTCTAAATCTAGCTTAATTATAAGACAACACTTCTCTAAATTTTGAATTAGACATAAACAATGTGTTAATAGTCGACCTCTTCTAATATATTTAAAGACAAGGACTTCGATTACATCATTTAAAACAACTATTTACTTATTTAAGTGCGACTGTCACGGGTTAGATTCCCGGTGGGGACACTCGGTCGAAAAAGTGTAAAAGCTCTTTCAGGCCAGTCATCCTGACTGACGTTTTTCCGGGTTTTCCTCATTCGGATCAGGCAAATGCCGAGATGGTACCTAATATATAGTCCCCAAGCCGTTTCCTTTCTTCTCCAGTACCTTATTCCTTCCATTTCTTCGGAGAGTGTGACCGCCGAGGGCCGTCATCCCTATTTACATGACGGGTTGATATGGTCATACATACCGAATCCCAGAAATCAATTTCCTAATCATAATATCCTTAAGCATTTAAACAAAATTTCATGATGTGTATATATATATAAAAAGTTTTCCTATTACAAATATTAAGAACGAAAGATACCAGGGTTAATTTAGAAGGTGCTTGTTGAGCTTAAAAGTTAAATAGTATTTCAGGCGATTCAACTAAGGAATAGTCCTTAAAATGCAACAGTGGAATGCTCAGTTAACCGTACGAATTTCAGAAGCAAGAATACTAGCAACTCATAATTTAATGAACTCGAAATCTACATTCAATTGAATTACATTTTGTACATATTTCATATTATATAATTATTTTTATGAATTTCATATTGAATAATATTACACCGTGATATACAGTATGTATTTATATATGTATTTATATATAGGAATAATATGTATGCCAAAATAAAATCTGAACAAAGCAACTAATTATAAATGCTAATCTGTATTACCGTTTCGTCAATATACCATTTCCTTCATCAGACACATCATGAAGGTACAATTTGAATTACACCTTACGTATTTCAGAAAATGTGAGGAAATCATTTCTAACAAACAATGAGATCTTTCCCTTAAATTTTATAAATATCAATTTTTAATTAGGTGCATATCTGAACTTTTATTGGTCACAACATTAACTTTTCACAACTTGACTTTTAATTAGATACTGACTTGCGTTATCTTTAACCATGCATACATCTTTAACCATGCTTAGATACCAAATTTTAATTGGGTTCAACTTTTCGCTTTCTTCGTATTCTTAATTTTAAATGAGGCACACATCTGCATGCCTAATTATCTATAGGCTTAGATAAGGGGCGAACCCACGTGGAGGATCCACCGACTTCGGATCTCTTCTCTCCCAGAAACTTTGTAAATCGGCATACGTTGTTACACTTTCTCTTAATGCAATTATACTTGTTTAGCAGATAAATTATTGATAAAGCATCAAGTTTGGATCTTATACTTCATTTCTACTCTTTCTCTTCTTATAAAAACAATTTAGATCTATCATTTTTTAAATGAAAATATAGGTTGTAGGAGTTAACAAATTTTTATCGTCTTTTTGAGTGTAGAATAATATCAATTCAATACTTCATAGACGTAGTTTCTTGAAGTATTAACCCCCAAACTTTGGACTCCTCCCGACAAATATTTCTGGGTTCGTGCCTTAGATTGTACCTTCATAATATGTCCCATTAGAGCAATAAAATTTCCTCGAGCTGCAACACGAAATTAGTGAAAAATTAGAGCATGATAAGTTCTTCTATGAACAACTATCAAAGGAATATATGGTCGGTTGAGTTCAGACCAATAACTATGAAAATACTTATGATTTTACAAAAAGTTTCATTCTTTTACTGTCAAAACATAGCTCAACTCCCAAACTTGACACTTGTCTATTCTCTCTTCAAGATATGACTGTCTTTTAGGTATTTGGAAACTGATTACAATAAACTATCCTGTTTATTCTTACTCTTAAATTCCTTTATTGACAGTTAAGTTAAATTAACAATGCATAATTTGCACTTTGGAATATATTGAAAATAAAATTAACGTTACATGTACGTAGCCACAATCTACATATTTTGGGGAGCTCAGCAGAGAATAGTAAAATTATCTAAAACACTTCGATGTATATTCAGCGCATTTTATCTACCAGTTAAATCATAGTAGTGAATTCATTGCTACTATAGACCACTTGCGTTAATTCACCGGCCTGCGAAATAAAACTATTTTCTCCAGCAAAAGCTTGAAGAGGTGTTTTAACCTAATTTAGGTGTATTTATTTCAAATATCAAAACCGCTTTTGCCTATCACGTACAGTTTGTTGCTATTTGCAATCGAATTTGTAATTTCGATAGAAAACATTATAATAGAGAATATGAGTAATTTGAATAGGACATGATCAAATTACAACGAATATACAAAACACTACGTAACAGGTTCATTTGTGAAAATATATATATTTTTCCTGTCACATACAGTTTTTTACTATATGAAATCTTTTTTTCATACTGTTTTAATTTCAACACAAAGTTCACCATAATAGACAATATTTGCAATGTGAATAGAAAGTGATCAAATTGCAACGAATATATAAAAAACACTATTTAATGTAACATGTTCATTGCTAGAATGTATGAATCTCAGTACAAGAACACTATTTTTATTACGCTTTGGTGTGAATGAACACTGTGTTGATTTGCGTTTGTGTTCCTGAATAGGGTTATCTAGTACTAGACACCAAAGCAGTAATCTGACATCATGGAGACGTTCCATCGCCCCTGATATCTTCGTTCCACTCCTTTTATGTCTTGATGGAACTGCTCGCCATGTTCCTAGCTGAACTCTCCTACATTTGAAAGAAAATAGTCCAAATGACTGTGCAGGAAATGTAATTTTAAGCTAATATGGCAACCCAATTTCTAGAAGTTGTAAAGCATTGTTTCGACAATCTGTTGGTAGTTGTCATCTTTAACATTACCCAGAAATTTGCTTGAAATATCCTTGAATGATTCTCATGCCTGAAGCTGTGTTTCGTTCATCGTCGTAGTGAATGTAGGATCCTCCATAAGCTTCCAAATTTGGGGGCTGTCAAAAACTTCTTCCTTAATTTTGGAATCCGATAGTCCCGGAAGTTTCTAACAGAGGTACCGAAAGCAGGGACTACCTCCATCAAAACTCGTAATGTACTGCTTCATTATTTCCAATTTTATATGTAAAGGGGGCAATAACACATTTTGAGGATCAATTAATGGATGATTTACAATGTTGTTTCCTCCTAGCACGAACTGTTTCCTCTTGGGCCACTCAGAAAGTAACCAGTGTCTATCCTTGTCCCGAGAGTCCCACTCACACAGAAAACACAGGAAATTTGTATAACCTGCTTGCTGTCCCAATATGATACCGCAC
This sequence comes from Thermobia domestica, assembly GCF_964235325.1. Taxonomy (NCBI): domain Eukaryota; kingdom Metazoa; phylum Arthropoda; class Insecta; order Zygentoma; family Lepismatidae; genus Thermobia; species Thermobia domestica. Next base: position 114,901,012 of record NC_137469.1, on the reverse strand, counting down.
ACTTTTAAATCACAGGACAATAACCAACTATGTTCATTGTATTACAGTTGCTGAAAAACCATAGATAAATTGTGATAGTTTTCACGAAGAGATGTTGAATGTTCGACTGACACTGAAGCAAGTTTATTCCTATTGTGCAGAAGAATGTCTTCGAGACTTCTTTTACTAGAATCAATCAATGGAGGCCAGTCCTTTGCTTGGTAAACTATTCCAAGACGACAAATCAAACCATGGATGTCTCAGGAAAACACAAGTTCTTCTTCTTGAACGAACAACTGCCCGATTTCTTTAACAATATCAATTTGTCCAAGGAAGTAAAAGATTTCTCTTTTTAATCTTGATATTAAAAGTTCACTCTTTTCTTTAGTGAGGCCTACGTCACGCACCAAATCATTTAAGTCACACTGATTATAAAGACTGATTAGAAGAGTTTTATCTTCAACATTCGATATAGAGGTATCATCATCACCGTCGTCCGCACTTGAAGATGACGAAGACACACTCTCGGGTAACTGTATTGGTGGTTTTGGGACAGGAATATCGGGTCCATGTGGTACGGGGGTATGGCTGACGGAAGGCTCGAAAACACAATGCGATTTTTTTCTCGCAGTGAAACCGGATACTTTACATACACAAAAATAACAGTCGTCAACATGATTTCTTTGTTTCCGCCAAACCATTGGGATTCCAAGTGATACTGATGGCAACAACCTTTTGTACCATTGCTGCAGGTTTTCTACACACGTTTTTACACACAACATGAGTTGCAAAATTTCTGTCCTGATCACCTAACTTCATGTTAAAATATGCCACGTACAAGCTTTTTATAAATGGCTTAATATTTCGCTTCTGCCCTTTAATTGTATAATGGCCACATATATAACAGGAAGAGTTTGGATTGTTCACACATTTTTGCCTCCGAACATCACTACCAATTGCCATTTTTAACACGAACTCAATCGCGGATCTACTTCAAGTGTACGTTGTAACTTGTAGACAAAGACGTGATACACGTTCCCAGAATACCATTTCAGACAAAATAACTTGGTTGTATTGACCTTGTCTGCCACTGCGCATGCGCAAACTACAACTGTTATATTCGTTGTTTAGGTGTTACTTGATAATTACCTTATCCCCTCGAAAACAGAGGGCATACAAAATTTTATCTCAGACATGTCTACAACTGTATTCCAAACACCCAATCCAAACCTTATATACAAAAACGAAGGTCCATTAACATAAACATGAGAAAAACTTGTGACAAATATGTACATGATACGAAACAACTGGTATTATTTTTTTTACATAAGGACACAAAAACTAACGTACATCACATAATATTACTTTTGCCTGAAAATCTTCGCAGGCCGGTGTTTCTGTTTGCAGTAACAGAATTCACAACACATTGTAATGTGTAAACTTATTTATAGAAAGAATTTCACTCTGTAAGTGATAAAACATGGTTAATAATAATTTTGTTTCCTTAAAAGTTTATCTTGCCACATTCGTATAAAATTAGACACGATACCTTTGAATTCTCAGAATGGAGATCATGTATTGTTACCACCTTTTAGCTGTTACTGTTGAAAATAATGGAACATCAAACATATCTTGACCTCAAGCAGTACGTAGGCTGTGTTACTGCTTGTTACGTCATGTAATCACGATAAGGTACACAATACTGCAATAGAAATTCATCGCATATTCTGTTGCTCTATCGTATACCAAAGCGGGGTCCATATTATCCCTATAATTTCCAAAATAGGCATAACAATCCTACATAAAAGTTCAGATAGTTTCTCCATGAGTACAGTGTTCAATAAATATACTCTCCATTTTTAATTTCATCATTAATTTACATCGTTAGTTAAAATTCCATTATTCAATCATATGCAGTTCATTGTGGTGGCTGGATCATGAATCATACTATCAAAGTATGTAGGTAAAAGGTTACACAATTGAAAAATACATAATAGTAAAATATGTATTACATAACAGTACTGTATTACATAACAGTTTTAAGTGTTTATAAGAGTTACATCCAAATTACAGAAGCATGACCTAGGAACGAGGCAAGATGTACAATTTTAAATTCGAGACTAGGCGAAAAACGTCAAAATTTTCTTATAATTTTCGAGACGAGAAATCTCACATGCCTCGTGGGCAACACCATTTCGCCCAAGTCTTAGATTTCATATATTGTTGTTGTGTTACATGATATATAGCACAATAACTATAAATTTACGAAATGACTCTTGAAGACAGTGAAGAACATTTATCAACAATTAAAGTACACAAGTCAATACACAATATACTCCATTAATAAATGTGGTTTCAATGTTGTTACAGGACATGCCGTCACGACCTCTATGATCTACGCTTAGACAGAACAGAGAAAACAAGCAGAGCAAAGAACGGGGAGGACAAATTATGGAAGTGGAATAGAATAAGAATTGGTAGTTTAGTGGTAACATAACGCTTTAACATTAAGGCTGGAAGTCTTGAAGTTCATAATTCAACTGTATAGTGTAGTTAGATCCGAAGTGCTAAGAAAGACTGTGTGTGTTTGAATTGAGGAGATTTTTATTCGCTATACTTGAACATTTTACAAATATAGAACATTTTTTCCCTCTGACTTTGTAGACAGTCTTGACTATATTTCCCTAATAAAAATTTGCTCAGGTCGAAAATTAAAGCAACACTTGATATTATGAAATACTAATAGCAGTAAATATTAATTATCTTAAAAAGTCTTTCTCATAGGAACTCCAGTTTCAAAACACTGGAAGTTCATACATAATTGGTATTTAACCTTGTGTCTATTACATTGTCAACGTAATTGAATATATCGTAAAATTACTTTGAAAAATATAATTGTACGAACTCAACTGATAAAGAATAGTCATCATAAGTTATACTGACACTAAGATACTCGTACCGACGTGTCTTTAAGCAGGAGTTTGGTTAAATTCCGCAGTAAAAACGTGCATGTAGACTGTAGTCTGAGGTTACTTAGGCAAATCCAGTGAGCCTCTTGAGGTCACTCGCAAGAATTTAGAAGTTACTTCTGATGCAGATATCCTCATCTTAGTTCACTAAGGGGACGGGGGTCCACTTTGGAGCTTTTTACATTATACTACATTATACATTATTTTTACATTATACCGATGGCCTATGAAGGTATCTAGTTTTAAGACTGCTACGCCTGCTAGTTTCAGAATTGTTGCTATTGCAAAAAGGTAGGTGTCCATTAAGATGTTCAAGCTTTGTTTTCGTTTTTCTCTTCTCCTGAAAATCTCGATTTTCTGACGACCATCCTTACGGAACTAAGATACGTGTATATTCTCTTGGACACTAATTAACTCGATGAAACTTATTCAAAATGTACTTTCTCTTTGAACGCCCTCAAATAGCAATTTAGAGTTCATTTAATCAAACACACTATCCTTTATGCGAATAAATATTTTAGTTCTCTCCTTCTTTCCAAATAACACAAAGTTTGCGGTAGAACTGTAAACCAGTGTAGAGGGCCCAGATTTTCCGACCAAAATGCCTCGACACCCTATGAAATGTACGGTATAGGGATAGTTATTACCCATCTCACTAATTTGTGCGATTGTTTCGCACAGTTGCTGTGGTGTATTGCATTGGTTGAAAGAGTTAACGAGTCGTAGAGTTTAAGTGCTTTTGAGCTTTACAGGGTGGTTAGAACATAGAGGCACTAGAAATCACTGCATGGTTTGTTATGTTATAATATTATTGAAATATTTGTTGACATCTGAATCGCAAAATGCAAACGAAAAAGAAAATTAGCACATACAGGAAAGCAGTTATTAAAATTAATATATTTTGTTCTGCTATAATATTGAAAGTATTTGCATAAATTCACACTGTAACCATTGGCATAATGAAGGTGCTAACATGTTTAAACAAACCTCGTCGTATTATAATGATATAAAAATTGTTTCTGCTAATAAGAAGTATGTTTCTTTTACCCTTCAAGACATAATCGTTCGTTGTAAAATTGAAAGATTTCATTTCTTTTTCACAATTATGAGGCAACTGGAGACCTATGTGAGTTAGGAAGTAGCAAAACTTAGGTTCAGAAGGTAAAAAATAATGACATCTAAGAAACGATACACTGACTGCCACATCTAGGTAGCCATAACCCTTCGATTGTAGCGATACTAAGTTGAGTACTTCTTTTGACGTTAACTAGTTTCATCTGTGTTTCATGACCGTAGGACTATAAACAAAGTCAAAACTCTCCTGTGTGTATTAAAATAAAATACTTAACGTCATAACACAAGAGCACATGAAAGTCTGTGCGGCCATGCAATGAGATGACGCATAGCCTGTGCATCGGCTGTGCACAAACAGATTGATAGATATGGATAAATGTTTGTGTGAGTATATATATATATATATATATATATATATATATATATATATATATATATATATATATCGTTGTCTGCACACTGTCACTATTGCCGTGTATTAGTTCCACGATGTTTTTTCGAGCTCAGGTACTGGAGTAAACATAATAAATTAATGTTTTTTATAATATTTAATATTCTATAATTTCTATTTCATATGGTAAAATTAAGTTTGTAGTCATGTACAGTCATGTACAAAATTATTGTCGCATATCTATAACTGTCTTCTTGTAAGAATATAATTTGATAATGATTTTGCAGGGTACATTTAATACTGATACTATGTGTATAATCGGGAAATGTATATTTGTGGTAAAGTTCATAGGGAAAGAATTATAAATACGAAAATTAGAATTAGTAAAGTAAAATGTCCCTAAATGGACAAGAAAAGTTTATTTTCGTTTTATTGTTATAATTTATTGCTCTTTTGACATGAAATTGGCCACATACATGTCATTGCCGATTATACACATACTAACATTATAAGAAATACCGAGCGAATTCGTTATCAAATTATATCCCCACAACAACATATTTATAGACATGCGACAATAATTTTGGACATGAGTGTACATGTTTTAGTGTTTTATTCCATGTTAAGTAGTTTTACGAATTCCGCACACGACTTAAAATACGTACAAGAATGCTTCCATTAAATTTGATTTGGTTCAGCATATGCTCTTAATTTTGTTCAAAAGCTGTATATGAAAGTAATCGCAAGTAAAAACAGTACCTTTTGCAACTCTGCCTGTGACTAAGCTTACTTGTAGGCAAGAAATTACTTCAAAACTTTGCCACACACACGGATAATTCAACCGAAATATACGCGCTTGTTCTTTACTAAAATTACAAAATTAAGTACTCGTAAATAATAGGTCCCCATTCACGAAAAGTGAGTAACAGAGTGTATTACAGTTTTGAATATTTTTGGTAGTGTATGTTCTGGTATGTTATTTTGAAACATTAAATTGTTTCCCAAAAAACGCTTCTCGCCATCTGTTATCATTTTTGTTGTATGACAACGTCGAAACCGGAAATGGTTAATTTGAACCAGTTTCGGTTTGAATAGAGGTGTAACGGTGGAGATATAACCTGTTATTGTGACGCTGAATCGATTTCCAGAAAACGTATAGATACAGTATCTCTTACCGTTATTGTCTGTGGAAATTAGTAATGAAACCGGAAGGAAGTAATAGTAATCCGTCTTCTGTTTCCAAAGGAGTATGTCCGTGAGATGTTATTTTACAAATACTACAGAACATACTTTTCTCTTATTTTAACTCGTATAGCATTATTGTATTATCTTTCACAATAAAAAGTACATGTTTTTCATGGGATAGTATATTTCGCTTCTTACTATGAGAATAAAGTTGGTACGCGTATCATTCTACCACATCGTGATTTAGTTAACTCTTTCGCTGCCACCTTGATTTCAGTACCCCAACCCAATGAGTCACCATTTTGCAACATTTAACCTTTTACAACAAACTAGCTACATCTAGCAGAAATCAAGCACACTATACAAAATGACCAGTCCAATATTGTGTGCACCATAGTATAAAAGCTCTATACCTGCGTGCCACTTTACAGTGAATGCCTACAATGAGAAATACCTCTTGACGCCACATGGCGCCGATAGCACACAGCAATAGGTATGAATGACGCCATATGGCGTCAAGTGGCAGCGAACGAGGTTTTAAAAACCCAATCCCAATGCATTATCTTTTTGTAGTTCACACAAGAGAGTATAGAAATAACGTAAAACTTATTACAAAGAAAATAAAACTAGGAAAATAGAAAAAATAAACTACAGATAAGAGGGCCCCTTAGCAAGAAAGCTCGCCCCGTGAGTGATGCACCAACCTATATTTACGTGCACCTCCTACATGCAGTTAGAACACTAAAGCAATGTGTTGAATGTTGTGTCGCGTCGCGGCTTTTATCCTAACACATTTACCGGAAAGCGTGTTTTACATAAAGAAACAAGGGTAAAAAAAGAAGATAGGATAGCACGTGAAGATTTATTTTGACAACTCACCATTGTCTTGGGTAGTAGGAGGAAAAACCTGGAAAACACGTGGAGTCCAGGAAAACCCCCTTTATCGGTCATGCACATGCTCAAGTATTTACATGGCAAAACCACACTAAGAAGGGGTGGTAAAAATCCATGTAACAACATCCTTACTGTCTGTATTGATTTCCTAATCCAAAAGTTCAATGTAAATTAAACTACTGTGTTACGTTGTCTGTAGTTTGGTGGACAAGTTTAGTTAATGGGACTTTTGTTATTCTTTTCATGCAAATCGGCTGTCTTCTTCATCCTGGGATTGTGTCAATCTGAAAGGAGACTACGCAATGAATCTTGTATACATATTATTGTGGAGTATTACTATATATATATAATGCTATTTGAGAAGTATTGGTTTGACTTTACCATCCAATTTGGACTCGTTTGATTTGTATTGTAAATATTAATATAAAAAGTATAAGTTAATGTTAGATCTTCCTAATGGGCCCGTCACAACTTTATTTACTTACATGTTTACATGTTTTATCCAATTTTAGTCAATTGTGCATTTGATTCTGCATTGTGCAATTGTGCATTGTACTTGATATTGTTAACACAGATAGTTAACAAAATTGTTATCTATTGTTTTTGCAGACTGGCAAAAGTTCCTTAATAAAAGTTGTGTATGATTCTCCATCAGAACCCTAGATGATACTGTAGGCGCAGAACTTGCAAGTACTTGAAAGATCTTACCATTCGCATTACATCGTTCTGAAGTTTCTGCAATACCCACGTATAGGAAGGTGCTGAGAATCTTCATACTGGCGCAGAATATATGATTATTGGTCTAACTAACCTTTTTTGTCTAATGTTACTTTACTCTGTATGTTGAGGGCAAGTGAGGGGAAAATACCGTCTAGATTTCTTAGCCAAGTTCTAGTTTTATTTCTTTGAGCTTCCACGTGTTGTTTAAGGGGAAGTTGTGTGACTAGCATTCCTACTAATTATTTAAATTAATCTCTCCATTCTATTGATGTAATAAAAGAGGTAGTTGGTAATTTGTTTATAGTCTGTATTTCCTACTAAACTGTATGCATGGTATCACACCTTTGAGCATTGACTTGAAGATTTAAGTTCGGCATAAATGATTATGCAAACACAATTGTATCATCAACATACATTGTTATTTATGTATTAAATGTTTTTGTTATATCGTTGACATATAATAGAACACGAACCTGCCCTAGCTTTGATCCCTGCGGGATTCCTACTTTTATGCTTTTTCCGTTAGTTGACTTCTTTCGTGTTCAACTAGCTTTCCGTTTTGAAGATACAAGTGTACAAAGTGGATTGGATAGTCGGGAATCCTAAATTATATCATTTTGTATAGGATTCCTGGGAACCAAACACCTATCGAATGACCTCCTCATGTCTAACAGGGCCAAGCCGGTTATTCGTCTCATATTATAGTTGTTAGTAATAGCACGCACGTACTAGTTGGTGTTTCGTAGAATGTTGTGACGAAAGCAAATGTTTTCAGGGGTGATTATATTATGTGTGGAGTGAACGCTTCTGGGTCGTCTGAATATTATACTTTCGGTTACTTTGCCCACGGTATTCATGGAACTGATAAGCCTATGATTTTGAGGAAATTTAACGTCCTTGTCGGTTTTGGAATGCTTTTTACTTTGCTTATTTTTCATGTTTTTGGGAGTGAATAAAGTCTTATTATATTGTTAATAATATAACTTAAATATGATGTACACGGGCAAGGGAGATGTTTTAAAATTATATCCTGTATTTTATCACAACCTGGGGATTTTAGTGACCGAAGTCGTTTTTCGTTACCATTTAATTCCACTGTGTAAGTTTTTTTAATGTTGCCTAATGGGGTCGTATTTAGAAATTCTCTTACGGTTCGGTTGAGTATTACATCGTGCCTGTAATCTTCCAGTTCATGATTCGGTTGGAATGATCCCTCCAGAAAATCAGTTAAAGCTAGAGGATAAATTTCGAAAGCTCCCAAAGTTTTGAGAATACCAGAAATGTTAATATTCGAAGTTTCGAGTATACCCAAAATTTTTTCAATAATCAAATTTTCATACTCACCCGAAATTTTGATAATATTCAAACTTTCGATAATACCCGAAACTTCTAAAATGATTGAACTTTCGATAATACCTAAAATTTTAATAATATTCGAAGCTTCGACAATATTTGGAGTTTCGATTATACTCGAAACTTCATATCCAAAACCTCGATAATTTCAAATACTCGAACGGTTTCGAGTAATCGATAACAATAAATTTTCATTCCCGAAGTTCGGAAGGTCCTCAGCCTTATCGAAACACCCCTGCTGGACCCTCGGCTTGCGCTTCTAAAAAGTATACCAAACCATTTCTTTTTACATTTAAACCTGACATTCTAATTTTTTTTGTGGTTAAATGTTTTGTGTATTTCCAAATGCTTCTGTCTTTTAAAGACATTTTAAAGATTTAATTTTCAAAGCTGCGTTTTTTGTACATGGATAATTCTTTATCGGGTAATAATTCAGATTTTTTATCCAATTCGTTTCCCGTTTTAATTATGTCTAATATAGACCACATATTATTTGCATTATATATATTTTTAAAAAAATCCCGTGTTTCCTACACAAAAACACTCCAATTTAATAAAAAAAATCAGTTTGATCAGAAAAATGGCGCGCTGAAGGGTTAAACTTCATTCCTAGAGTAACAATTTTATTTTTATCTGGAAAGAAGATGATGGCGCCTGTTTTTGGCTGTGAGGTAGTACTAAAAAAGAAACTTAGTACTCCATTTTATTTATTTCTCCTAAGCTTTCTCTGATTTTATTTTCCTGTGGACAACAACCACTTTTGGTACTCATCAAATATCTTATACTCACATTAGTCCTTCTCTTTTGTTACCAGTGCTTTCTTTGATACCTTAGGTTTCATTATTCCCAATGTTATTTAGAACAACATTTTTTTTTAATTGTTCTTTTATTCTTTCAAGTTCTTAGGCTTACACTTCAATATTCTACGGAAATTACGCTCGAACACTTTGATAGACAATGTCCGTTTATTAAGTTACTTCTCATGTTTTCTTCTTTAATATAACTTTTGAAAATCAAGGTCTACACTGAAATTTGAATAACCTAAATTCATTTATTCAATAAATTGTCGGAGATGTTTTACTTTTTTAGTAATCTGAAGATCCCTGATTTGCCAGTCAATCATGCTTTCTTGTTCTACGATCTGCCTGCTCTCACCTTAATGACGTCACGCTTTTTACATGCAATAATATCGAATATATCAAGTACTTTTTAAGCTTCATTTTTTTCTAAGATTCCTACTCAAGTACTCACTGAAATATCCACTGCGCTCGTTATGCGTAAGTACAAATAAAATATATTGAGTTTGGTCTCTCTCCAATGACGATCCTTGACTTCCATACTGTAATGTCTTTTTTTAATAATAATAATAATAATAATAATAGCTTCATACTGTCCTGCATTCATTAATGACTCTTTTAAAGCAATGTAACATTTCAGTTTTTACATTAATCTTTTATAGTAAACTACCTGAAGTTTTTTAGACGGGAAAGATATGTTCTTGGAATTATTGTTTGCTAAAAATGTGAACACCTCCTGCCTAAGGATATGCGTTTTAATGAAATAGAAATGATACGTGTAAAAATCTAGTCCGATTCAAGTGATAACTATGTTCAAAGATTCATTTGAAAAAATTATAAACGAATATATGTTAAGACTTCCTCCCTTACCCGAACATGCTTAGTTAGAGTTTTTGTGGGGCACTTGCACACGGAATTTAAATATCCGAATTAAGATGAACATTATGTAGACAAGTTTTGGACAATAGATGGTAGTGACCTACTACAGATGGCAATATAATGGAAATATTAGTAATTCAAACACATTTGTTACACTCGAAAGCAGGTAAAAGCCATATAGGATTATTTGCCTTATCTCGTCTCAAACTCGCCCTTCGTAGTGAATGTTTGAAAGCTACGATTCAAAACTAATTAGTGTAAACAATGATTGAATAGAATACATTTTGCACTATCAATACCTATGTAAATATACTTTGTTTTGTAGTTGTAATTTAACTAATGTTTCATTGTGTGTGGAGTGTATTGTTTCTTGTCATTACAGAGGCAATGTAAGAATTGGAACTGATGTTCTGTTTTGTGGCCCAGCGTAGCGTAGTCGCTAATTCTCTCACCTTTGGTGCGATCTCTCCCGGATTTGATTCCCGGTGGAGGCACTTGGCCGAAAAAGTGTAAAAATCTTTAAGGTGAGAGAATTAGCCATTCTGAATAAGGTTTTCCTCTGTTCTCATTTACACCAGGCAAATGCCGAGGTGGTACTTAACATATAGGTCCCAAACCACTTCTTTCCATTCCCCGGATAGTGTGATATCAGAGGGACGTCGTCTCTCAAACGTGACGGACTAACATGTCCATAAACGCCGAAAACACAGAAATCTAAATCTTAAATCCTAAATAAGCTCTGTATTGACAGTAGCCACTCATTCTCTTACAACAGTATGTAGTACAATCTAATACTTTCGTTTGAATTAAATATCACAACTGGTTAAAAACGATTTGCTTTTTTTGTTAGATTTCATCTGTGATGAACAATACAGGACTTTCCACAAAGAGGCAGGGAGAGCATAATTTAATAGACAACACCATATATCTGATATGGTTAAACTATAGGTACTTTGTTCTTCCTGGACAAACTCGGTCCTTTCAAGTCAATCGATAAATTCCACTTAAAAGAATTAAACAGCCTTACGTGTTACCGTTATTATCTCTTGAAAGACAGATACATAGATAATGCTCGGATCCTAGTTTTCAAAATTAAACTGTGTGCAAAAACAGTTAGTAGACTTAATTCTCTGTTATCTGAGTACTAGAACCAAAGATAAATTCAGAATAAACCTAGGGACAATTTCTGTCCTCAGGAATAAAAGTTTCGAATGTATTATATGCTAAAGCAATGCTCCTTACGCCACCCATACGCTCGTGTTTTATGATATGCTTTTAGTCCAACTCTCCCAAAAGGCTGGAATTCGACAATGACTCTAAACGAAACACCAAATTTTACAAGTCAAATGCGAAAGGCAAGACATCTAGTCTCATAATCGTTTCAAAAGTGCAGTAATTATGTTTCTTTACCTCCCTCTTTTCCTAGGTTCACATTTCTTGAGAAAATCAAATACTTGCTTTTTTTAGTTTAACGTCCCATGATTGTGTCCTTTAGGCTTAAGGATATGGACATAAATAAAAGTGATTGATTTTTAAAAACTATTTTTGCTTTCTTACCGGGAATTAATCCCACAAACTAGCTCACCAAAGACTCACAAACTAGCTATTTTTTCTTAGCTGTGTAACATGTTGGCCATAATAAAATTAATTTCGCATTCTGTTTCACATAATGACTTATAACACCAAAAATTTTATAAAGTTTTTAGATAACTATTGAATGTTACGTGGAGTAAAACACCTGAACGAAAAAAGTAGATATCTATAGTATCAGCAAGGAGAGGGAAAAAACCTTATTTTAGTTCAAAAGTACTTTCTTTAGAAAACTTATTATATGGTGGGGTTAAAATGATTCCTTGGAAAAAGTGATATTTTCCAACAGAGTTTATTGTTTGAGGTATTCGCATTGAGCGAATTTCTGACAACATGTGAACATTATTTACTGAATATTGTAGTGGGTCTTATACAATGAAATCTTATGTGGAACTAGATTGGATATTACCGAGGCAAGTACATCTAATTAAAATGGTGCTGTATTTGATTGACTCAATTTGTGAAGACTTATGGTATGCTCAAACATTTATTTTTTAATAGAGTTGGAAATAGACTACTACTATAGTGAAACTCAAAAAAGTACCGGAATATTCGGACTTTTTATATTTACTACTTTGTATTTAAATTTCCATTAACTTTATGATTTAAACGACATTCTGATTCAGTCCACTTTGAACACTTGTTGGCTTCTAATGCGCTATATTCCTACTGAGTTTTATTTACAAGTATATTTAAGTTAGACGCTTGATAATTCTATTTAATGTTGTACTTAAAACAACAAAAGTGAAAATTCCAATGTTTGTGTGTAGAGCAAGAATACAAAACAATGTCGGCAACCACGAAACAAAAATTTGCCAGACGATCCAAAACCCTTCTCAATAACCTTTTACTTTTAATATCGGTTTTTCGACTGAGGTCCATGACAGGAGTGCCGAATCAATACGTTGTTGTAAAGAACAGCAAGGAGTGAAATTCTGTGATAATTACATTTCTATAAGAGGATACGCTTCAGTGTTGCTGGGAGTCCCTCATTTACAGGTCTTGGGAAGATGTGATTCGTTCGGAAGTGTACTTGCCTATATTGATAAAATTTCAAAGGATAAATAATTTATCCTTCAGTACGTTGAAGGACATATAGTCAAAGCATCGCATATGCGCTACTCGCCAAAATGTGTCCAAACCGCAGTTATTTGAATATTTGTTATGACAAAAAGGTTATCAGTATTGCAATCCTATCAGAATCCACTCAACTTCAGACAATAGTGTTAAAATATATGGGTCAATTCACAGATACTATGAAACCATTTTTACAACAAAAGAATGTCAATTGAAGTCGTTATATATAAGAAGGGTTGCTGATGTTAATTTAGATATTATAAACCTTATAAGACACATGTCCGAATTTAAAAGACTTAATTTTCTACGGTTCTAGTTTCCGTGTTACTCCTTTCACCTCTCAGCAATCGCTAACACCATCATTTCAGTGCTTGGAACCTATCCAACTATACATGTTTCAAACTTCCTGGACTTTATTCTTAAGTATGCCTTCAACACAAAAGACATTGAGATCTACAGGTAAGTTCTGTCTCGTTTGCGTACCGACAAGACAGTAACTTATATAATAAGCATAAATTCACTGAAACAACTAGAACTGTTAAAACTTTCAGTAAATCAAACTTTAAGTATGACTAGTGTCCATCTCTTGATGTCTCAGTATGACAATTTGAAGGTTTTGACCTGCTTGAGTGAGTGGAAAGCAATATCGGAGGGAGAATCGGCATCATTCAGTAAAGAAGTCAAAGAGAATAACTTAGATATGCATCTAGTAGATTATGTGGTATAACGACAGGGGGTCGCGATATCTAGAATGACTGCGATTGATATACTTGTTCTTATCAGTATTCCAGAGATGTGCTATCAAAGATTTTGATCTTTCGCTATGTAAGAATGGAAATTACATTTGCCGTTAAGTGAGTCTTCTCTCTGTTCCAACTCAGAAAGAAAACTGAATAATGTCTGATCGAGGCAAAGGTGCAAAAGTCAAGGAAAAAAGCAAGTTCTGTTCCAGCAGGGAAGCACATAGTTGAGATAATGATGTGAGCGTGAGTTCGTGTAAGCGTGATGTTGAAAAGCTATTGTGAGCGGAAAGTCCCGATAATACTGTGAGCGTGAGATACAGTAGTTGTGATGATTATTTGATGTTACAAGTGTAAGATTAGTGAGCGCGGTGTCGAAAGGTTGTTGCGAGCACGATCTTAAAATAAATGGTGATATTGAGTGACTGCGGTTTCGAGATATTGTTGTGAGTGTAAACTTTCTTTGAGTCCAATTTGAAAACTTGTTTGTTCACAAGTATATTTAAGTTTGACGCTGAACAATTCTATTGAATGTTATATTTAAAACAACAAAAGCGCCAATCCTTATATTTGTGGTTAAAGCAATAATAAAAAACAATATTGGCAACCGAGAAACAAAAATTTGAAAAACGATCCAAAACCCTTCTGAATAATCCAAAAGTTTGGATATCAGTTCTCGACTTAGGTCACTGAGAAGAATGCCGCAAAGAACTGCTAAGTGTAAAATTCTGTTATACTTACATTTCTATAAAAGGATACGCTTCAGTATGGTTGGGAGCTCCTCATTTGAAGGTCTTGGAAAGATGTGATTTTTTCGGTAGTGTACTTGCCTATATTCATAAAATTTCAAAGGACAAACAATTTATTTTTCAGTACGTTGAAAGCCATATAGTCAAAACATCGCGTATGCGCCTACCGGCCAAAATGTGTCCCAAACTCAGTTATATGAATATTTGTAATGAGAGAAAAGTTATCGGTATTAAAATCCTATCAGAATCCGATCAACTTCAGACAATGGTGTTAATATATATAGGTCAATCTACAGAGACTATGAAAGCATTTTTATAACAAGAGGATGTCAATTGAAGTCTCTACATGTAAGAGGAGTTGCTAATGTTGATTAAGATATTAAAACATTAGAGGCGAGACATGTCCGAATTTAAATGACTTAAAGTTCTACAGTTCTAGTTTCCGTGATACTCCTTTAACCTCTCAGCAATCCCTAACACCAACCTTTCAATGGTTGGAACCTATCCAACTGTACATATAATTCAAATCTGGACTTTATTCTTAAGTATGCCCTCAACACAAAAGTCATTGAGTTCTACAGGTATATTTTGTCTCGTTTGCGTACCGACAAGGCAGTGGCTTATATAATAAGCAAAAATCCACTGAAACAACTAGAAGTGTTGAAAAGTTCGTCAAATCAAAGTTTAAGTATGAGTAGTGTTAATCTCTTGTTGTCTCAGTGTGAAAATTTGAAGGTTTTGACCTACTTGAATGAGTGGAAAGTGATATCAGAGGGAGAATTGACATCATTTAGTAAATAAGTCAAAGAGAAGAACTTACATTTGCAGCTAATAGATTGTGAGGTATAACGGCAGGTGGTCGCGCTATACACAATGATTGCGACTGACAAACCTGTTCCTATCAGTATTCCCCAGCTGTGTTATCAAGGATTTTTATCTTTTGCTAGGTAACAAAAGAACTTACACTTGCAGCTAAGTGAGTCTTTTCTTCACTCCTACTAAGAAAGAAAACTGAATAATGCCTGATTGAGAGATGTCAAGGGAAAGAGCAAGTACTGTTCCAGCAGGACAGTATATAGTTGAGATGATGATGTGAGCGTAAGTTTATGTAAGCGTGATGTAGAAAAGATATTGTGATCGGGAAGTCCAGATAATACTGTGATCGTGAAATCGACTACACGTGATGCATAACTTATGTTACAAGTGTAAGATTAGTGAGCGCGGTGTCGGAAGAATGTTGTGAGCTAAAACTTAAGATTAAAGGTGATGAGTGATTGCGGTTTCGAGATATTTTTATGAGTGTAAACTTTCTTTGAGTCCAATTTGAAAACTTGTTTGTTTCTAATGTACTATATTATACTGGTTTTTGTTCACAACTATATTTAAATTTGGCGCTGGACAATTCTATTCAATGTTGTATTTAAAACAACAAAAGCGCCAATCCTTATATTTGTGGGTCGAGCAATAATACAAAACAACGTCGGCAACCGAGAAACAAAAATTTGCCAGAAAATCCAAAACCCTACTGAATAACCTTAAAGTTTGGATATCAGTTTTCGACTTAGGTCCCTGAGAAGAAAGCCGCAAAGAACTGCTAAGAGTATAATTCTGTCCGACTTAAATTTCTATAAAAGAATACGCTTCAGTATGATTGGGAGTTCCTCATTTGAAGGTCTTGGGAAGATGTGATTTTTTCGGTAGTGCACTTGTCTATATTCATAAAATTTCAAACGATAAACAATTTATTTTTCAGTACGTTGAAAGCCATATAGTCAAAACATTGCGTATGCACCTACTGGCCAAAATGTGTCCCAAATTCAGTTATATGAATATTTGTAATGAGAGAAAAGTTATCGGTATTGAAATCCTATCAGAATCCAATCAACTTCAGACAATGGTCTTTATATATATGGGTCAATCTATAGAGACAATGAAATCATTTTTATAACAAGGGAATTTCAATTGAAGTCTTTACATGTAAGAGGAGTTGCTAATGTTGACTAAGATATTAAAACCTTATGGGCGAGACATGTCCGAGTTTCAATGACTTAAAGTTCTACAGTTCTAGTTTCCGTGATACTCCTTTGACGTCTCAGCAATCGCTAACACCACCACTTCAATGCTTGGAACTTATCCAACTATACATATAATTCAAACCTGGACTTTATTCTTCGGAATGCCATCAACACAAAAGGCATTGAGTTCTACAGGTATGTTTTGTCTCGTTTGCGTACCGACAAGGCAGTGCCTTATATAATAAGCAAAAATCCACTGAAACAACTAGAAGTGTTGACAATTTTGGCCAATCAATGTTTAAGTATGAGTAGTGTTCATCTCTTGATGTCTCAGTGTGACAATTTGAAGGTTTTGACCTACTTGAATGAGTGGAAAGTAATATCAGATGGTGAATTGGCATCATTCAGTAAAGAAGTCAAAGAGAAGAACTTAGATTTGCAGCTAATAGATTGTGAGGTATAACGGCAGGTGGTCGCGCTATACACAATGATTGCGACTGACAAACCTGTTCCTATCAGTATTCCCCAGCTGTGTTATTAAGGATTTTTATCTTTTGCTAGGTAACAATAGAACTTACACTTGCAGCTAAGTGAGTCTTTTCTTCACTCCTACTACGAAAGAAAAGTGAATAATGTCTGACTGGGAGATGTCAAGAGAAAGAGCAAGTACTGTTCCAGCAGGACAGCATATAGTTGAGATGATGATGTGAGCGTAAGTTTATGTAAGCGTGATGTAGAAAAGATATTGTGATCGGGAAGTCCAGATAATACTGTGAGCGTGAAATTGACTACACGTGATGCATAATTTATGTTACAAGTGTAAGATTAGTGAGCGCAGTGTCGGAAGAATGTTGTGAGCTAAAACTTAAGGTTAAAGGTGATGAGTGATTGCGGTTTCGAGATATTTTTATGAGTGTAAACTTTCTTTGAGTCCAATTTGAAAACTTGTTTGTTTCTAATGTACTATATTGCTACTGGTTTTTGTTCACAACTATATTTAAATTTGGCGCTGGACAATTCTATTCAATGTTGTATTTAAAACAACAAAAGCGCAAATCCTTATATTTGTGGGTAGAGCAATAATACAAAACAACGTTGTCAACCGAGAAACAAAAATTTGCCAGAAAATCCAAAACCCTACTGAATAACCTTAAGGTTTGGATATCAGTTTTCGACTTAGGTCTCTGAGGAGAATGCCACAAAGAACTGCTAAGAGTAAAATTCTGCTATACTTACATTTCTATAAAAGGATACGCTTCAGTATGGTTGGGAGTTCCTTATTTGAAGGTCTTGGGAAGATGTGATTTTTTCGATAGTGCACTTGCCTATATTCATAAAATTTCAAAGGATAAACAATTTACCCTTCAGTACGTTGAAAGCCATATAGTGAAAACATCGCGTATGCGCCTACTGGCCAAAATGTGTCAAAATCTCAGTTATATGAACATTCTTAATGAGAGAAAATTTATCGGTATTGAAATCCTATCAGAATCCAATCAACTTCAGACAATGGTGTTAATATATATATATATATATGGGTCAATCTACAGAGACAATGAAATCATTTGTATAACAAGAGGATGTCAATTGAAGTCTTTACATGTTAGAGGAGTTGCTAATGTTGACTAAGATATTAAAACCTTATGGGCGAGACATGTCCGAGTTTCAATGACTTAAAGTTCTACAGTTCTAGTTTCCGTGATACTCCTTTGACCTCTCCGCAATCGCTAACACCACCACCTCAATGCTTGGAACTTATCCAACTATACATTTAATTCAAACCTGGACTATATTCTTCAGTATGCTCTCAACACAAAAGTCATTGAGATCTAGAGGTATTTTTTGTCTCGTTTGCGTACCAACAAGACAGTGGCTTATATAATAAGCATAAAACCACTGAAACAACTAGAAGTGTTGAAAAGTTCGGCAAATCAAAGTTTAAGTATAAATAGTGTTCATCTCTTGATGTCTCAGTGTGAAAATTTGAAGGTTTGATCTACTTGAATGAGCGGAAAGCAATATCAGAGGGAGAATTGGCATCAATCAGTAAAGAAGTCAAAGAGAAGAACTTAGATTTGCAGCTAGTAGATTGTGAGGTATAACGGCAGGTAGTCGCGCTATACACAATGACTGCGACTGACAAACCTGTTCCTATCAGTATTCCCCAGCTGTGTTATCAAGGATTTTTGTCTTTTGCTAGGTAACAATAGAACTTACACTTGCAGCTAAGTGAGTCTTTTCTTCACTCCTACTAAGAAAGAAAAGTGAATAATGTCTGACTGGGAGATGTCAAGAGAAAGAGCAAGTACTGTTCCAGCAGGACAGAATATAGTTGAGATGTTGATGTGAGCGTAAGTTTATGTAAGCGTGATGTAGGAAAAATATTGTGATCGGGAAGTCCAGATAATTCTCTCAGCGTAAATTCGACTACACGTGATGCATAATTTATGTTACAAGTGTAAGATTAGTGAGCGCGGTGTCGGAAGAATGTTGTGAGCTAAAACTTAAGATTAAAGGTGATGAGTGATTGCGGTTTCGAGGTATTGTTATGAGTGTAAACTTTCTTTGAGCCCAATTTGAAAACTTGTTTTTTTCTAATGTAATATATTGCTACTGGTTTTTGTTCACAACTATATTTAAATTTGGCGTTGGACAATTCTATTCAATGTATTTAAAACAACAAAAGAGCCAATCCTTATATTTGTGGGTCGAGCAATAATACAAAACAACGTTGGCAACCGAGAAACAAAAATTTGCCAGAAAATCCAAAACCCTACTGAATAACCCTAAAGTTTGGATATCAGTTTTCGACTTATGTCCCTGAGAAGAATGCCACAAAGAACTGCTAAGAGTAAAAATCTGCTACACTTACATTTCTATAAAAGGATACGCTTCAGTATGGTTGGGAGTTCCTCATTTGAAGGTCTTGGGAAGATGTGATTTTTTCGGAAGTGCACTTGCCTATATTCATAAAATTTCAAAGGGTAAACAATTCATCCTTCAGTACGTTGAAAGCCATATAGTAAAAATATCGCGTATGCGCCTACTGGCCAAAATGTGTCAAAATCTCAGTTATATGAACATTTGTAATGAGAGAAAATTTATCGGTATTGAAATCTTATCAGAATCCAATCAACTTCAGACAATGGTGTTAATATATATATATGGGTCAATCTACAGAGACAATGAAATCATTTGTATAACAAGAGAATGTCAATTGAAGTCTTTACATGTAAGAGGAGTTGCTAATGTTGACTAAGATATTAAAACCTTATGGGCGAGACATGTCCGAGTTTCAATGACTTAAAGTTCTACAGTTCTAGTTTCCGTGATACTCCTTTGACCTCTCAGCAATCGCTAACACCACCACTTCAATGCTTGGAACTTATCCAACTATACATATAATTCAAACCTGGACTTTATTCTTCAGTATGCCCTCAACACAAAAGTCATTGAGATCTAGAGGTATTTTTTGTCTCGTTTGCGTACCAACAAGACAGTGGCTTATATAATAAGCATAAAACCACTGAAACAACTAGAAGTGTTGAAAAGTTCGGCAAATCAAAGTTTAAGTATAAATAGTGTTCATCTCTTGATGTCTCAGTGTGAAAATTTGAAGGTTTGATCTACTTGAATGAGTGGAAAGCAATATCAGAGGGAGAATTGGCATCATTCAGTAAAGAAGTCAAAGAGAAGAACTTAGATTTGCAGCTAGTAGATTGTGAGGTATAACGGCAGGTAGTCGCGCTATACACAATGACTGCAACTGACAAACCTGTTCCTATCAGTATTCCCCGGCTGTGTTATCAAGGATTTTTATCTTTTGCTAGGTAACAATAGAACTTACACTTGCAGCTAAGTGAGTCTTTTCTTCACTCCTACTAAGAAAGAAAAGTGAATAATGTCTGACTGGGAGATGTCAAGAGAAAGAGCAAGTACTGTTCCAGCCGGACAGAATATAGTTGAGATGTTGATGTGAGCGTAAGTTTATGTAAGGGTGATGTAGGAAAGATATTGTGATCGGGAAGTCCAGATAATTCTCTCAGCGTAAATTCGACTACACGTGATGCTTAACTGATGTTACAAGTGTAAGATTAGTGAGCGCGGTGTCGGAAGAATGTTGTGAGCTAAAGCTTAAGATTAAAGTGATGAGTGATTGCGGTTTCGAGATATTGTTATGAGTGTAAACTTTCTTTGAGCCCAATTTGAAAACTTGTTTGTTTCTAATGTACTATAATGCTACTGGTTTTTGTTCACAACTATATTTAAATTTGGCGTTGGACAATTCTATTCAATGTATTTAAAACAACAAAAGAGCCAATCCTTATATTTGTGGGTCGAGCAATAATACTAAACAACGTTGGCAACCGAGAAACAAAAATTTGCCAGAAAATCCAAAACACTACTGAATAACCCTAAAGTTTGGATATCAGTTTTCGACTTAGGTCCCTGAGAAGAATGCCACAAAGAACTGCTAAGAGTAAAATTCTGCTATACTTACATTTCTATAAAAGGATACGCTTCAGTATGGTTGGGAGTTCCTCATTTGAAGGTCTTGGGAAGATGTGATTTTTTCGGAAGTGCACTTGCCTATATTCATAAAATTTCAAAGGGTAAGCAATTCATCCTTCAGTACGTTGAAAGCCATATAGTCAAAACATCGCGTATGCGCCTACTGGCGAACATGTGTCAAAATCTCAGTTATATGAATATTTGTAATAAGAGAAAATTTATCGGTATTGAAATCCTATCAGAATCCAATCAACTTCAGCCAATGGTGTTAATATATATATATGGGTCAATCTACAGAGACAATGAAATCATTTGTATAACAAGAGGATGTCAATTGAAGTCTTTACATGTAAGAGGAGTTGCTAATGTTGACTAAGATATTAAAACCTTATGCGCGAGACATGTCCGAGTTTCAATGACTTAAAGTTCTACATTTCTAGTTTCCGTGATACTCCTTTGACCTCTCAGCAATCGCTAACACCACCACTTCAATGCTTGGAACTTATCCAACTATACATATAATTCAAACCTGGACTTTATTCTTCAGTATGCCATCAACACAAAAGGCATTGAGTTCTACAGGTATGTTTTGTCTCGTTCGCGTACCGACAAGGCAGTGCCTTATATAATAAGCAAAAATCCACTGAAACAACTAGAAGTGTTGACAATTTTGGCCAATCA
Source organism: Thermobia domestica (assembly GCF_964235325.1). Classification (NCBI taxonomy): domain Eukaryota; kingdom Metazoa; phylum Arthropoda; class Insecta; order Zygentoma; family Lepismatidae; genus Thermobia; species Thermobia domestica. The sequence continues at coordinate 114,879,407 of NC_137469.1, read as the reverse complement.
AAGTTTAAGTATGAGTAGTGTTCATCTCTTGATGTCTCAGTGTGACAATTTGAAGGTTTTGACCTACTTGAATGAGTGGAAAGTAATATCAGAGAGTGAATTGGCATCATTCAGTAAAGAAGTCAAAAAGAAGAACTTAGATTTGCAGCTAATAGATTGTGAGGTATAACGGCAGGTGGTCGCGCTATACACAATGATTGCGACTGACAAACCTATTTCTATCAGTATTCCCCAGCTGTGTTATCAAGGATTTTTATCTTTTGCTAGGTAACAATAGAACTTACACTTGCAGCTAAGTGAGTCTTTTCTTCACTCCTACTAAGAAAGAAAAGTGAATAATGTCTGCCTGGGAGATGTCAAGAGAAAGAGCAAGTACTGTTCCAGCAGGACAGCATATAGTTGAGATGATGATGTGAGCGTAAGTTTATGTAAGCGTGATGTAGAAAAGATATTGTGATCGGGAAGTCCAGATAATACTGTGAGCGTGAAATCGACTACACGTGATGCATAATTTATGTTACAAGTGTAAGATTAGTGAGCGCAGTGTCGGAAGAATGTTGTGAGCTAAAACTTAAGGTTAAAGGTGATGAGTGATTGCGGTTTCGAGATATTGTTATGAGTGTAAACTTTCTTTCAGTCCAATTTGAAAACTGGTTTGTTTCTAATGTACTATATTGCTACTGGTTTTTGTTCACAACTCTATTTAAATTTGGCGCTGGACAATTCTATTCAATGTTGTATTTAAAACAACAAAAGCGGCAATCCTTATATTTGTGGGTCGAGCAATAATAAAAAAACAACGTCGGCAACCGAGAAACAAAAATTTGCCAGAAAATCCAAAACCCTACTGAATAACCCTAAAGTTTGGATATCAGTTTTCGACTTAGGTCACTGAGAAGAATGCCGCAAAGAACTGCTAAGAGTATAAATCTGTCCGACTTAAATTTCTATAAAAGAATACAATTCAGTATGATTGGGAGTTCCTCATTTGAAGGTCTTGGGAAGATGTGATTTTTTCGGTAGTGCACTTGTCTATATTCATAAAATTTCAAACGATAAACAATTCATTTTTCAGTACGTTGAAAGCCATATAGTCAAAACATTGCGTATGCACCTACTGGCCAAAATGTGTCCCAAATTAAGTTATATGAATATTTGTAATGAGAGAAAAGTTATCAGTATTGAAATCCTATCAGAATCCAATCAACTTCAGACAATGGTGTTTATATATATGGGTCAATCTATAGAGACAATGAAATCATTTTTATAACAAGGGAATTTCAATTGAAGTCTTTACATGTAAGAGGAGTTGCTAATGTTGACTAAGATATTAAAACCTTATGGGCGAGACATGTCCGAGTTTCAATGACTCAAAGTTCTACAGTTCTAGTTTCCGTGATACTCCTTTGACCTCTCAGCAATCGCTAACACCACCACTTCAATGCTTGGAACTTATCCAACTATACATATAATTCAAACCTGGACTTTATTCTTCAGTATGCCATCAACACAAAAGGCATTGAGTTCTACAGGTATGTTTTGTCTCGTTTGCGTACCGACAAGGCAGTGCCTTATATAATAAGCAAAAATCCACTGAAACAACTAGAAGTGTTGAAACTTTTGGCCAATCAAAGTTTAAGTATGAGTAGTGTTCATCTCTTGATGTCTCTGTTCCAGCAGGACAGCATATAGTTGAGATGATGATGTGAGCCTAAGTTCAAGTAAGCATGATGTAGAAAAGATGTGAGCGGGAAGTCCAGATAATACTGTCAGCGTGAATTCGACTACACATGATGCATAATTTATGTTACAAGTGTAAGATTAGTGATCGCGATGTCGGAAGAATGTTGTGAGCTAGAACTTAAGATTAGAGGTGATGTTGAGTGACTGCGGTTTCGAGATATTGTTGTAAGTTTATACTTATAGGAGCGAGATGTCATATTGACAATATGATCTTGAAGTCGAGTGAGCGTAATGTCGAAATGATATTGCGAGTGTGAGGTTGACTAAGCATGATGTCGAAGGGATGTTACAAACGTCGTGTTAAAATGATGATGGGAGTTTGATGTTGAAATTATGTTATGGGCGTGAGTTCGAGGGAGTTCGATGCCGAAATTATGTTATGGGAGTTAGTTCGGGTGAATGTGATATCAAGAGAATGTAAGCGTGAAGTAGAGTGAGCATGATGTAGAAAGTATGTAATGAGCGTGAGGTTGAGTAAGCCTGAGTTTCAAAGGATAGTGTGAGCGTGAAGTTCAGTCGGTGTAATGTTCAAATGAATGAATGAACGCTTGACTGAGTGTGACGTTGAGATGATATCAGAATGTCAATTAAGCATCGTCCTGAGAAAAAATGAGCATGAGATAAATTGAGTGCGATCTCAAGATTATATTGTGACCTTAAAGTTGAGTTAGAGTGATGCGGGGTTGACGATGCACGCGTGACATCGGGTGAGCGTCAAGTCGAAATGATGTAACTGTGATGTCGAGTAGATGTGGTAGGATCGAGTGTGAGTAATGTCGAAATAATGTTGTGAGTTTGAGAGTGAATGACTCTGATGTAGAAAAATGCTTTAAGTGTGACGTCGGGATGACAATGTGAATTTGAGCTCAAATGAGCGGGGTGTCTAAACGATGTTATGAGCTAGAGTGTGAATGTGGGTGATGACTAAAAGATATTGTGAGCACTATCTTAAGATGAGGTTGTGAGTATGAGCTTTGGTGAACGTGCAGTCGAAATTATGTTTTGTGCGTGAAATCGAATGAGGATGTTGTTGATATATGTGACGTGTAGTCAGATTATAAAAAAAAATTGGAATACTTAAAAAAAACTTGATATCGAAAACATGATGTGAAAGTGAGTTCGAGTGAACATGAAATTGACATGATGTGACTGTGAGGTCTTGTGAATGATATCGGGTTCACGATGTGAAGGTGAGGCGAATGAAAGTTATGTCGAAATGATGTCATGAGATTGAGGTTGAGTAAGCAAGGTGTCGAAAGAATTGTGACGTGTAGTCACATATTTAAAAAAAAATTATTGTGAATCTTATTGCAAGTGGTAATGTTTTGCTTATTTAATAAGAGATGGCAGCAGTAGTAGTCTTACTGCTTGGTGTGCTTGACCACGCCTTCTCTTCCCCGCGGCTTTCGAGCGCCGTACCTGTTGTTTGTTCATAAGGGAAAGTAACATCGGATAAGAGCAGATGGGTCGTCTGTTAAGTGTTTTTGGTTACACGAAGTTTGATTTTGGCTTCCGTCACTCTGTATGTGTGGGTGTTGAGTTAAAACGGAAAAAAGAAAAATGGAGTGCATAAAGTTGTAACACGTAACTAAAAATCTAGCATAATTATTAAATTGATTGTGTCGTTTTGTAATTGGGATTGGCATTAATATTTGAGAAGTTCTATTAAAATTGCAGCTTTGAATGTTGTTTAGATTAACCGTTTTTGCAGTTTATCCTGTTACTTTGTTCAGAAAATTCAGAAAACAAAACAACAATATATATATATATATATATATATATATATATATATATATATATATATATATATATATATATATATATATATATTGGTTAAATGAGTGTTGAAAGAGAACTTTGTTATATCCCATTGAAGTACGGGAAATTTGGTCTGTAACTTTATTCTGCCCTTAGGTTTAGTAACTGGATTTCCGTTAAAAAAAAAAAAAAAAGTAATCGCGAGTAAGGCTGGTTAAATGATCTCTACTTTTTGCAGTCTGGTGTGGAGCAGAAGCAATATTGTATTTTGTGTTAGTAATAAAATAATAAAATTGATTATAAATAATTTTGTAATCTTGATTGTTAGACATTATTTTTAGTAAAATTTGATATTTATGAACTTGTGTGTGATAGTATGTGTGAGAGAGTAGTTAGAAGTAGATTAGTACAATTGGTTTCTGGTTGCATATTTATATTTTTTGTTGCATTGTAATCCCTTCTCTGGTTTCCTTTTGAAAAAAAAAACTTTTCTGAAAATGGCTGAGTATTCGTCTTTTTCGCGCAGGAATATGAGTTTAGAACCTGAGACCTTCTTTACTCTTGATAGAACGGGGGAAGTCGAACCTTTAATTACCTCAGATAGTGCGACGAGTTCTTCAGGAATGCCTTTTAGCTCAGCTAGATTAAATGAGACATCTTATTTATATAATACTATTCCTAGTTATGATTCTGATTCTGATTCGAATGAGTTACAGCAAAGTTATTTAACTGTTAAAAATAATTTAGATCCAGGTAATGCTGTTTCGAGGTGTAGTGGCGGTCTCGGGGTGTCAAGTCATGTGCCTTACTCTGATCCTAATAGAGTTAGTTTAATGAGCGCTTATAGGCATAAAGGATCAAGTCAACTCAGTACAAATAGGAATATAACTAGTAATCATAAATTACGGAGGGTGAAATCAGAAACTTTGATGTCTCCAATAAAAGGTAATCCATTTGCGAAGTATGATCAAGGAGATGCCTGTAACTTAAAATTTCCTTTTAGATCGTCTGGTATAGGTACTTACTTGTCCCTTTCTAGTGCTCTCAAGGATCGTGAAACACTAGTTAAAGGAGTTGATTTTAAAATCCCTACTATAGGAAGGTGTCAAAATGGTGGACAAAGTTTAACAACTACTAGTGGCCAGGTTCAAACAACATTAAATCAAAATTTTTCGAAAGTAGGTTGTGATTCTAATTATGGCCAAGCCGAAACTAAAGTTAATCAGCCTTTTAAGACAAACGTAGGTTATTCTTCAAATATTCATAACCCTGTTCAGAATTTCGAGGTAACTGGTGGATTTGGTGTACCGAATAAATTAATAGATAAATTTATTTTTGACAAAATTACCCAGAAATTAAACGAAACGATTGGTCATTTAAAAAACATTGATGGTTCAGATAGTGTCCTTGTGTTTGAGCTTTTGGCAACTTTAAATGAGTTAGTAAAAAATTATGAATTTCCTTTGAGATTAATATCATTTGCAACTACAACTAAAACTAGAGATCTTCTGTTGAAAGAAACTAGGTCATGTATTCGGCTTCAATTGGGATGGAATGATGTTAGGAATAAAATCTTTTACAGATTTGTGTCTATGAATGCTAGATCAAAGCTTATTTCGGAAAGAGTATATAGGTGTATGAGATTAAATGAAGATGTTATGGTATTTATTAATAGTATCTCTCATTCAGCTAAAGTTTTGGGAGTTGATTCAACTGAGTTTGATATTGTTTCCATAATCTTACATGGTATACATCCTAGTTATCGATTTAAATGTTTTGGTAATAATTGTCCTAGGACATTAAATGAATTAGAACAGCGAGTTGAAACATATAATCTGTATAAACGTTCTAAATTAGAATTTTTGAAATTTAATTATAAATCAAGAAATGAGAAACATAATTTTTCTGGAAATAAAGGTAGTAATATGTTGACCAAGTGAACTCAAGGGGGTTCCGGGTTCGAGTTTCGATCTGATGTTAGGAAGTCAAGCTCAAATCAGGGAAATTATCTTAGAAATTCTTCGATGAATGGAAATTATGGTGGAATTAAAGGGAATAAGATTAATGAAAGTAGTAATTTTCAAAAATTTGGTAATTTTTGTCCTTCGAAACAACAGTTTAGAAATGATTTTAAAAAATTAAATTTGGATAATGGAAAATCAAAACAAGGTTATAATTATAGTAGTTATAAAAGCTCTGACTCAGATTTCAATAAACGGTCAAATAGAAGAGTGGTGCCGGCCAATATTCAAGGAAAATCCGCATCATTTGTTTTTGGTAAAGTTAATGGTCTTCGTGTAGCTCTTTGTGTAGATTCAGGATCATCATTAAATTTGTCCAGTAAAAGTTTTTGGACAGGAGTCTTAGTATTTGGGGAGTTGTAAGTCAGCAATGTGAACCAGTTAAGGTGAACTTGGCAAATGGTAAAAAACTCATTAGTAACCACGTGATTACTCTTCAAGTCGAAAAAGCAGGAATGAGAAATACTGTGTCATTCATTGTGGTGGATAGTTACCATGTGACATTCTATTTGGGGTGCCATATTTAACTGTGGTCAATGCCATAATTGATTTGTGCGATGAAAAACTAATTTACAAAGATACTGGGAGATCCGCTAGTTTGTGTTGGTTAAATGATGCAAAGGTTCGAGAGATTGTAACATCGAAAGATAAGGTGGTGCATCCGTCAAACTTGGTGTGCGTATATCTGCGTGGAAGGTCTTGTCCTTCTGGTTTAAATACTCAAATTAAGAGTGTTTTACCGGGAAAGTTTTGTGGGGTTACCTCTTCTGTATTTGAAAATTTAAATATACCTGACAATTTATTTAAATTAAGAATTGGTGATAGTAGTGAGGAGGTGCATTATCAAGGTGCAACATCATCTGGATCAAAGATTTTGGTAGATAGAATTGAAAATAAGCGTAGGATGTCTTCGCAAACTGTAAATGATTAATCGATCCCATATGTTACGTCGAGTGGTGGACATAATCATCAAAGTGAGTGGACAGATAGTTTTGAGGAAGAGTTTGAACTTCGTTTTAATAGACTTACTGGACAGTTACGTGGAAAATTACAAACATCTTCGGAAACTCCTATTGAATTAAAGGAAGAGTCTTCTTTAATGAAAGAAGACGAGTATTCGGATGAGACCGACTGGAGTGAAACTGATGTTAGAGATTTTATAAATGAAATAAAATCTAAATATAATAAAGTTAAAGATAATTAATTTACTTCAAGTCTTCCCTCCTTCTGAAAAATAATAACTCTCATAAATTATAATAAATTGTTTGAAAATTAAATGTTCTTTTGATTATTTCAAGAAATCTCTTCTCTTTTTATTAGATAAGGTTAAATTGTGCAGTGCACATAAGTGAATGTGACGTGTGGAAGCTATTGGATATTTTCTTGTGTTTTTCTTTTCCAGAAAAATTTATACTTCCCGCGTTTAGGTCTTGAAATATGCCTTGCATATAAGACAGTTGGCAACATTAAACCTTTATCCTCTTGAGTTGCGAGGAAAAATAAGTTCAGTTATTCTACGAAACGCATTTGCGCATTACATTTAACAGAACCGTTGAATTCCTTATGTATGCAACATATATGAGCGTGAAGTCGACTGAGTGTGATTTCGAGATTATATTATGGGGTTTAGTTTGAGTGAGCTGATGTTCAGTAAGCGTGGTGTTCAAATGGTGTTATGAATGTGAGGCTGAATGAGCGTAATGCACAAAGGATGCTGTGAGTGTGAGGTTGAGTGAGTGTGCTGTTGAGACTAAGATGTGAGCATAATATCGATATTATGTTATGAGAGTGATGTCAATGTGAGGTCGAATGTGCGTGAGGTCGTATTGGCGATGGAAACATGAGCTTGAATGAGTGTGAGGTTACAATGATGTGAGAAGTAATATATAAAAATGTGAACGTCAGTTTGAGTGAAGTTAGTCGAAAACGTAGTCTTGGGTTGGATTCTAGGTAAGAGATCTGTAAAATTTTACTTTAACTAGCATTTGCTTTCATTAACTTTTTGTCGTCTTTAGTGTAAAGATCATAACCATCGAATCTTGAACTGATTCCTAATTTATTTTCATTTTGTTTTGTATACGTAATTCTAACAAACACGTCTTTTCCTGACGAAATATGTAACTTTCATTCTCTGTAAATGTGTGTATTTGTACGTACCAAAACATTAGACTGCAAGATAACTACAAGGTCTATAAAAGTGTTAACGTTTGAGAATTACAGGAAAGATAAGCTATATGTTTTTCTTATAAGGAATAGTCAAAATGTAATCAAGTAAATCCATAAAGTTGTCGGGTTGACTATAAGCGATACTGATAAGCCTAAACACTGTTTCGGTAAATCTTTCTGCCTGGTGTATGGTATAAGCAATGGATTATTTTTCAGTATCGTAGAACGACAAAGTATATTTGAGGTACTCAAAGAAGAGTAGATAAAGAAAAGTTATACCAGGAACCACACACGTGAATCTTCGAGCTCAAATAGTGGACAAGCTTGAATAGTGAATAATCTTCGAGTTCATGTCGAAAAACCTGTAAAATGCTGTAAATGTGATATTTTCTCACTTTCGGCAATCAGACATGTGTAGATTGCTAGGTTGTTTTGATTCTATAATTTTTTTCTCAATAGTTAAAAATGGTATCAAGGTTGTATGTCTCTTCGTCAAACCTAAACGGATAAACCATTTGAAACTAAATTTTTAACGTACTTTATTTATCATTTGACTCCAGTAGGGTTTCGAACGTGTCATATTTATTAATATGTGTATCATAAGGGGAGGGGTTTAAAAGGTAGATCTTCAACGATGTCCAAAACAATGAAATTAAGGATTTACGAAAATTTTCCTGTCATTACACGTATAGAGAATTTGAATTTAGATCCAGGTTTAGATTTAAAAATAAAGATATCTACTAACAACTACTTAACGAATAACCTGAAATACACAATTTATTGGAAAAAACTTTTCCTCGTTACTGTATAGATTAAGAGGATTATTAACCAGACTTGTACACACCTACGTACTTTGGATATCGGTTATTCGACTAAGGTCACTGATAAGAGTGTCGAGTCAATACTTTGTTGTAAAGAAAAGGAAAGAGTGAAATTCTGTGATACAATTCTATAATTGGATATGCTTCAGTGTTGTTGGGAGTTCCTCATTTAGAGAACTTGGGAAGATGTGATTTATAGAATACTTGCCTATAGTGACAAACTTTTAAAGGATATACAATTTATCCTTCAGTACATTGAAGGCCATATAGTCAAAGCATCGTATATGCGCCTACTAGCCAAAGTGTCCGAATCTCAATTATATAAGTATTTGTGATGACGAAAATGTTAGCAATATTGCAATTCTATCAGAACGTTTTTACCAACTAGAGCGAGCCGAAATCAACATCAGAGGAAGAACTGACATTATTAAGAAAAGAAGTGAAAGAGAAGAACTTAGATTTGCAGCTAATAGATTGTGAAACATAACGTTAAGCGGTCGCGCTATCCGTAATAACTGTGCCTGATAAACTTGTTCTTGTATGTATTCTCGAGATGCATTATCAAAAATTATAATCTCTTGCTATGTAAGAATTGAACTTAAATTTGCAGTTAAGTGAGCTTTTTCTCACTCCAACTAAAAAACAAAACTTAATAATATTTGGTCGACTCAAACTCGGAAAAGTCAAAGGAAAGAGCAAGTTCTAGTCCAGGAGGCTCGGACTTCAGTTCTCAGTAGGCAGAATCCATCGTCTTTTGTGAAAGAGTCACTATGCCGAATGAGTTGGCGCTGGCGCTCCCGTGTATTTGACAGCAGTCATGGAATACCTGGGACCTGAAGTTCTTGAGTTTGTAAGCAACGCTGCTCATGACAACAAGAAGGCAAGGATTATTTCAAGTCATTTGTAATTAGCTATCAGTAATTACTAGGAATTGAACAAATTGTTGTCTGTAGCGACAATCGCTCATGATGGTGTTTTACCCAACAATAAAGCTGTATTTCTGACAGGAAAACTGAGAGCAAGCCATAAATGTAAGATCTATTTCTCATACAAATACGATGTGAGCGTGAGATCCAGTGAGGTTAATGTTTAGATGATGATGTGTGCGTAAGGTTGAGTGAGCGTGTTAACGGGCTAACGATGAGAGCGAGAGGTCAAGTGAGCGTAGTGCCGAATTGATCTGACGGTGAGATTAAGTAAATGTGATCTCGAAATATTGTTGTGAGCTTGAGATTGTGTGAGAGCGATGTCACATTGACCATTTGAGCGTGGGGTTGCGTGAGAGTGATGTCGAAATAATGCATTAAGTGTGAGGTTGGGGGATCATAATGTCGAAATGATATTATGAGTATAACGTCTAGTGAATGTAATGTCGAGATCATGTAATGAGCATGAGGTTGAGTGATGTCAATGTGAGGTTAAACGACAGTGATCTCGACTAACCGGGATGCTGGATTGGCGATTTGAGCGTAAATTTGCAATGATGTTGTGAGCGTGATATCGATAGGATGTTGTGAATGTTAGTTTGAGCGAGATTAGTCCAAATCTTTCATCTTTACGCATGGCGACCTACAGGGAATTAGATGTTTCTGGGAAATGGTATAAGTTATAACCTGCTGAGGTTGAAATTAACATTGAATTATATTTAGCATTGGAAAGTAGTGGTTAAACTGGTTAAAAGATTAACGATCTCTAAGCAGTCAGACCCGTGATCCGATATGACCTGGCAGGGACCACGAAATATCGCCATACACATGGAGAATTTGTGACACTGATAATAAAATTCAATTCTTTCCTGTCCATCAAGTGGCTACCTCGTGCTCTTTACACGTGGTCTTGGGTTCGATTCCAGCTAGGAGATCATTAAAATTTTACTTTAACAAGCACTTGATTTCATTAATCACTTATCGTCTTTAACATAAAGATCATACCCATTGGATTTTAAAGTGACTTCTAATTAACTTTCATTTAAGTTTTTAAACGTAATTCTATTAAACAAGTCCTTTCCTCACTAAATCTAAAACTTTCTTTCTCTCTAAATGTGTGTGTGTGCCAGTGAGTACCAAAACATTATGCTATAAGATAACTGCAAGGTTTATAAGAGTATAAACGATAGAAAAATTGAAGAAAAGACAATTTATATGTTTTTCTTATAAGGGGTAGTCAAAATGTAATCAAGTGAATCTGTAAAGCTTGTCATGTGGAATGTAAGATATACCGATGAACCCAAACACTATTCCGTTAAAGCTTTGCCTAGTCTATGTTATAAGCGCAGATTATTTTACAGCATACTACAATGATACAGTATATTTGAAGTAGTCAATTTATGATAGATTAAAATGTGTTGCACCAGGAAGAACTTCGTAAATATTCAAGTTCAAATAGTTGACATCGTTAAACCTATAAAATGCTGTAAATGTGATATTTCGCTTACTTCCGGCTCTTAGGTATATGAAGATCGCAACGTTTTTCTGGGTCATCAAGTCTGTCTCCGTAACACTGGGTTTACCAAGTTTAGAAATTCCATAATCTCTGCTCAATAGTTAAGAATGGTATCGAGGTTGTATGTCTCTTCTTCATACCGAAACAGAACAACCATTTGAAATAAAACTTTTAAAATACTTTGTATAGCACTTGACTGCAGTCGGATTTCGAACGTGTTACAATTATTAATATGTGTATCATAAGGAGAGATGTTTAAAAGGTATATTTTCAACGATGGCAAAATTAAGGATTTACAAAAATGTTCAAGTCATGACATGTGTAGAGCATTTGAATTTAGATTCAAATTTAGATTTCGAAATAAAGATAGCTACTTAGAATTACTTAACGAATAACATGAAATACATTATTCCCTAGACAAACTTATATTTTCGTCATCACTGTACAGATTAATAGGACTGTTAGCCAGACTAGTACACAACAACATACTTTGGACATCGGTTTTACGGGTAAAGGACTGATAGGAGTGTCTGTTCAATACTTTGTTGTATAGAAAAACAATGTCAGATACAGTCGTTGCATATGAGAGGATTTGTTAATATAGATTTAGATACTATCCACCTTGTAATCGAAAAATTTCCAAATTTAAAAGACTTAACCTTCTACTATTGTAGTTTTGTCATACGCGTTTGGCCTCTCAGCAATCTCAAACACCACCATTTCATTGCTTCAAAAGCACAACCTACTTCAAACGTACTTCAAACTTGATGAACTTTATTCTTAAGTTTGCTCTTAAGACAAGATTCATTAAAATCAATGGGTATATTTACTCTCGTTTGCTTAACGACGAGATAGTGACTTCGAAAATAAGCATAAATGATCTGAAGCAACAAGAAGTCTTACAAATTTCCGTAAATCATAGTTTAACTATAATTGCTGTCCATCTCTTGATGTCTGAGTGTGACAATTTGAAAGTTTAGATTGACTTGAGCAAGCGGAAATCAACATCGGAGGGAGGACTGACATCATTCAGAAAAGAAGTGAAAGAGAAGAACTTAGATTTGAAGGTCCTAAATAGTGAGGGAATAACAGTAGGTGGTCACGCTACTCAGAGTAACTGTGACTGATAAACTTCTTTGTATCAGTATTGTCCGTGAGTACGATGTTAAGATGGGGTTGTAAGTGCTAGGTTAGTTGAAAGTGGTGTCGACATGATGTTTTCACCGTAAAATCGAATGATTATGATGTTGATATATGAGCGCCAAGTCGACTGAGGGTGATTTCAGAAGGTGTTGTGAGTGTGAGGTAGAGTGACTGTGATGCAAAAAGGATGATGTGAGTGTGAGCTCGAGTGTGCGTTCTGGGAAGATAACGATGTGAGCATTATGTCATAATTATGTTATGAGCATGATGTTAATATAATGTAAATTTGGGGTTGAATGAGCATGAGGTCTTTTTGGCAATTGGAGCATGAGTTTGATTAGCGTCAGGTTACAACGATATGAAAAGTGAGGTCTTAAAGATGATCTGAACGTCAGTTTGAGTGAAGATGTTCCAAATTTTGCACCTTCGCACAAGAGCTCCAACACGAATTTATATTCTGTTTTTAGGAAAATGTATCTGACCATAGTCAGATTTTTCCTGCTGATTTTGAAACAAAAAATTATTATACTTTTCATTGCAAAGCAGTGGTAAAAGTGGTTACAATATTCATGACCTGAAAGCAGTCAGAACTGAGATCTGAGCATTTCTGAAGATGGAGAAATATCGTCAAATTCACGTCCAATTTTTGACATTGCAAATAAAATTCACCCCTTCGCGATCATCTAGTAACTCGATCTAGTGATTATCATTTCTAAGGAAGCGGTGATTATGAGGTTGAGCCTGATATAAAAATTAAGTTGTAAGTGTAAGGTCGAGTGAGCACATTTTTGAGATGATGATATGAGCTTGATGTCTAAATAATGTGAGTGAGAGGTTCTATGAGCGCGATGTCGAATGACTGTGATGTCAAAATGCGGACTGAGCCTAATTTTGATAAGATGTGATCGTTAGTATGAATGAGGTTAGTTTAAATTCGACACCTTTGCTCAGACGCTTTTCCAGGGAATTAGTTCTTGTTTTTGGGAAAGGGTATTTATGCGCAGTAAGTTCTTACCTGCTGAGGTTGAAAATAACATTGTATCATATTAACATTAGAAAGTAGGGGTGAAAGTGGTTACTATATTCACGACATCTAAGCAGTCACACCCGTTATCCGATATAACCTGGCTGAGAAAACGAAATATCGTCATACACATGGACAATTTGTGACATTGCTAATGCAATTCCATTCCTTCCTGGTGATTAAGTGGCTTGTACGTGCGCTTTACATGTGCGCTTAGGTTGGATTCCAGGTAGGAGATCACTAAAAGTTTGCTTTAACTAGCATCTGATATTAATAACCAGTATTTAGCATAAAGATCATAACCATCTTACTTTAAGTTGATTTCTAATTAATTCTTGTTTTATTTTTTAAACCTAATTCTAATAAACAAGTCCTTTCCTAATTAAATCTGTAAATTTCTTTCTCTATAAATGTCTGTGTGTATGTGCGTGCCAAAACATTAGACTGTAATATAATGTCAAAGTCTATAAGAGTATAAACGGTCGAGAATTACAGAAAAGATAAGCTTTATGGCTTACTTATAAGTGATAGTAAAAATGTATTCAAGTGAACCTGTAAGTCTTGTCATGTAGAATGTAAGAAATACCGATGAACCCAAACACCGTTCCCTTAAATCTTTTGCCTGGTCTATGTTATAAACGCTGGATTATTTTACAGCATAGTAGAATGAGACGTTATATTTAAAGTACTCAAGGTATGATAGATTAAAAATGTCACACCAGGAACAACTTACCTAAATATTTGAGTTCAAATAGTTGACATCGTTAAATCTATAAAATGCTGTAAATGTAATATTTCGTTTACTTCCGGTTATGAGATATGTGCACATTGCTAGGATTTTCTGGGTCATCAAGACAGTCTTGGTAAGACTGGGTTTGCCAAGTCTAGAATTTCTATAATTTCTGCTCAATAGTTAAGAATGGTATCGAGGTTGTATGTCTTTCCGTCATACAAAAACGGACCAAACATTTGAAACAAAATTTTTAACATAGTTTATAAAGCACTTGACTCCAGTCGGGTTTCGAACATGTTACATTTTCTAATATGTGTATCATAAGGAGATACGTTTAAAAGATACATTGTCAACAATAGCAAAGATTTAGATTTAAGTTTCGAAATGAAAATAGCTACTTAGAACTACTTAACGAATAACCTGAAATACAATATTTACTTGAGAAATTTAACTTTTCGTCATCACTGTACAGATTAATAGGAGTACATACACAACTACGTACTTTGGATATCGGTTTTACGACTAAGGTTACTGATAGCAGTGTCGAGTCAATATTTTGTTGTAAGGAAATGTGAACAGTGTAATTATTCGATATTTACATTTCTATAAGAGGATGTGCTTCAGTGTTGTTTGGATTTCCTTATTTTATCATTTAGTACGTTGTGGGCCATATAGCCAATGCATCGCAAATGCGCCTACTGGCCAAAATGTGTCCGAAACTCAATTATTTAAGTATATGTGATGTCGGAAATGTTACCAGTATTGCAATCCTAACAGAATTCTCTCAACTTCAGGCAATGGAGCTAAAGTACTGTATATGCATCAATACACATCGAATATAAAGTCACATTTTACAGCAAAAGGATGTCTGTTGAAGTCGTTACGTAAGAGAGGGGTTGTTAATATTGATTTCAATATCATCCACCTTTTAGGCGAAACACGCCCAAATGTAAATGACTTAACCTTCTACAAGTGTAGTTTCGTGATACGCGTTTGACCTGTCAGCAATAGCCAATACCACCATTTCAATGTTTGAAAAGCCCATCCTACTACAAACGTACTTCAAACTCCCTGGAATTTATTCTTACCCTGCGTTAGGCGCATACGTTTGTGCTACACAATTAGGCGCATGGGTGACAGGAGTCACCCACCCATTATGATGTATCGAGAATAATTTAATATCATTTTTGGATGACGATTCTTTCATTTATTTCAAAAAATATTAATCAGAAGTTATAGTTTTGATTGTACACAGTGTTCTATTGCATATAACGGACCGTTGTTTCATGATTACTAAACGGATTCTAAGTATGTTACACAAATGTTTTTGAGATTTTTTCCACATATTCATCTCTTACATTTCAAGCATCACTTCCTTATAGCTTTGTATCTGCCCCTTCCAAAAGCATGGCAACGTCTTCTAGAGCCTAATGGCTTCCGAAGATCTCTTCCTCAACACAAAGTAACAGTCGGAGTCCTAATTTCAACTCGAATTTGGGAAATACAGCACAGGCTTGAGTCTCAGGCTTAATCATTTTCCATGTTGTATTTTCCAAAACAACTTCTTCCTGGCAACTAAGGTGAACCGGCCTTGAATTTCAGAATGCAAAGTACATTAATTGCATATATCTTAGAAGATAAAAATATCACCATGGGTCATTTTGTTCCGATTCGTGTTGCGGCCACTTGCACATACGTGATAAATTCCATAATCACGATCATCACAACATACCTCCAACTACTCCTCTTCCTCCTTAAGCCACTGCAGAAGAACATTCTTATCTTTTGTTGTCTTTGTATTCCGGCGTTTTGACATTAAACTTGTTGTGTATATAGGCGCGCAGTTGACAATTGACATCCAAGTGCAGCGATAATTTATTTCTTATAAACTGTAGATAGGGAACAGAAGTGTATTATTGCCCCACAATAAACATCAATAATTAACGTTCAGCTACTAAAAGGTGCACCTCAGAATACCAACACAGTGTTGCAAGTTTGAGATAAAAATGACTGGGGACACCTGTCACCCACTCGCCTAATCTTCTAACTCCCTGGACTTTATTCTTAAGTATGCCCTCAACATAAGATTCATTAAAATCAATAGGTATATTCTGTCTCGCTTGCTTATCGACAAGATATTCACTTGGAAAATAAGCACAAATGCTCTGAAACAACAAGGAGCTCGGAAATATTCAATGCTCTGACAATTTCGGTAAATCATAGTTTAACTATAACTATTGTCCATCTCTTGATGTCTCCGTGTAACAATTTGAAAGTTTGGACTCACTTTAGCGATTGGAAAGTAACATCAGAGCGAGAAATGACACATTTCAGAAAAGAAGTGAAAGAGAAGAACCTAGATTTGAAGCTCCTAAATAGTGAGGCATAACGGTAGATGGTCGCGCTGTGAGTGATAAATTTGTTCGTATCAGTATTATCCATTAGACGATGTTAAGACAAGATTGTGATTGCGAGATTTGTTGAACCTGGTGTCGACATGATGTTTTGGCCATTAAATCGAATTAATATGATGTTGATATATGAGCACGAAGTTGACTGAGTGTGATTTCGATATTATGTTATGGTCTTTAGTTTGATTGAGCGTGATGTCGAATAAGCGTGTTGTTCAGATCAGATGAGTGTGAGGTTGAGTGAGCGTGATACAAAAAGGATACTGTGAGTGTTAGTTGGAGTATGCGTGGTGTCGAAATTACGATATGGGCGTTATGTCGAAATTATGTTATGAGCGTGATCTTAATATAATATAGTGAATTTGAGATTGAATGAGCATGAGGTCATATTGGCGATTTGAGCATGAGTTTGAATTAGCGTCAGATTGCAATGATATGAGAAATAAGGTGTTAAAGATTATGTGAAGGTCAGTTTGAGAGAAGTTGTTCCAAAGTGTGTCCCTTTGAGTGCACCTTTGAGCTGCCACACGGAATTACATTCTGTTTTTAGGAAAGGTTATCTGACTGCAGTCAGTCCTTAACTGCTGATTTTGAAACAAAAATTTTATTATGCTTGGCATTGGAAAGCAGTACTAAAACTGGTTGCAATATTCATGACCTGAAAGCAGTCCGACCTGTGACCTGAGCAGGTCGGAAGATGAAGGAGAATTTTTGACATTGGTAATGCAATTAGCCCTTCCCGTTCATCTAGTGGCTAGGTCGAGTAATTATCGTGCCAAAAGGATGTGGTGATTGTAAGGTTGTTGAGTGAGCGTGTTGTCAAATGAATATTGTGAGGTGATATTGATTTGCTGTGAACATAAGGTTGAGTGAGGGTGATACCATGTTGAGCGTGAGGTCGAGTAAAAGATATGTGAAAATGATGTCAGAATGTCAAAATGTCAAAAGGTCATAATTATTAGGAGCGCTGTAAATTTGTCTTCAACATTGGGGGGTTCAAATAAGAGCGATTCTTTTTTCTTTTTTTCTTTTTTGAGCGATGCTCAAAACATTTGTTAAGTTGAAAAAGAATCCCGTGAAAGACCAAGAGCCAGAGTTGTCTTCAACATTGGGAGGCGGACAGATTTGACGCTTATTCCGGGGGACATCAATTTCATTTCACTCTTCTTTGCGGCAATCAGATACAAATCATTACCTTTTTTCTTGGCAAAAAACATATTTAAAATCGGATTATTGGGGCGATAATCTCCGCAGTTCCAAGATTGGAGGAGACATGTCCCCTCATCCCCCCGGGATTTGCACCAGTATTTATTAGTTATATTGAATACACCAGTATGAATGAAGTTACTAAACACCTGGTTACGAAGTACTGAAGAATAGCCTGAACCTTTGAAAATCTTAAGATAGAAGTCCCTTAAGTTGATAATAAATTAATGGTATTGTTTGCCTGTGTACTAGCAACGAAGTCATTTGAGTTAATTATTCCTCTTACATTGTATGTAGTTCTATTATGATCACCATTATTTGTAATTGCAATAATTGATAAATTGCATAGGTAGTGTAGTGTATATATCTACGGCATTTACGACGGGGATGCACCAGTACATTTGAATTAAATTTGTTTTTTTACTCTTTAGTCATCTGTGGTGTCATTTAGGAAAGGCCCTGGGAAAGCTCTGACTCCGGCCTCGGGAACTAAACCCAGGACTTTCCTAAATCGGAGTCAACGCTTTATCAACTGCGCCACGGCCACTTTTTACCAGTAGCCTGTAGTTTTATATATATAATTAATTTGATTGTTTACATCAGGAATTTCTCTCATCATGGACACTTGTAAAATGATGGACACTTGTATCATGCAAAAGAATCATCAGAATCACATGATGGCAAAAAGTTTTGGAACGTTTTGCTATCATCGTGTGTGTGTGTGTGTGTGTGTATGGAGAGAGTTGGGCCCCATGTTTATTCCCCACCTGGACCCTTTATGTCCCAGTTTGCCACTGCTCACTGCTACGCGGTGGTAAGTTCAACACCCCGACTCTAGATACCTGTTTCGACTCGACGAAACCATGTCGTCACTGGCACACTTATCCTTCTACGTGTCACTATATCGATTAACGACATTTACCAGCAGGTGGGCCAATAGATATTGGCGACTTTTATGGCATGAAGTATTTTCTTTTACAACCCAAACAACGCTAAAATAGTTCTTAAATGAATAACATTTGTATAAATAATGTCCATGATGGGAAAAGTATATGTTAAAACAAGGATATTTTCAAATTGGGCACTTTTCCATATAATTGTAAATGGAGCAAAGTTTTAAATTCATACTAACAACATTTAAAAAATGGTAATATATTTACAAGTACAAAAGCTCCGTTTTTGGTATATAACTTTTACAAAAATGTTGACACGTTTTTAGAAAAGTTATTTTTCGAAGCACACTGCTTTCATTTTATAATTGTGACCCACAACACGAAGCCTAACTCGGTAAGTGGCCCGATGGATTCAAAACAATGTTGGGCATCCCTGACCTATAGAGAGAGAGAGACCATATTCATTACATCATTTAGTTTTACATATATATACGCGCGGATCCAGGGTATGATCAACGCTATCAGCCGGTTTCAAACAGTTAACAGAAACCAAACCGAACCGAAAAATGGTTCTGTTTCCTATGGATCATTAACGTGTTCTTCCAAATTAAGTTATTAAAAGAGATACATGGGGAATTGTAATTTCGTTCAAAAGTGAAATAGCAGATCCACAATTACTTAATCTAAAAAGAAATCAATACATATAGTTCGGGATTTGTTTCAATATACATAAGAATATTCTCAAAAGGTTCAGTCCCTTATCTGTTCCCAACCGAACAGAACCAATTATGGTTTGATTTCTGAATTAAACCGATACATTCGATTTCAAACTTAAACCGTATCTAACTCAGTTAACCGCTTAACCAATATTCTAGAACATTTCTAGTGAATAGACTGTAGTTAATCTTTCTCTTGTCTATCTTTGTTTTCAACCCATCGAGCTATTTGAGCAGTTGGATAGCATGTTGCAGGAAACAACTAAAAGAATAAAAACAGTGTCCAACCAAAAATCGCTTTCTTAAAAACGTATCAACGTCCCTACAAAACTTAAAAACCAAAAACTGAGGTTTTGTAGTTGTCTTAATTTTAAAGTTGTTAATATGAATTTTGAGCTTTACTCCGTTTTAACATATATGGAAAAGTGGCAAATTTCAAAATATCCTTGTTTTAACATTTTTACGTAATGAACGTCTTTAATGTTATTTATTTCAAACCTATTTTAGTTTTTCTTGGTCGTAAAAGCAAATGGCTTGAGTTTCAGGTTGTTTACATTAACATGTACTCCGATTGGACAAATTAAAAAGACTTCAACAATTTATCTCTCTACATCCAACGTTTCCTTCACCTCCTCCGTGGCGAAGTCGAAAGAACACACGCCTACTGAACATAAAATTGCTGGTATGCACCCACCTCGGGGTAAATTTTTTAGTACATTTCAACTCACTTTAATGTAAACAAATCACGCATATAGGCGATTTAACATATTTTGGGAAAGTAATTTTGTGCTTCGTTGGTGTTTCGTCGCGTCTCTGCCGCTGGCGGTATAATTTCCAAAACGGAAGAGGTGTCACAGCGGATCGTCGCTGCTGGGCATCCAGTTTTTGCCTAGAGTCACTAGTTGCCCATTACTGGTCCACCGACGCTTTCGGCATGGGGTAGCTTGAGTTTCAGGTTGTTAAATTATGAGTTTTCTTTTTCTACATTTCACAAAAGATGTAGAAATAAACTGAAAATATGTATAGAAGTACGTTTGAGTGCGCGACCCAACGGTTAGAGATTTTGATTTCCCCAATATCGAGTAGACTAGATAAAATGTTGAATTTCACAATCTGCAATGAATATTAATGAGTTGTGAGAGAATATAATAATAAAGAAATACCCAAAAAGATACTGTATATTTAAACTGCAGTTTCACATAACAATTTAGCCTTGATGCTCAAGTAGAACGTTAAATTTCTTTATAACTAAATGCTGCAAAAACATCCACTAGTATTACTTCTATCATTCATTTTCAACTATTTACATTGCCAATTTAGATTTGAATACTCTTGACTATTATTTCCACATAATACTTCCATTTTATTATGAAGGAAACAAGAATTTTACAGCATTGGAATCGTAAAAGTGTGCAATTTGCTGGAGACATTTCACACCAAGTTTTTCGACCCTGGGTTAACATCGATGTGTTCGAGCAGTGGGATAAGCGTTGGGTTTACCTCCCGGTGGACGTGGGTTCGATTCCCGTTGGGTAATTAAAGAAAATTATTATCATTTGTAATATTGATACTTCCAATCTAAGATAATCTGGAAAATATTCAATTTCTCTCAGTCTTAGTGTTCAGACAACTTTCTTCAATGTACTCGAAATAGAAAAGTGAACTACGAAAGAGGGAATCAGCCTATCAACCTTGATTCGTATTGTTTGGGAATGTAACGTGTTTAGAGTACAATTGATGAATACTTAAGTCACATCGTTAGAATGGATCAAACATAGGAATGATTAAACACAAACGTTTCCCAGCAATTGCTTATAAGTTTGTACTACGAGTACTTCTTCTAGTGCTACTACTGCTAGAAATATTAATATTTAAAGCAAGTTGCCATTTCAGATCCATACCATATAAAAAAAACTTGAAATTTAATCAAAAACTTCAGAAAATATAAAATATGCAACCAAGTCTCGACTTTCCAATAATAATAATAGCAAAAATAAAGGAACAACATAATTACAATACCAATCACGTAAACAGTACCTTCCAATAAAGAAATATAATTACTACTACGAGATTCGAACTCGAGCCTCTGCCATACGAGTTTTATGCTTTACCACTCTGCTAACAATTCCTCACACAAAGATAAGAAAATAAACTCGCAGTTTCCGATGCGAAAATAATGTCTGCCGTTTCTCATCTTTGGAAATTAGAAGTTATGGTGGGGAAGAATAGTAGTAATGTAAAACAGGACTATCGTAAAAAAAAAAGTAAGATCGCCTCGATTTGAAGAACGTTTCCTGTTATTTTCCTCAGTGACGAAGATCTATATAATTTGTTTATGAGTTAAAGAGGGAAACCTTGAGCAAGTCATTGTGACACTCACATGAGGTACATCTCCTTATACGAGCATTAGTATCATGTGTATAGTCCTGCATGTAACGATTTTATCTAGCTAATAATTAAGGTGGAAGATGGAGTGACGCGGTAGTTAAGTGGTTAGCGCATTGAACTGGTAATCGGCGAACCCGAGTTCAAATTCTGGCCAGGTTGAAACTTTTTCAAATGTTTCAATATCAATTTCAATGCATATTCAGTGTGGTAAGCAAGATCTTCTCCTCTCCAGAAAGAAAAGATGTCCGAATGAGGAGAATTAGAGTTCTCGCAATGGAGGCAATCATTTACGAACTTATTTCCAGCAGTTGTTCTAGATTTTCTTCTAAATTCAAGCATTTTCTTATTCACGCATGTTCAGTACTTTTATTTCTTTGAACATGCAGTATATAAAGAAATGACACATTACAAACACAGCGATATTGAGAATAATATATGGTGTTCATTGGACAACAAGATCCGAACCATAGAGATTCATCTCAGAATGGAGAACTGTTTCGTGCGTTATCTACTCACAATTTCCCTTGTATAATGACCTGACTGAGTGCTACTAATTGTTGTCAGTGCCGAGAGAAGTTACGTGTAAGTTGGATAGCATCTGTCCAGGGGTTCTCACAACTGCAAATTACCTGGACCCCAAGTATTGGAATTAGAGCCCTTAGGGAGGAGATACTTTTGCTAATAACTGTACATAGTTTCAGAATTATCGTTCGGGCTAAAAGGGCGTCGGAGTATGTGTCACAAATGACTCTCAAAGTACGCACAACTCTCACCGTTAAACCATATAAACTTTATGACACTTGATTAAGATGAACGAGAGAAAAAATTTCAGAGTATGCCTTATTAATTATTACATTAAGTGCTAAATAATCTCCATATACAGAAAGGAGCGGAGGAGGGCAAGGCAATGAAGAATCTGAGTTTGGTATAAGAAGAGAATCCTTTGTTGTTTTAATTACTGGCTGAGATATGGTTGGTTTAGGACGCTGTGATTGAGTTGTTTTCGTTTTCCAAAAACAAAATTTTCTCAAGCAAAATCGAAAAGTAGAGAGAAGCAGGAATCCAAAAGAAGGAATAGTAGTACTAACAAGAAATTGTAAAGGATAAATGAGCTGGGTTGTCTAAAAGAAATGCATTAGCCCTAGATATTGCACAAAACGACGCCAACACATGATGAAAATTCTTCAAATGAATTATTGTGATTGCCATGGTGAACAAGGATTGCCATGGTCCTTATAATCAACAAAACTATTGGAGCATTAGAATGCAGATAAATAGGAATAGATTTCGAAATTGGAACCGTTCGATAAGGTGTGACGTTTAGATGTGGAATCTGAGATGCTCAAGATGTATCATAAACAAAGAAAACATTAAAGTGAGGTGACGTTTTATAAGGCGTGTTAAGTGGAAATTGAAAATTGCTTGCCCAGGCAGCGGGTAGTGAATGGATCATCTTGTGGGTAGTTGTTTGATTTAGGCCACAAGGATAAATCGGGTGTATCCTTCTGTAGGGATTGAAAATAATTTCCACATGACAAGGAACATACAGTATTACGAGTTGGAATAGGAAGTGTTGCTTCCGTATTATTGGGATAAATAAAAAGAGCGGACGGAGTTGGATGAATAATCGCATAAAGATTGATATCTAGCTGGATAACATCAGTAAGGTAGGATTAATGACAGGTATAGGAACAAGCCTGAAAAGTATCAGCCACATATTTAGCATAATACAATTGACTAAAACAATACCAATAACCATCATGGCGAGTCACAGTACACAGAATTTTACATAAGCGTTCTGAATGAATTTGACAATGTTGCAAGTCTGATCATGTAATTACCAAGAATGTATTATCGGCTGACAAGGCTGCATATGCAGGGTCAAAAGGAATGCGGCAAGTCATATTGTCATGTGAAAAGGGTATATTGGTAAAACAGAGTATAATTTGTAATTTGCATTTGACTGTACTATAGGAACTTTCAGTTGGATATGAATAGTCTGAAAACAGAACAATGAACTAAATCAGTTTCGTAATATAAATCTAAGAGATCCAATGAGATAGCAAGATCAAACTGATCCACCAAAATCCTTCTACATAAATTGCTTAAATCTTGTTTAAGAATTGATTGTAACGACAGAAAATGATGTCGACAATTTTGAAATACTTTCCTCATACATATAAATTCGAGGAAGTTGAGAAATTTGAAGTAAGATTGAAGCTATTTTCAAAATAATAAATCGGGCGGTATGAGTTGTTTCTTCATGAATGTTTCGAGTTTCATTGGCCATGTTTTTCTGTTGATTTAGCACGTGACGAGAAAATTAATTAAATTTCCTAAACGTAGATTAAACCTTTGACTGAAATAAATTAACTTCTTCAGTTATATTTCGATAGAAGATATGATTAGCTTCTAATTGCAAACGCTTTATTAATAATCTGACTCAATTGTTCTACTTTAGTGCATAATGGTTGAACTTGTTTAATAGTCGCAAAATCACAACAATAACTTGCAGTGTCACCAATAAAACCAAACAAAAAACGTTTGCCCCGAACTTTCACATCACTTTCGGTAGAATGATTAAAATGTAGGAGACTATAATGTTCAAACATGTGCCTATGCAAACTTATTATAGTTCTAGCTAATTCCCACTCAGTTGATACAGGTAAAACATGTTGAAGTAAACTGTCGAACTGTTTAATTTCCGGTACCTTTAACGTGGAATTGTAGAATAATGGTAAACTGTAGGAATATGAAATAATACTTGGCAGTGGTTTCAAATAGATGACAGAATTAACTTGCATATGCTGAGTAGTGGTTAGAAATGATAAGTTTATGATCATCACAATAAAACGGAAAGATCACAAGATCAACCCGGTTTCCTGTGCACCTGTAAGCGAACAAAAAGAAAACAAAAATCAACTCCCATACATTCAGTTAAAAAAATAACAATAGAATTACAAAATATGGACGAACAGATGCTATCAATGAAGACGAAAGAAGGCTTTAAGTTTAACGTTCCACGTTATGCCGGATAGGCTAAAGGAGACGGTGGTAATGAGAAATGAGTGAAATGGTGGAATGAAGAAAGTGGAAGGAAACGGGACAACCCCGAGAAAACCCACGAGCACGGTGTTTGTCCACCACAAAGTCCACACGGCGCG
Organism: Thermobia domestica; assembly: GCF_964235325.1. Taxonomy (NCBI): domain Eukaryota; kingdom Metazoa; phylum Arthropoda; class Insecta; order Zygentoma; family Lepismatidae; genus Thermobia; species Thermobia domestica. The sequence continues at coordinate 114,854,778 of NC_137469.1, read as the reverse complement.
AGCTGGGATCGAACCAGGGACCCCAAGCACCGGAGCTGAACGCTCTAGCACTGAGCCACCGCGCCCCCACATCAATGAAGACGAATAATAAAATACGAATTATACGTAAACGTACTACTGGAAGTACTCCTAATAGATCCTTTCTTATCTAAGTAAAACTAGCAATGCAATAGAAACAAAATGATACTAAAACATCCATGGTACCTAACAAGAGGACAAACTAATACTTTTATTATTGTGCATTAAAATAGCATCATTATTACCCGTACATATACTCATTTTTCCTGTCTTACATCTTAGATTACAGCTAACCTGTAATCGAACAATAAAATCAAAATAAATAAGATTTCAACGATAATAAAAATCAAAACCATCTGATTATCATCACACGCTAACTCAGCTCAATCACGCTACAAAAAAGAACAAGAAAAAACTCGGAAGCAAATAAGGATATTGTACTTTGATTACAGCATAAATATACAGACATTCAGTGATAAAGCGACCCACAGAAAAAAAACAATAAAAGAAAACTGAGCAAACATAAAGATGTTAGAAGTATGACCTATTGACCCAGTTCTACTAAGAGAACGCTGAAACAACAAATCTAAAGGATATATAATCTCTAATTGCAAAAAAAAAAATCTCTAAATCGCGAAAGATATTACGGCTTAAACGTAGATTCCCCCCTCCTAAATCTAACCAAAGAATAGAAAAGACGACTCTAAATAGTTCAAAAGAAGGAATAACACTCTCCATTACAGTATAGAAGAATGAAAGGACGATTTGTGTTTCCACAAATCGTAGCTTGGCCATCGGGGTGAGATATGACGAACTGGAACACACAGGCGCTCACCACTCGCCCATGCTACTGTAATGAACAGCGCTATTGGAGACCACCACCTATGTTAGTCCTTAATCTATTTTTTATTCCCTTTAGTGTTATTTTCTTTGTCTTTTTTAAAACAATCACACGACTGTCTTCGTTTCCGTATGTTTCTGACAGAGTCTCTCTCATCTTCAAAGATTAGGGCCATCATTGGTTTGATGTTGCTCATGGTCCGGATGTTCATCATATTTCGTGATTTGAGAGGCCTCCTCATCCTTTGATTGTATTTCTTGTTGCCCAAAATCCTGTTGTTTGTTTTTCTTTCTGTATTCAAATTATTGGCCTTTCTTTTCTTCTACTTCTGCTTTGTTGCTATCTCCCTCCTCTTCTTCTTCCCTTTCTTCTGGAAAGAATTTCATCAATCTCGACACAGTAGTGGAATCTTCCACACGTTCACCACGTGGGAAATACTACTGCACGACATAAATATTCTTAATAATATTTTAGTTATTATACCACTGCCTCTGTATATTTGACTAAAAAATTTCGATTTTCCTGGTTTCGGGTTTACATCCAGAATTAAGACTGTCTCCCCAACTGAATATTGTAGGTGCGACGTTTTCGCGTCGGGTAATTTCTTCTGACATTCAAAGTTCTTGCAAAGATCCATATATGCTTCACGGTGCTCCTCTTCATTTTTTCAGTCGATATTCATTAGATTGAAACTGAACAACTACAGACATGGTATTACCCACTGGTAGTGATGAGTTAAAGCCCATTAAAAGATAAACGGGGGAAAACTTCATTCCAGGATGGACGACAGTATTATAAGAAAATGTGATGGATTAAACATAATCGGACCACGTTTCTTGCTTATCATATACATACGCTTTGAGAAGCATAGAAATTGTTTACATAGCCTTCACAACAACACAAATTCTAAAGTGCACCCTGGTATCTGCAAATTACACACTAACTTCCAGCCGTTGAATCAGCTCCTTAAACAATGCAGACTTGAAACTTGAAGCTCTGTCCAATCTGAGATTTAGGTGTGCCGTACCTTAGAAAAACATGATTCACTAAAACGTCTTCCACTGATTCTGCATCAACTTTTTTCAATGTTCTGGTCAACAAAAATCTAGTTGCATCATCAATTATCATAAAAGAGATGTTTATTTTTGTCTAGTACAGTCGGTCCGTAAATGTCACAAGTGATCGAAATAAATGGTACAGAAGTGTTCTCACATATTTGTAATGTGTGGGGCTTTTTTCCCATATACCGGACGCACAACTTGACAAGTTATACAAGATCGCACTTTAGAGTACACATATCTCTTTAAATCATGAAAATAATATCGACGCCTCATACTCTCATAAACTTTGAGTGAACTCTTGTGAGCCCCACCATGTGGAGAAACATAATACTGTTCAGAAACATGTTTACGTAAACATAAGGGAAGACAAATCAAATATACGGTTTCTTCACCAATTTTCTGCCTGCCCATAAGTATACCATTTTTCAAAGAGAAATGATAAGCTGCCCGTTGAATCTTCGGTATCACATCACTACATAAACCGTCAGTTTCTAACACTCGTATAATTTGAGATAGATACCTATCTTTCCTTTGACAGACAGAAATGTCGAAATTTTCGTCTTTAAAAACAAAAAGCCTATTTTCTATATCAACTGCATTATTCTCCTCTATTGGTTCATTTACAGGATTTCTTGACAATGCATCAGCTATTTTATTGGATACACCCTTATGATGCAAAATGACAAAGTTTTGGAAGAAATTACTCAAACGAGATAGCTTTCTTGTAAGATTCTACAACATTTGTATAGAGACTCATTTTAATCTTCGGCCACTACTTGTATTAGCATTTAGTCTTATTTTATGAGCAACAGCAATGTAAAGTGATGAAATTGTTTATGTTATGTGAAAACCTCTTTATTGTGTGCCATTTTTCACAAAAAGTAAACATTAAAAATTAACACAAACATACAAAAATCATAACAGTTCTTCTCAAACATAAAAAATATAATTACTTTAATAAGCGACCACCACATAATGTGTAAAATTTCTTGTCACCTTCTTCGAAGCAAGAAAATGATCTTAATATCTAAGTGAATATCCTTTTTGCGTATTACCTTCGTCAAGCGATTGTGCATATTTCCAGTTATTTTTGTGGTATATTCAGGTGCAACATTGGCCCATTCTTCTGCCAACCGTCTCCTCAGTTCCTCCTTTCATGTTACGGGCAATTTCCAGACTCTAGCGTAGAGTTCATCTTACAAATTTTCAATGGGGTTGAGGTATGGACCTTGTGGCAGGGTTTCGATAACTTTGGGGCAATTGTACAAAAGCCACTAAAGCACACGCCTTACGTTGCATCATTATCTTGATAAAATTTAAAAGTCTCAGGGATTCCAAGTTTTTCGGAACTCTTGTGTAAAGTCTGTTTTAGAATGCTTACTCTAATATGCTAATTTTCACTCTAATATGCTTGTCTGAAGAACTGGGAGGGGAATCTTGTCCCATTCCCTTTGCACAGCTTTCCAAAGTCCTTCCACAGTTGTCACACGTCGTTTTCCCAAAGCCCGCTCCACAAAACCAAATCCACAATAGTCCATAGGACTTGCATCTAGCGATTTAACTGGCACCTCATTGAAAGGCATCACCTGTATACTACTTGCCTCCTCCATCTGCCTGTAGAATGCGAGGGACGATCGTGAGGTATGTGATGAGGCCTTGCCTATGTGAATGCGCACCAGATTGGCGTCATTTCCGTACATTGTTGGAATCTCATGCTCGTAGATTGGCCGCATGATCTACTCCTGAAAATACTGCGAATTTATTTTGCAGTTCTTCGCCACCCTACGAATCTTCAGTTTACTTCGGTAACAGTAGCCAGTACCGATCATGAACCCTTTTGGGAAGGATTCTTTACAGACACGGACCCACCTTCTGAAGTTCTTGGCGCCTTTCTCTCTGTACATGATGGCTCTCAGTTTGCCGCAGTCGGAAAGGTAAATCCATGCTTTATCGAGCGTTACGACGTACATCCACCTTTGTTTTGTCAGATGCCGTTTGTACAGCTTCCGAGCATTACGCTTTCGTTCCTTTTGGTGGGCATCCGTGAGAAGATGGCCGCGAGCTTTCATGACTTTTTCCAGCTTGAGTTGATGGTGTACCGTACGACTCACAGTCCCCAAAGACACGTCAAGACGATTAGCCATAATACACCTTTGTGTTGACGGATTTTCTTGCATTGCCATTTTGCGAAGTTTTCTCTGCATGGTGGAAGTGCCCTTGGTGTATTCCCGCTTCCTTGACAACTTTGTTACTGATCCAAATGGTGGAGCTTCGTTGCCCTTGTACTTTTTAACAACATTTTATTCCACTTACACTGATGTTGCAACCATTCTTCTTGCACTGTTTTCTAATGACAAAAACACTAAAGTGGGCGTCGTAAACCGCAGCATCATAGCCTCACTAAAACCGGTTTAGTTTGGGCGGCATTTTGGTCACAGAGTGGAAACCCACACACTTGGAAACAAATTTAACACAACACTCACAACAATGGTCCTGTTTTGTGCGTTTTTGTCGTTCCCGCGGACAGAACACTGCAGGACACCATGAGCAAGGTCGGGTGAATCCATTCTGCCCGGCAGGGGGAATGAACGAAATCGACCAAACGTAGGCTGAACAACCTCTGTATTATGCCTCCGCCGTGTTTCACTGTAGCTTGTAAATTCAGTTTCCTCGTTCTTTATTTGCTTTGCGAGACACTAGAACCCTGCCATCTGACTTTAGAATATTCAATTTGCTCTTATCAGCAAAAAATAACGTCTTTCCCCCATTCTGGTTCTTTTCACACATAGATTTTAGCGAACTGTAGAGGTTTGTTTTTGTTCAATTTGTTGACAAATAGTCTTTTCTAGCTACTCTTCCATGGTAATCTTCATTTCTTAGTACTTTCCAAACAGCATCCGGGTGTACTTCCTTTCCACACTCTTACAGCAATTCTGCGGCAGTCTTCGGTGAATTTAGGTTTGGGCTTTTTTTTTTTTTTTTACTTTTCTCACAATCACACGTTTGTCTGTTTCATTTAGCTTGCTAGGCTGACCTTTCTGCTTTACGGACTCTATCCTGTCTTCGTTCTTGTAATGTCGCACGTTATCACAAACTGTACTTCGTAGTATATTCAAGAGAACAGTAATATACCTATTGGAGTCCCTCTTTTTGGGATGAAAGATGACAAGCCGGCACTGCGCACACATTGTTACAACTTGTTATCCCCATTACAAGTGTTGCTCTGTAAAAGCGATAAACATTCACACTCTCTAGTACGAAGACGAGAAATGAGTTTTACATATAATGTCCCTTACTCCAATATTATTGTTCCATAAACCGGAGATACATAAATATGATCGGCAAGTCACTTTTGTGGCCGAATATTAAAGTGGCATGATATGAAGGTAGTTTGTGGATACACACCAGTAAGTTAGGCATGGTTTGCATTTGCAACGTTTACACATTATGAAATGGTACACAAGACAATGATAGTGGTTTCGCGTCATAGTTTAGTAACTCCTATGTTTTTCCATAGATTCGTCCTTTCGACACACATGGCAGTAACATGGAGTAGCCGAATATTAAAGTAAGTCTCTGTAAGTAGCTTAAACTACCATTATCGGTGATAACAGTAATTTCTTATATCCTAACAAAAATAATCTAAAAACATAAAAAGCATAAGTATCAGCAGCAATTTCGAGAGACATAACATCATAGTTTTTCTCCTGTGGTCTAAGACTTCTACTGCAAAATACAACTGAATGTATCTCATTATTCTCATGTTCTTGTAATAAACAAGCACCAAGCCCGTCATAAGTTGCATCTACATGTTAAATTGCCTTATGCGTGGTGTGGAAGGGCGCTAAAACAGATGCAGATGTAATGTACTTGTGTAACTTTTGAAAACATTTTTCACATTGTTCGGGCGCAATGAAATTTCGCTCGTTTTGTCAATAATCCCTGAGGAGGTAATGTTATGTTACTATAATTCCTAATGTTCTTTCGCAAGTATCCAGTTAGCCCTAAAAAATGACTTTACATTTTTAACAGATGTAGGACGAGGAAAATCTTTCACAGCATTAAGTAAATGTGGTGCAATTTGTATTCCACGTTCGGATACAAAATGACCCAAAATTAATGCTTCATTAGAAAATAATTGAGTTCTCATAACTACTAATCTCACGTTAGCTGTACGAAGTCTCTTAAATACTTCTTCCATTGTATTAAGCATAGAGGAAAGATCCTTAGAATAAAGTATGAAATCGTCCACAAATGTGGAGAGATAAGAGACTGAAATACCTGCAGTTATCATAGCTACTAAGCAACACATCACTGAGGAAAAAATACACAATCATTGGGGCATACAATTGTACTCCCAACTGCCAATATTAGGAATACTAAAAGCTGTTTTAGGTTTAGGACTCTCCGTCAATTCAATCTTAAAAATCCAGAATTTAAATCAAGAACACTGAGCCATTTGCAGCCTGCTAAATTCGTGAATGTTTGCTCCATGGACGGTATTGCAAAATTCTCATTTTTTTGCACAATCCGATTCAAAAATCGAAAATCAGATATAAATCGATGACCACCTTCAACTTTGTTTACAAGAAGAACAGGAGTATTAAATCCTGAAGACCTATACTTATGTATTGCACCCTGAGATTCTAATTTTTTTCCAATTCATGTCTCATTTGATGTACCAAATGCAATGGAGCAAGATACTGCTTTACATTAGTATCAGTGCCATCAGCAGGAATATCACACTTAATAAGACTAGTTATGGTTCCAAGAAAATGTATCACTGTATTTAAAAATTAAGTTCAAAATGGTGTCCTTTTCAGACTGAGACAATGCCGGATTCATATTTAACAAAGAAGGATTATAGCGCTCCTAGTGATACTCTATACACTTTCAAAGCGCTTTGTTTTCTGTTTCGCTTAACTCATTTTCCCAATCCAATGCCTTTTCGCCTTATCCATCATCCTCAAGTATTTTACAAAGAACGTCACAAGGCGGTGCATAACCAATACCTGTATTTTCTTTAAAACTACATTGTGAGAATTTGGATTTTTAATGGGAATCAGTCTATTCTGATTTGGCAACAGTGCATTGGGAATAAAAATATTGCGCTTTAACAACAAATCTACGTTTGGTTCAAAACATGAATATTCCTCCACGTTCTAAACATTTACTAAGTCTAGGAAGAAGAGTACGCGTGTGAGGCAAAAGTTTTGTTTTGACCTTTAATACTAATTGAGGCTGTCCTTGAATATTGACCTTTGACAAAATACTATCTGACAAAACATACTGAATTTTCTGAATATTTACGATTAAATTTAGTTTGGAAGGTTTACCATATCTATACAATGTCAATGCCAAATCGGAAAAGAAAATGGAGGAATTTTGATGACTCAGAAAATCAATGCCAATAAAGGTTTAGAATTCAAAAATATAATTCTAAAACAATGAACATAACACTTATTTCATAAGAAAAAATCAAATATATCACTTCCTTTCAAATATTTTCGCACCAGACACCTTTATGAGATTAGTAATTTTTACACGTTTCACGTTTTCTGGAACCAAATGCTCAGGCTAAACCAAAATCATGGCTGCAGTATCAACTACTAAGTCTTGTTGCATTACCATCTACTTTAGGTGTAACAAGACATAACCTTCAATCTTTTCTTATGGGGATTTGATGTTTTTGAATATCTACCAGATCCACCCTTCGATCCGTAGATAATTCTAGTTTAAATTTTGCTTAGGAGCTCGACAAAACCTAGCAATGTGGTTTATTCCTTTGAAAGCCCTACATATTATAGGTTTGTACGAATCAGAATTATTTTGATCTGTGTTCTGGTTACTGTGTTCTGTGTCTCGTTATCCCGGGTAAAATAATTCTTAGTTTGTGGCTTTTTCTTCTTGTAATTATTGTTACATTTTTTCTGATTCTTCATGCATAATTCAAGAGCTAACACAAGATTCTGCATATTTTCACATACTTTTTCAATATCAGTTTGGCAATTAGATGTGCTAACTTCATCCTTACTCGTCTCACTATGGCTTTTAGCAAAGGCTTGCTTAACCTCCTCTAACTCTATATAAAGCTTCTGTATTTCATTATTATGAAGAGAATTTGGCACTGGTACTTGCGGTTGATAAGTAGGTGGTAAATGATACGAAGAAATGAATCATACTGTGTCTGCGGAAATGAATGAGAATTCCTCTGTACATAAGGAACATTGGTGTCTGATCAGACATCCAAGAGCTATTAGGAAAACTGTAAGGTATTCCCTGTGGAATGAAGGGATTCTTTACATAAGCGTTACCGGTAACTTCCTACTTTCTTTCCTAATATGTTTACTTATCATTGTTTCTTTTCGATCTACACTGTTCAGCTACTTTATCAATTCGTCCACTCAGTCAAAATGCTTGTCGGCCACTACACTGTACTTGGACCTAAGACAATTTATAATATACATAATTGTCTGCTGAACAGTAGCAGTGGGCAAATATAACGCTACTAATCTGGCTTTCCTAATGTCATACATTTGTGGATAATTCTTAACCCTATGTAACGTGTCTTCTAGTGTCGAAGCGGAAGATATACCTCTAAAAGTAGAAATCATGTATTTCTTTACATCGTTATAAGATTCCCCATCGTATGTGCTTTCCTTCTTATAATTTAAAAACCAATCAAAAGCTAAATCTGTCAAACAAGTAGGCAAAACCTCTTTTAGCTTGTCATTATTCCACCTATAATATCTTTCGGCGTTTTCTAACTGTTCAAAAAATAAATCTACTTCATGAGACTTATAAACTGTATAAGACGAAATTTTCACCAACTGCTCTATACACTCCGTAAAATTATTCCGATTTTCACTAGTAATTTTGCTACATTGCGATTCTAATTGCCTACGAAGTTGCCCTCTCGTACGTACGCCACTAGACATCTCCGTTGTTATTCAAACAGAATTTTCCGCTAATACAACAGGAAGTTTCAACTCAGTATTTTCATAAGAGCGTTGGCAAACGAGATCTTTAACACAAAGCAAGAGAAGAATTCATTAGTATGCATATAAGAAAAAGGGGGGAAAGACAATGAATATTATTCGAAAACAACACGACATACGAGACAGTTCAAACAGCAGATGCTGATTCGTCAAAAACGAAAGAAGATAAGAATAACCCACACAACAACCTTCACAATGCCAATCATAAATCGATTCTAAATAAATTCATAATTTATTCTACCAAAGTTGAGGTATTCTAAGTACTCCTAAATAATGAGAAAAAATCAGAAGAAAGGAAAAACATTAAGTGCTTGAGATCAGTATTCCAGCATAGTTATTTGGGATCGTAACAAAACTTATGCGAGAGTAGTAAGCTTCTGAGAGTAATTGGGGATGTTATGATGAACTAACATTTTATCGAATTAAACGAACAAATTCAAATTTATACTTTTTACACACGAATTTATTCCCTTCTTAATAACAAATAAGTCTATTGGCCTAATATGAAAGCCATATCATGCTCAGAGAGACTTTGTGTACATACTTCTTTTCCTGTCCATGCTGGGCACACCACGTTTCCTTTTGTAGAACGTCTTTCACTTAGGAATAACCAAAACGCCGGACAAAGGTTCTAGCAAGAATAATCCTCCGTCTTACTGTAGCCTGGATTTTATTCAGAAGTCACTTCCTAGGTTCAATTCAGCATTTTGTGTAATTGAACCTGGCAGTACACTAAAGAATGCGAAATCAAGACAGGGTGGTATGATCAGGACAGAGCAATGTACTCATAAAAAATACAGTAAAACTTCAATGGATCGTTGCCTCCGAGTATGATACTATCAAGTATGATACAACTTCTGTACAAAAAAAAAGACAAAGGAAAAAATTCCATTGCAATATGGATCTTCAGATATTTAAAATATTTATTTCAAAGGAATAATTAACACTTCTGACCAACACTTATTTATTTAAAAAAAATACAGTGTAATAGTTTCGACAACTAAACGTTATCTTCACCAGACACTAACTCTGGTTAATGTCTGATAAAGACAACTTTAAGTTGTCCCAACTGTTACACTGCATTGAAGTTTTAATAAATGTGTTTATACTCTAGTCAGAAGTGTTAATTACTCTTTTAGTTAGTTTCAGAATCGTAATGGATACAGTTACTTTATTTCAAATTATAGTACAAAGCTTTATATGTACTCCTTTTAAACAGAGGTGAGTACGCAGGATTTTAAATAAAAATATACAGTATATTTGTTTATCCGCTTGTTTGGTTCCCATGGATTCGCTTATAGATGCCTAAAATTAGCACATTGCATTTTACTCAAGCACCTGTTTTTTGAGATTGAAATTTAATAAAATTTCATTTGTTAGTTTTTATTTAGGAAATGTAATATCCTCGGACGGAAGAAGTGAAAAAAACGTAAGCTCCAGAGTAGCGCCGGCTAAACAAGCATTCAATAGGAAAAGAGGACTACTAACATCAAGAAATGTGTCGTTGGACGTTCGTAAACGATTTATTGATACTGGTGTGGAGCGTGTCGCTTTATGGATCAGAGACGCGGACATTGACAAAAGCTGAAATATGCAAGCTGGATTCATTTGAAATGTGGTGTTGGCGCACAATGTTGCGCATATTATGGACCCAAACGAAAAGGAATGAAGAAATATTAAGTGAAGCTAATGAAGGACGACTGATCTTGAAGATGATAGGAATAAGAAGAAACAGTATATGTGGCCATCTTATTCGGCACTCCGATTGGATCGCTGTGGTAATAGAGGGAAAAGTAGAAGGAAAACCAGGGAGAGGAAGACCAAGAATAGAATATCTAAATGCAGTTACGAAGAAGAGGCCTTATCAAATATAAAACAGCTCTCCCAAGCGAGAGGAAAGTTTTAGAATTTCCATGTTGTCCACCAACCTATGGTTAAGGTGAACAAGAAGAAGAAGTTTTTATTTGTTTCTTCTTTTATGCTCTAATTACTTATTGCTTTTCAAAACTGAAAAGTGAAAGTATATTGCTTTTATGAATTAAATAGAAATGTTCTGCAGTTTGAGACGATGTCGCAGATGACCACAGACCTTAAGAAGGAACCTTCTGAGTCCACTATGTTCATTTTCATCTGACAATTGAATTCGGACAAGTTCAACGAAGAAATTACTTGAACGTGAATCTGAATGCTTGTAAAAGTTGCACATCTGATAATGTGATTTTAAAAAGAATCTCGCACTCGTATACATGAAATATCAGGTTACTTGTCTGTTATCATGTTGTCATATTTCCTTGATTTGTGACTGCCATAAAGTAAGAGAATTCTTGAGAATGATTAAAATGTACATGCAGTAAAGGGGGCAGTATGAATATTATACAATTAAATTATCTCAATTTACAAAATCTTGATAAAATTTCGAAGATAAAGACTGAGCTAAAAATTAGTGATTGTGTGCGATTTTTTATGTAAATGACTTATTTTTTAATGTTGTAAAGTAAATTGTGAATTTATGCCAAAATATAATTTGTCAGAAGTTTAATAACTGAGTTATGAAGTGATCTCCCACCTCAGCTTTCTGTTAAATTCTTTTTGACAGATCCTGTGGAGTCCCTATTGAAATACCCTAAAAAAAAGTAAGCACGAAGTTGAATGAACGTTATTCGAAATTATGTCATGAGCATGAGATTGAGTAAATTTGATGTTGAGATGATTGTGTGAGCGTGAGGCAGAGTTTGTATGATGTCGAGAGCATGTTGTGAAAGTGAGTTCGAGTGACCATGTTGTTGACATGACATGAGTGTGAAGTCTTCTGAATGATATCGGGTTGACGATGTGAGCGTGAAGCGAGTGAAAGTGATACCAAAAGGTTGTTGTGAGTAACATTGAGTGAGCGTGATGTTGAGATGATGATGTAAATGCATGAGGTCTACTGAGCATGGTGTTGAAAAGATTGTGAGCGTGATATCGAGATGATACTATGAGTGTGAGGTCGAGTTGTCGAAAGGATGTTGTGACTGTGAGGTTGAGTGAATGTAATGTCGAAGAGGTTGAATGAGCATCAGGTCGAGTGCGCTTGATGCTGGATTGACGATGTGATCGTCAGATCGAATGAGCGTGAGGTTGCAATCATGTTGTGAACGTGAAGCCGAATGAGGATGGGGTCTAAAATATGTTGTGAGAGTCCAAATTGGGCACCTTTACACAGGACCTCGAGGAAATTACATCCTGCTTTTTACAAAGGGTATCTGTTTAAAGTCAGTTCTAGCCTGTTAAAGTTGAAACTGACACTCTATTATACTAGGCATTGGAAAGTAGTGTTAAAACTGGTTACAATATTCATGACCTGAAAGGAAACAGACTAGTGATCCGGTGTGACTCGAACAGACACGGAGACGACAAAATATTGACATACACACGGAAAATATTTATGACACCGTTAAAATAACTTAACCCCTTCGCTTTGATCCAGATGCTAGCGCGTGTAAGTTCGAGTTAGCATCATGTCGAAAAGATATGAGTGTAATGTCCAGTGAGTGTAAAACTGAGATGATGATGTGAGCGTCAAATTGAGTGAACGTGATGTAGAATTTATGTTATGAACATGAGATTGAGTGAGTGTGATGCCGATATAATGTAAATGTAGGGTTGAATGAGTGTGATTTCGAGATGATGGTCTGATTGTGAATTTTAGTTAGCGTCCTGTCAAAAGGATGTGACTGTGGTAGTGGGAGATCTTTTGGTTTGTTGCAACCCTAAAACCAAAGAAGAAAAGTTATTATTATAGCTGTCGGCTAAGTAAGACAGAACGTAAAGCTTCGACTTGGCCAATAGCCAACAGGTGCTTCTATTTATATAAAAACACAACCACGTGCTCCTTACAATGCAGCAGTACAGCTGCAGACGATGGAGACAACAGGCACTACCATTCACATGACGACAAGGAAACAGCAGTGCCATAGCCTCAACTGGTGCGTTAGATAATCGAGAGGATTTAAACGACAGCTATCGAATTTTTAATCTGATCCTATTACGAAAGAATACTGAACAATGTATGTTCGAGGTAGGTAATTGATATGTTTTATGTTCAGCCGAGGACGCACAGAGAGGAGAGAAGAGAAGAGTTAATGTGCAGGAGAGAAGCGGAATTGAACACCTATCAAGTGAAGTTAGAAGAGTTAAGTTCTTGAATGAAGACAAGCAGTAAGCAAGAAAATTGGCATTCCGGGAAGACCTTGTAGTGTTAAAAGGAATTGCCGTGAAACTGAAAGGATTGCTTTATCCTTCGAAAAACACAAACTTATAGGAAATAAAGATTTATAACAGAATATTTTACACGCACCGCTTCCTGAGGAAATAGGCATTGTTTTCGTCGGCTGCACTCCCTATTCTGAACTACGGTTCGCATTGACCATATAGGTTGTACAGCCCTCGGCAACAGTTGGCTGACGAGAACACTATCTCTTTGGGATAGCATTAGAGTGGCATTATATACTAAAGTTAGAGAAGCGTAACCCTACCTTACTCATTAAACTCGAACTCCAAAATAGAAATACGGCTATTTTAGTACCATGCCGAGACCACTGAAGAAGACGCCAACCACACGACCGTATGAGACGGAAGAAGAAGTGATCCAACTAGACGTAGATGACTTCAGGAAGTTGCTCATGTGACTATCCAGAATGACTTCATTATTTAAGTAACGCCACATAGCCTGAATTATACAAAGGAGGATTCACAGAAGTGAATTCCGTTCGGGATATCTAAAGAATCACGGGTATAAAATATTCTTCAGAACAGAAGTATCGCGGGACATATTCCTGAAGATATTTCTCAACTCAAACCCTGAAACAACCTTCGGTTCGCTCTCAAGTATTGTGGAGAATCACAATAACACCCAACACAGAGAAACTGGCCAATCACAAGAACCTCAGCTCGTTATTACCACACATAAGAGAGCATGAAACACACAGGTAGGAAATAAAAATTCCGGCTTTTATGAGGGCCACAAAAATGTGCAGGTGAAAACCCAACACATTCGGGTGAAGTAACGGCACACAGGAGAAAAATCTGGCTCTTATAAGGACTACGAGAACCAAACAGCACAAAGAGAGGAACCACAAGAAGAACATTCATTAACGAACCACAAACAAGAGGATGATTTCCAGATTATGACGAGAAGAAATAGAAGAGAAAGAAAGACATAAGTTCAAGACAAAATTCAAGAACAGCTGTACAGAAGAAATAAAAAGCGAATATAAGAGACCACGGTACGTTTACGTCAACTAAAGGTGTGCCCACTTCAACCGATACGGACAGATATTTCAGAGTGGAAACGTGAGAGTACAACCCAGACCGACGCCCTGCTGGAATTGCTACCAGTACGGTCATCGACACCTGCAGTGACAGTGCAGCGTGTATGCTTCCGTTGTGATTGCACAAATAAAGATGATTGGGAAAATACAATAAATAAAAGCTTTTGCGCAACATGTAAAGCAACAACCCACAGAACCAGCTTCCCATAAAAACCACAGACTTTTAATCAACAGAAATTCACAAACATTACATCTGAAGAGGATAGTCAAACAAACTGTGCTAGTGGCCCTTTTCAGAGCCAGTACAATGAACAGCAAGAAGAAGTTGAATAATTGACCATGAGCATATGCCGGCTCCAATAAAAGAACATACTAAGGAAACAATAGAAGCAGCAACCAACAATATTATAACATGGATCACTTCTGGTCTGCCATTTCCATCCCACCAAGGGATGTTGCAGGCCATTCAAATAGCCACCATTTTTCTCGATTAATCAATAAATGCTCTTACAACAACAACTGAAAAAATTCACATAACAAAGCCAACGTATGCTCAGAAATTCAAACAAACAAATCAACCAGGAATTCATACCTCAAGAATTACGCAGAAGTAGCAGCGAAGGTAAAACGTGGGAGGAAGTTGCTGCAGCCTGCAAACCTATGACGAAGAAGAACACAGACAGCGGATAACTCAACGGACAAATTTCATGCTCAAGAAATAAGAGATACCCCACTAACAATACACCTCCTCAATACTGACTACACAGATTTGTACATTAATATATTAATATAGGGTTTTAATTTAACACACTATTTAATAATTTATTACAGACAAGTATCCATGGATTTTTGTCACCCTCCAGTTGGGATTTTGCCATGTTAATACTTAAGTATGCAGCATAGCCAATGAAGATTTTTGTGCTTCCAAGTTTTTTTTATCCCTGTGTCAAAACAAATCTTGTCTCGCGCTTTCCTATCTTATTGTTTAACCTTCTTTCTTCCTGTCTTAAACTTTTATTTAAAGAATCGCATGAAAATGCCTACCGAATAGATATAAACCGCGACATGCACCCACCGACATCAACTTTAGGCTACTAACGATATGAAGGAGAGGCATGTAGAATGTTGATTGATGCCTCACTCACTATTCAAGGCACTGGCTTTCCCGAGGGGCGTCCTTTTTATCTCCTCTAGCTTGTTCTGGAGCTCTACAAGGTACCTAATCCAAAGCCTCTAGTTTGCTTCGAAACTCTGGGCTTATTTTTTTTGCGCTTAGCTTGTTCAGAGCTCTGTCGAGATTCATAACTTCAGTCGTTTAGCTTACTTCGGAGCTCTGTGATTCTTAACTCCGTCTCTCCTTGCTTCAGAGCATTCAGGATTTCTAATCCATTCCACTTAGCTTCCTTCTGAACTCTGTAGAGGTCCTGCTGTAAACTGCTAGGGCCTTGGCTCTCCTTTCTCTACCATATATTACAGAAGTTACATTATTGTATTATTTCTATAAGATAAGGTTTCTAGAGGATTTTATAATAGAAACCGGTAGTAGGAAACGATTCCGGATACGATTTGCTCTATCTATGCTCTACTTACTCCTGCACAAGCAAAACTTTACAGTACACTGTTCATACAGAAAAGTGTGGAAATGAAAATAATAATAATAACACGCACATTGCAATATTGCCACGAAGTATATAGTTCAAAAAGACTAAACCATATTCGAATACTCATAAGAAAAGAAAAGAAACAACATTTCTTAATTTAATGTCCCACCATTATGTCTTTAAGCTGAAGGAGGCAAATAATTAATGAAATTGAATGATGATGAAAAATTCTAGATTACTAATAAAGCTCCAACTGACCAAAGCAGTATATATATTTTAAGATTATTTGTGTTACATAGCCGAAACTCTAACACAAATGTATAATCTTAAAATATATATACTGCTTTGGTCAGTTGGAGTTTTATTAGTAATGATGAAAAATTAAACTTAATGCTCTCCCACCGGGAATCACACCTGAAACCACGTACAATAAAGGAACACGAGCAAGCCACTACACCAGCGGAAAGGACTGCTTATTGCAAATGTTCGGAGCATCCCTCTGAGTACCGAGGTTATAGGACACGTTGACTTACGATTTAAGGTATAGCTGTGAGCACCGTAATGCGATCAAATTTCAAGGTTCTCCTCATCAGGATTCGAAATCAATACACTGTTTAAGGGAGGTGCATGTGGATGATTGAAAATGCTTTGTATTAATTTAAAAGTAAGTTATGTGAAGTATTCGTACAGATTTTTGCCAGGAAGAAGAAAAGAAAAGTTATATGCTATTCCTGGTCTTACTGCCATTCTCGGTATTACCTCCATCGACAAATGTGATTTCAAATTTTTTACCCTTTATATTCTGTCCAAATTTAGTGATAATCTCTCACTTAGTATTGATTTTCTTGTCTTTTGGACGGACCGACAAACATTTAGTATAAATATATTAAGCAGTTTCGAGAAGTTAAGCTCCTTAAGTACGAAACGAAATTTGTCAGTTTAACGTTTCACAAATTTGCTCTTTAGGCACAAACGTTACACTTACAGAGGATAGTCAAATAAACCGTACTAGCACCCCTTTTCAGAGCCAGCGCAGCAACGGTGGGCAGAAGACGGGCAACAAATGTAAATGAATAATGATAAAATTAAGTACTTTTGTTCTGTCATCAAGGATTGAACCCGAGACCTTGTGCACCACTGGCGCACATACTATCCTCTAGATGAGGGACGAGGAAGTTAGGAAAATAAATAACAATAATTTAACATAGTGTTGTTAAATGTTAACTGACTATTAATTTTATTTCTATACTAGAGTGGCAAAATATGATATGTACTGTACATTTGAACACGCAAAAAATTCAACTTTATGAATTAAATTTAAAATACTTTCAGTCCACTAGTGAAAATAAAATATTTATGCTGCTAAACAGGAATGGGAATACGTGAATCTAGATCATTCGTTGCAACGAATGTTATGAAAACTTGTGACATTTACACGTCAGATAAGAATGTTTTTCGAAGAATTGCACACTTATAAACAGTTGGTGAGCTTTTCATCCCCTTCGACCCCTATAGCCTTCTCCTGACAAAATGAATAAGTCCCTATAGCCTTCTTCTGAGCCCCAAATGTGTTTTCCTCATGAATAAGTAAATATTTGAAGATACAAAGTGTATGATTCTAGCAACTACAAAAAAAAGTTCATAATCTATTTTAAGTCAGATAAAAATGCTAGTTTTGTTGGTTACTTAAAGTAAGTTATCTTTTATATCTACATGACCACTCGGAAAGATTCAACAAGAAGGGGGATAATCATTGTCAGAATGAAAATATTCTTCTCCAAGGGTGATAAATTTTTATCATAGGAGATATCCCTTTTACCTTCCTCCTCAATTCCTACATTGAAGACCTGACGCTTTACAATCAAATTACATTTTTCCATGCTTACAAGGTTGTTCCTCTATTTGAAGTTGATATGAAAGTGTTATTTCAAACATTTTCCAAACAAATAACTTTTAAAAACAAACATCCTTCGCGAATTCATTCTGCTGACGGGCATTTTCTTAACCATCATACGCCCTTACTCTCAATGAACTACTTACAGTCACTCACCTCACACTCTAATTTTAATGATACCATCACCCCCACACTGAAACACCATTGATACCCTCACCATCGTTCTCACTCATCCTCACCCTCAACCAACTAGGTCACATTCACACTCAAATATTGTTGATGACCTCATCCTTATCAACCAAAATGAGGCATAGTGAGGGTGGCCCTCTTGAGGGCATAAGTGACATAATCTCTGGTAAGAACCATTTTTAGCCAGCTTCTTCAAATAACACTAGCCAACAGTGAAAATGTAACTAAAATGAAATAAATGTTTGTTAACTATATCGGCCATGGGGGGAAGGGGAACAGGAGGGAGGAGAGAAGCATATTTCATTTAAGCTTATTTTCAGTCTGTTACAAGCTGTGTTGTGTTCGGGTGCTGGAAGAACGTGTCATACAAGTGTAGTTAGTGCGTGTGGTCATTATAATTTCTGTAATTCAATATGCCTCGCAAATGCGCAAACTGTACTGACAATTTTTGCTACATTTCCGGACAAGCTACATTGAAATCGCAAATGAGGCTAAAAATGCCATATATTAGAAAGGCTTATAGAATGCAATTTGGCTGTGAAATTGGGGATTAGGACAAGCCTTGGGCTCTTCATGTGTGATGCATATCTTTTGTCTTGAGTCTTCATTCCTGATTAAATCGTAAAAGATCTTCCATGGACTTTACTATACCCATGATCTGACGAGTACCATCAAACCATATGGAAGATTATTACTTTTGTATGACAACTCCATTAACACATGGTATTTTCAAGAAGAAAGAGTCTTCCATGATATATCCTAACATGCCGCCGGTCATGCGACCATTGCCTCACGGAGACCGACTGCCTGTTCCTGTCCCACCTGATTGTGATAGTGATGAGGGTGGTAGTGAAACTATTGCTACACCATCACCTTCAAAACCCAGTTCTTCGAAAGATTCTGATTTTGTGTGTAACGACGAGTGAATAATCTAGTGAGAGATCTGGAATTCCGAAAGATAAAGCTGAACTATTGGCGTCAAGACTACAACAGTGGAATTGCCTTGAAAGACGGTAAATATGACTGCATTCCGTAACCGCCATATGTTATTCCTTCTATTTTTTGGAAATAAAAAGAACTGGATATTTTGTAGTGATGTAGGAGGCTTAATGGCAGCTATGGGTATTGACTATAAACATGTGAGTGGAGGTTGTCATCGACTCCTCCAAAATAAGTCTCAAATGTGTCCTCGTGCATAATGGTAACGTGCTACCGTCGATTCCGATTGAGTGTGCACCTTACATGAAAGAAACACATGACAACAAGAAATAATTGTTGTTGCTATTGAAGTATGACAAGTTTAAATGGCAGATTTCCGGAGATCTGAAAGTCATAGGCATATTACTTGGGTTACAACAGTGCTACGCCAAATTCTGTTGCTTTCTGTGCCTCTGGGATAGCCTCGCTAAAGCACTTCATTATAGAAAGAAGGATTGGCCTAAGCGTCAATCACTTGAACCAGGATCTTACAATATTATGCACGAAGCACTTATGGAATTCAAGAACATAATTCTTCCTGTTCTTCATATAAAACTGGGCCTAATGAAAAACTTCGTTAAGGCCATGGACAAGGCTGGTCGTGCAAGAAATTTTCACATCTTAGTGAGATGAAAATAAAGGATGGGATTTTTGTGGGTCCCCAGATACGCAAACTCTACAAAGATGAACATTTCAACATCATCCTGACAGATGATGAAAAAAGTTAGCTTGGGATGCCTTTGTTCAAGTATCAACATCCTTTTTAGAAAATAAGAGGGCAGAAAACTATAAGGATATTGTGGCAAATTTTCTGCACTGCTACGATAGACTGGAGTACAACATGTCCTAAAAGTTACATTTCTTAGATTCCCACTTGGACTTCTTTCCTGACAACTATGGTGCTATAAGCAACGAGCACGGAGAACGTTTCCACCATCAAATTTCGAACATGGAAATTAAATACCAAGGAAAGTGGTATGCATTCATGATAGCCGTTTACTGTTGGACACTAATTAGGGAATCACCAGCAGGAAACTACAAACGACAGTCAAAGCGGTTGCACCTTCAGTGACCTTCCTCCGAGGGAGAACAACAAGGTAAATACATGCATAAGCTTATGCAGGCAATAACGTAAAATTATCATAACTTCAAAACGAGAGCTAATCTTGTATTTTCATTAGCATTTTCGTTATCAGCATACCAGAAAACATAAAAATTAGCTGTTCTCATGCCAGTTACAGAAAAAAAAAGTTAAATTTCGTTGGCTAATATAATTAAACACTGATAATGGCCTAAAATATGCTGCAACCAGAAATTCAACAAAGTAAGACGCGTTGCATACAAGAGTGTAAAAACCATCTTCAGCCAGCTTTCTGCAGATAATTTAACACTGGTAACTTTCTAAAATATATTGCAACCAGAAATTCAACAAAGTAAGGTGGGTTGCACACAAAGGTGTAAGAACCATGTTACCCAGTTTTCTACAAATGATTTAACACTGAAGGTCTAAAACATGTTGCAACCAGAAATTCAACAAAGTAAGATGGGTTGCACACAAAGGCGTAAGAACCATGTTACCCAGCTTTCTACAAATGATTTAACACTGAAGGTCTGAAATATGTTGCAACCAGAAATTCAACAAGGTAAGGCGGGTTGCATACAAGGGATTAAGAACCATTTTTAGCCCGCTAACTGCTAATGATATAATACTGGTGATGAATGTTTTGCTCATTGTCGAAGTCATGTCTATTTACACGCCTGTCTTGCTCAATTCTTGCCAGAATGTCATTCTCCTTTTCTGTGATTCGTCGCCCAGAGCGAGGAGTACCTTGAACAGAATTTTTCAGAATGAATGCGGTTGTTTCATTGCTGTTTGTGTCTTGTTTTCTATTTGAAGTGTCTAAATATCTGCGGCCTACTAAGAACGAACTATACCTATACATAGTCACAATAACCCATTGATAAAACGCTTACATCTGGTTTAGACAGCAGGAGATCTGATTCTAGGGCATGTGAGTTCATGACGGACAAAATTCAGAGAGAGAGAGAGAGAGAGGACGAGAAGGAGGAGGAGGAGGAAGTGAGATTCAAATATAGAGATGAAGAGAGCGATACTCTCACATATGCAAGGTTAGAACTGGGGAAACAAATGATCGGACAGCATCCATATTCTGAGGAAAATTGTGTTTCTGTGAACTATAAGAACAAAAGCTTCTCAGTTGACCCTGTGAACGTCATACCCGCAGATGTCAAATTGAGGTGGAGGTCTTTTTTTTTTAAGCATCAAATGCTTTTGCAGGGAAAGAAATATCTTAAAATTTGGAAAATGGAGAAATAGAAAAGTACTGCTTTTGGAAACGAGTTTCGAACCAAGAACCTCTCGGTTATGCAGCCACGACGTTAATCACTCACCCACGAGGAATGCTACTTGACTAACCACTTTCTTCTCGTATATCTTAAGAATGCCAACACTTTTGAGGCATGTAAATTAGCAATATGCTCATATTTCTACTAGGAAGAGTTATTTATTATAAGTAGTGAAACGCGCGTTCGTATCGAAGAAACAATGTTTTAAGGTGCATGATAGGCGAGAAAGTTCAGCGTCTAAAGTACTGTTAGGTCTCACAAGTAAACGTTTCTATTCAACAATCGGGAATTTAGACATGGTAGTATATTCTTAAAGTATTAATACTAACCGCGATTAGTAAAAATACGAAATCTGATTAAACGATATAGGTGATAAAAAAAAAGTCTAAAGTTAATTGTACTCAGTGGAGAATCTTATTTTCATTATTAAACATCCATCTGTTTTAACGTATAATGAATAATCGTGGGAAGTAAAACTAAAAGAATTCATTTCTCGAACTTTTACTACATGTTCGACTCAGAAAGTTTTATTCTTATGCTTCACAAGATCACAATTTTCTTCAAAGCGTTCACGCTGTCCGATCACTTGTTTCTCCTATTCTAACCTTGTATATGTGAATGTATTCCTCTCTATCCCTATACTTAAATCTCTCTTTCTCTCTCTGTCTCTCTCAATGTTGTCTGCCACAAACTTACATGGACTAGGTTCAAATCTCCTATTATTGGTACCAGCTGTACCCTAAGCGTTCTACCAATGGGCAATAGTGACTCCCTATAGATCTGAGATTATTAGACTTTGGATATTCAGGCACTTCACGATGGAAACATAGACAAGAAAATTAGTACAATAGTAACTAAAAATTGCCAAAATAAACACGACATACATGAAAGATACTCAAGAACAGTATGCATATTTGCATATAGTAACTGAGAAAGAAAGGAAATTAATCGAACTCCCTCGTAGTTAAATGGCTAGGGTACACTCCTTTGGCGTGGGAGCCCCGAGTTCGATTCCCGGTGTGAGCTCGTGTGGTTCAGATTCCACGTTAAATTGAAGGTCAGCGTTTCATATAGCCTCGCTGCTAAAAGGGACGCTAAACGAAAATAAAATCTAAATCAAGGAAATTAATTACTGAAGAACATGTATTTCTTTATGTATTTTGTAAGTAAATGCCTCCAGGCAACTTTCTTTGAATATAAGGAGTATATTACGTCACAGTAGCAATGAGTTGACGAAGGCTGCTTTAGACAAACTGCACATTTACCTAAATAAAATATTAAAAGGTAGGCAGATTTGCGGTAAGTTCACTCATATTTAAGGCACAATACCTTACGTCTGGTTCTATGAAATCCGTTTGTTCTTTTTTTTTTGTTTGTTTGTTTTTTTTTTTTTTCATATCTACTAGTCTCAGCTGTCAAATGACGCAACTTATATACTTATATACTTTGCTATTTGGGAGACTAACATCATATCATGCGCAAAAGGCTAACTGCATTTTAGACTACGTGATATTTGGTAGCGGTTTTCACTAATGTAATGAGCTATTCTTAAGGAAAGCTATCACCTACAGTTAAAAGAAGTATTTTAATAATTTGATAATTAATTATCAAGCACTTTTTCATACATGCTTCGTAGGGAGGTTCATTTTACAGGGAGTTAGTATTCTACCTTTATCTTGGGTGTCTAACTGAACTACTGGGTACTGGGAAAATGAAAAAATAAAAACTTAGAATGAAAACTGTTTTAAAAAAGTTGAACCGACTTCAAAAAAGGGCACTACAAGGCAAAAAATATAATAAAAGTACTAAAACGCATAAAATTACCATCGATATAATATTATACAGGGTGATTAAAAAAACGGGATATATTCGAGAGTTCTGTTGGAAACACTGGTCGTTTGGTAACAGTGAATAACGTACGCCAGCCTGTCAATTAGTGATCATGAATGCTTGGAGTGGTGCGCATCGTGCTTTCGCGATCAAAGCGTTTTACAAGATGTGGAGGGGACACATGGAGAATTCCGCTGGCATTTTTATTTAGGACGCCACGATCGTGTTCCATCAGCACATGCAATTTAAACATGGATAGTAATTTCGTGCAAACCGGTTCGACAATGAAAAGAAACCTCCAGGCCGTATCTAAACTGTTCGTACACCAAGCTGTTCGAGATGCTATCATAAGAAGTCAATCCGTCGTCACTCAGCACCTTTACAGTTGCATGATTCAAGTGATCAAAGAATATTAGTACAGGACTTACAATGCCATCCATACAAGTTGCAGATCGTCCATGAACTGAAACCCAACGATCATGTTATGTGATGTGAATTAATGCTTCAAAAGTTTATCATCATCTTCCTAAAACAAATTGCACTGTATGTACTCTAAAATGGCATTATTTTATTGTTAAATCAGATAAATATTTTTAAAACTTTGTGTTCATGAAATTATTTACTTTTCAATTTTATTTATTTATTTTTTTTTTATCATTTTGTAATAGACATTGATTTATTTGGCCTGTTACATTTTTTAAAAAATCATAGACAATAGTAATAAATCATTTTCTGGTTTTAGGTACTTTATTATTTTATTGTCTGGTTTTTAGGTTTCTTATTGTTTATTGCCTTTTAGTGTATCTTTCTGAAATCAGTTCATTAAAAAAAGATTTTATTAGTGACTGATTCCTTTTGTTTGCGTTTTCTTAGTAGGCTGTTGACAATATTTTAATCATTCAGTTTTCTTATTTTTTCCAGCTGACCGTTTACTTCTTTAGTTCTTCTTCCACAACCAAAGGTTTGGTGGACTACTAAGTACTAGTACTATACAAAGCACTTTCTGGGCTAATCTTACAACCCTTGCCATATAGGAATTGGAACGTGTCATAACGTACGTTTGTAACATCCAAAATTATATAGTATCTACACAAAACAACCTTTTAAACATGCACTATTCTCGGCAATAATAAACTGGGATGAATTTACATGAATAAGTACTGTAATTAAATGAAAAGCACTTACCTTTCGAAGATTTTCAGATCGAAGAAATATAACATAAACAATTCATAAACTCATAAACAATTGGCTACAATTGAACAAGAACAAATTGTATTGTATGTGGCAGTTAAAGATGCTATTAAACTAATTCCAGCTTAAACGCGCTGTATGAAAAGATATTGATTGGGCTCATAGTGCATTAATGGCTCATAACATCATCTTGACTTCTATAATTAATTTGGTACTTACCAATGTTGATTGAAGATAATGACTTACTCGGAGATCTGCAAAAGAATTAAAATTAATGTGCATTAATATTAGTTCGCATCTTTAGTTCAGTTCTTTTTCCACTGACGTGGTTTGTGTTTAATTCAAGTATTTAAGCCAGCTCTGGTGTCATAGCGTCAATGTGACCCTATACCTCTTTTGCTTGTGCCTTTTTTCTCAATTATCACAGTTAATGACCTCACTACTATTTTAGACCTCCATAATAATGTGGCAAGCATTAGTTAGTTTTAACCTCTTGCTGTTTACTTTTTATTTATGATTATCTCCATTTGAGGTCAAATAATCTCAATAGTATCTTACAAGTGATAGAAATATTTTTCTCATATTTAAGATTCTTAACGTGTGCAATATAACAAAATGTTTCAACGACAAAGATTGTCCGTCGATAATGATATTCTTGCCATTTTGGATTTCCTAATAAATGTCAAAGTTAAACCTGAGGACTATATAGAAGATGGTTTGATCTCGGATGATAATGACCCGGAACTCAATGAAGTGTCGGATTCTTAAAGTGAGATAAATGCAAGTTAATCAGATTCGGAAAGTAGTAAGATGGGAACAGATTTAAAATTCTTGGAAAAAATAAATATGTGTGGTTACCAGGGGCGGATCCAGGGGGCGATCGCCCCCCTCCCAGAAGAAGAAACTTTCTTATGTTATATGTATAAATAGAACCCATCCCAAAGTTTGGAGCCCTTAAAAGTAGCAGTATGACAACCCACCGCCCCCCAGAAGTCGGTCCTGGATCCCCCCTGGTGACGCCAATAGCTTTCAGAAGAACACTATTATGAAATACTGTCAAAGACAAACCAGGACTGAAAGAGTACGACTATCAAGCGGACAAAGCCTTGATATCATTTATTTTGTTGATGTTAGCATGGTAATAGATATTGCTACGTGGACTGACGAGACGATTGATGATAAGGAAACCAGTTACAGATGCAAACTTTGGTATCTGTTCAATACAGGCATTCTGGAATGCTGCTATTTTCACAGAAAATATATCCATCTTCGTAGAAAATTACAGACAAAAGTTGAAACAATTTGATCTTACTTTTGATTATCCCACATGTATGAAAGTGATTGGAGCTCAGTAAACACCACAAGATGTAAAAAAGTCAGTTTAACATCCCAGGATTATGCACATTAGGCTAAGTAAGACGATAACTGAAGCAAATATATGATGAAAGAATTAGTGCAATGATAATGTGGAAGGAAACGGGAGTTCCTCGACAAAACCCACGAATACAATCTTGTCAATCACAAACTTACCTGTTCGGAGATGCAGCCAGGAACCCAAAGCACCAAAGCTAAGTGCTCTACTACTTAGCCACCGTGTCCCCCACACCCCAAGATGACAAGGCTCATTTATAGTTGTGCTATCTTACCAGAAGAACACTTATCAGCTCCATTTATAGCAGCACAAATTACACTACTTTTGTATCACATAAAAGAACAAGAAAGCAAAATGTATATATGATAAATGCAGTAGCTTTGTGAGCGAGAAGTACGGCACATGATCATGCAACCAATCCCAGTAGTAAAGTTAGACTTAAAATGACGAAAATAATTAGAACCCAACACACGAAATGTTGTGCTCTAATACGTTTATGGGTTTTGAGATACGTTCCTTGTATCTCTTTCAGTATATGTTATATTTCAAAGTCGCTAAGTCAAATACTCCTCTGCCTGTCCATATTTGCTTGAAAACGTTTGTTACGTAATGTAATTTCCAGGAAAATGTAATATTGTGGTAAACATTTTACATTTTTAATATTACATTATTTTTCTTCTGAGGTCATAGTGATCCCAATGTATTTTTTTTATCCTACCAGAACAGGGATAACTATTACTAAATATAAATGTAAGAATGAATCATGATCACTAACCTTGACAGCAATAATACGTCACAAGATATGATACCGAAAAAGAATTTTCAAGTTCTAACCGAAGTTTCTAGAACTTTCTATTTATCCAATCGATGGGGTTTAGAAGTAGAGCATTTACTTTAGATGAGTTGGATCCCTGGTTCGACCCGGTTCAACCAAGTAAGTTTGTGGTGGGCAGTATCGTATCCCTGGGTTTCCTCAGGGTATTCCCGTTTCCTAGCACATTATCATTCCACAAATTCTTCCATCATCATTTACTTGTCCTAATTACCCATCTCCCTTAGTCTAAAGGGCATAATAGTGGGACGTTAAACTAATAGATTTCATTTTATTTCACTTTTATCCAGTCGAATTATATATACAGAGACATTTATGTATCCTAGTTATTTTAACAACCTATGTTTTTTTAAATATTTTCTACATACCTAGTGCCAACGAAATACTGTTAACAAGTGAATGATGAATGCAATTTGATATAATCTTTGCACACCACACAATTAAACACAAGAATGGACGAAATAATAAATTCTTATTATTTTTTACTTTCAAGCAACGAAGGAAGAGAAGAGAGTATGGTGATCGTGAGATGTAATTCGAGATTTCAATGAATTTATACATTTCATGGGATCTGCACACCGAAAAGGAAATTGTTTGATTTCTCCCCTTCACCCAGGGACCATACTATGCAAGGCAACGTGACCGAATTTTAAACTTTTGTTACTTTCTCAGGTGAGATTTCTTCGTATTTTCTTCCTAACCTCAAAAACTAGAGGTAGTTTACTGAAGGTCGAAAATTAAAATTTGCAAATTTTCTCAAAAACAGCTGATACCATTTTGTTCATATTATATAAACACAATTTAGTTATTTGTACTAACATTACACTGCAATGTAAGTTACTTCGTATGAAAATGTTCGCAAGAGGTAGTTTACATTTAAATGGTTTAATATTCAATTCTTATATATAAAAACAAAATATGACAAGAGGTAGATTATTCTTGTTGAGATTTTTATAGACATTTTTATTTTAAAAAAATTTTCAGTTAATTTTTGTATTTCATAAATAATTGTATTTCACTAATAGGTGAGTTTCCTTCGCACAATTTTTCGAATGCATATGTCATAATAGGCTCATGTTTCATAAATATTTTCGTAATAATTGTAGTATGGCATGATTCAGTTAAGAAATAAGAGAGAGAAAGTTTACTGCAATGGCTCGCGCCTTTTATTTAGATTCTTATTTGCAAGTATGATTGATCGAATCCACATTCAAAACAAATAAGAATGACTCATTATTCTTATTATTATACGATGCATTAACGAGTTCTCTCATGGAAATATGGTTAGCATTCCTGGAAGAGCGAGGTTTTAGCCTGCGAGGCTTTTAGGCGGCGAGGTTTTTGGCCCGGCGAGATTTTGGGTGACGAGGTTTTGGCCACACGAGATTTTGGGCAGCGAGGTATTGGCCCGCGAGATTTTGGACGGCGATATATCGGCCGCGAGATTTTGTTCGTATACCGAATGTGTGGTATCCCCTACCCATGCCGAAACGTTCAACTCTTGGAGGTCTACTTCGAAAAACAGTTTCGCTTCAATTTTAATAGTAACGCTCATCATAACTTAATACTTGTTCATAAACTTGGTAACCCTTTTAGGAGTTATTCTAACTTTTATTACAATGACATATTGTTGTATTTGACCGCTTTTTTAGGTCATATAACAGGTATTTAAGCCGTGGTTTCTTTTATTGGTCAAGTCAAGCATGGACCAAAGAATACCCCGATGCGTTTTGGAACCAGATGGTCAACTTGGTGGCGCCAAGTGGGGGCGAAGAGGCGTGACATTTTCTTTTTTCTTAAGGCAAATGTCAAAAAAACTGTACGCCCTTAGTTATACCTTGAAATTTTGCATACAAATTATGTACACCTTTGAGTATTTATTATTATTATTTTTTGAGATTCCTACGTGAATCCAAGTCCGGGCCCGTGGAGCGCAACTATTCCGAGGAGGTATTTTTTTTCTTTTTTTTTTAGAAAAATTTTGTTTTTCTTAATTTTCCGGTTCAGGTGTATGATACGAACATGTAAGTAGTACCATTAAATAAAGGGCGATATATCGAAGAAAATGATATTTTAACCATCATTTTAGACCAAATAGTAATGACACAGTAAACTTTAATAATACATATATGTGTAACTTTCAGATTTTCATCCTACCCTTATTCTCAAAATATCAGCTTGAAATTTTGTATACGCATTATGTACGGAACTACGTATTTTTCAAGAGATTTTCAGATCCTACGTGAACCCAAGCCCGAGTCAGAGGGGCGAAATGTTCGGGAGGTGATTTTTCAGAAACATTTCCGGTTATTAGGGATGAGCACGAGGCGGGCTAAAACTCGACTCGACTCGAAATTCGACTCGAGTAATGGGTAATTTTCTCGAGGCCAATTCTGAGCCGAATCACTGTTTTTGAGGTCGAGTTTCGAGTCGAGTCGAGTTCGATAAATAGTTCGCTCGTTCAGCTCATTTTAACTCGTTTTGAAATCATGGACTTATTAGACTGGAGATCGAAAGCCATGAGAAATATAACTAGTAATTTGGAACAATTGTAATGTTACTCATGAGAGAGAACACTGCTCGCATCTCGTCTCGTCTCGATAGCGAGACGACAATAGATTTTTATAACGAAACAGCCTTAAATGTGAGCACCAATATAAGTATATAGTGTAGTTCTTACTATCAAGGCTGAGACCTGCTCGGTCCAAATTTGAGCTCAAGCAGAAGCCCAACCCAGCTATCGATGTCAATCAGCTCGGTTCGGCTCAACTGAGCGAACAGTTCGAGGCGGCTCGGTTGTGATGAAACATCGACTAACCTCAATTGAGCTGATGGCTTGAGGCAGCTCGATTGGGATGAGCCACCGAATCGGTTCGACTCTGCTTAGATGAGCCATCGGCATGATCTGATTCTGTTGACCGAATTCATCGGCTGGGTTCGACTAGGCTCAACTGAGCAAATGGCTCGAGCCGGCTTGCTTTAGGTAAGCCATCAGCTCGTTTCGGTTCGGCGTTATCCTCAATCCTTCATATGCTCGTCCCTTCCATTCTCATTGGCCCAGAATACTTAAAACTACATTCAAGATTTTGCTCGTTTTGACTATATGATATCGTCGCTTTTAATACATAAGGGCGTAACTTACATTTTTTGGGATTTTGAGACTTTCAATTCTTCCGATAGGTGTCAATCGTGTCTAGCTGCTGGGAAATTTTTGTGGCTGTACGGCGAACCGTTCAGCTGTGGGGGGCCATTTTCATAAGGGCGTTAAGAGATATAAAAGCAAGTCTTTCAAAGCATAAGGGCTTAAATGACACATACGCCCTTCTGTATTAAACGATCTGAGTACACAGTAATATGGCCTGGAGCTCATACGCCACAATGAGTACCGCATTTTTTTTATCTTTTTTTATGTAAATGCCGCTATGGATTTTTTACGATTGTTGATTTGGATTTGTTTAGGGGTTTGATTGGTTAGTGACGTACAAAGATGTTTTTTCTTTTGTTTTGCGAAAGAGTTCAAAAGCACTGAATAGAAATGAAGCAACACAGTTGTTGTGTCAAAAGCAGGAGAGCAAGTAAGTCATAAAAATGAACAGGCGATCCAAAATTATTGCTAAAGAAGATATTTGCCAGTTACTGACATACAATGACGATGATAGTGCTTCAGAGTGTACAAAGCTGGAAGATGACAGTGATGGGGATCCAGAGTATTTGCCTGAATATTGGTGTAGTATATTTTCCTTAATTTAATATTTTTTCTATAGATGAATATTTTAAATTAGGAATATAATAGCAAGGGTTTATCGATAAAGAACACCATTTAAAATCTTTATAACAAAGGAGTGCCATTAAGTGTAATTAGTACTAATAAAGAATATCTATAATATGCTTTTAAGATGTTGAGAGTAAAACTGCTGTACAGTAGCATAGAGCCCCAATAATCTCGCACAGTTTCAATAAAGTATGTGTCAAGTTTAGTAAGTTGTCCGAAGATGGATAAAGAGCAGAAATGCAAAATTACGAGGAGCACAAACAAAAGAAGTATGAAGCAAGGGAAGAAAAGAGACTAGACGAGGAGAATGCATTGAAAGATAGAACTCATAAGGTGTTTTGTTTTGATCCTCAGCAAGTGTTAAGAACGCCGTTCTGCAAAACAGGAGTTTTGTATTACGCAAGGAAGCTAAACGTTTACAATCTTACTATTTACGATGTTGCTACTCACGAGGGCTAGTGTTATTTTTGGGACGAAACAAAGACAGAGAGGGGCCCAGATGAAATTGCATCATGTGTTCTTATAGCCTTACGCGAATTATCAACAGAAGTTGTTGAACACGTCACCATGTATTCCGACTGCTCCGGAGGACAAAATTTAAACAAGAAATTCGCATCAATATGTATATATGCGGTGAGTAGTACTCATATAAAAATGATTGATCATAAATTTCTTGAGCCGGGACATACGGAAATGGAAGTTGATTCCATGCGTAGTACCATTGAGCATGCGAAAAAAAAATGTAGATGTGTTCGTTCCAACAGAGTGGTTAACTGTTGCTCGAATGTCGCGCAAAAAGCTGTTTCCATACGAGGTACACTCGATGACAATAGATGATTTCTTTACTTTGAGGAAGCACGAAAAACTCTTCTACCATGCAGCAAAGATAAAAAAGACAATGATATTGGATGGCAAAAATTGCGATGGATAAGATTGTCAAGACGACTAGGGGACAGTTTTGTTCAAAACCCGAATGAGAGATTATTTTTCCAGATTTTCGGTACGCAAAGGTTCTCCAAGAAGCTGTATACTAAACGAGCCTACACTCTTGCCTCGGTATGCTTCTGTTCGACCTATTTCTAAGCAAAAGAAGAAAGATGTGGAAAATTTGTGCGATATAGGAGTAATACTGAGAGACTATCACGCATACTTCCGAAATCTACAAAGTGATGAAAATGTCGAAGATTTTGTTGAGGTCCATTGTTGAAAGGACTTTTCTTTGTGTCAATACAGCCATAATGCTTACCTAAAAACATTTTTTTAATATTTTATAATGTGTAGCCAAAGTTACATTTCTCATACAAAAATGTTATATACAATATAATAAACACTCTTATAATTATAACAAAAAAACATTAACTGTAGTATTAATGCTCATTATGTACAAATCTGTAAAATATGTGAAAAATAAAGTTACTAAAACATACGCCATTATTGTTATTTTAGAGCTAGAATTAAACATATATCTGTTCACAGCATAAGGGCGTAAGTTAAAACTTTGCAATTTTATCAAGACATACGAACAGCTGGAAAGTCAAATCTACACGGAAAGGAACATTTGTCCCTCGCGAATAAGAGTCCTAAAAATTAAAGCTTTCCTGAAAATAGTCAAAAAGTTATGTTGACTTGAACATACTACAAAATCTTATTTCGCTTCTCCTGTAAAATTATGAAAATGTTAGTTACGCCCTTATGTATTGAAAGCGACGATATAACGTAATCATGAAAGCATGTTTTATTCTGTTGAATTTTATTGAAAGTTCATGCTTTAATTAACTTAGGTCATCTTAACCCACAGTTCCATTAGCATCAATTAACCTTGAGGGAGGGTTCACCTCCTGGCTCCGTCTGGCACCGGGTCTGATGTTCCTCCGGAATATAAATAGCAAATTCCTGAACGATATCCTTGCTTCCTAACCTTCACGACTACCGAAATAGGCAGGCATCTAGTTTTTATTATTCAGATGTAAACCGCCTATCTTTCATGTTCTCACATGGTGTTGTTGTAATAATTATAATTATAATGAGTTCTAGTAATAGTAGTAGTATCATTGGTAATTATATTTCTATGTAAGATACTTGAAGAGAGTACTTGAAACTACACACAACATTTGGCTCGTTTTAGCTCGACTCGACTCGAAACTCGATCCAAATTCTAGTCGAGTTTCGAATTGAGTTGCAGGAAATACTTCGAGTTAAGTTCTCGAGTCGAGTTCAAAGATGTCTGTTTCGAGTCGAGTTGAGTTTCAAACGAAACTCGCTCGAACTCGCTCGTGCCCATCCCTACTGGTTATTCCCCAATTTCCCAGGTCAGGTGTATGATACGAACAAGTGAGTGGTACCGTTAAGAAGAGCTCGTAACACTGAAGAAAATGGCGTCTTAATCATAACTCTAGATCAAATAGCAATGAAACAGTAAATTTTTAGAACATTTATCATATACATATATATATATATGTATATATAAAATAAAAATGGGTCACCTTCCAACATTCGAAAAATTTTTCCGCCCTTTGTTTCCAAGATCCAAGATTGAAATTTTGAACACTCAGAGTGCATAACTGCGTATTTTTCAAAACGAATTCAGATCTCTACGTAAGCCCAGGTCCAGGCCAGAGAGGCGCAATTTTTTTTAAAAAAAAAATCGAAAAATTCTCGGTTTTCCACGATTTTTTCGTTTCTAGTGCACAATACGGGCAAGCAAGTGGTATCATTGAAATGGATGCTGTATTCTAAACAAAAAAAGAAGAAGAAGAAGAAGAAGAAGAAGAAGAAAAAAGAAAAAATATGAGTCATGATTCTACGATAAATAGTAAGGAAGCAGCAGCTATTTAATTGAAAGTCTAAAATTTATCTCAAAAACTGGAAATCCTGATAGGGAAGCCCAAATATTCAAATCTTGGAGGCCTAGTTGGAATAATGGTTTTGCTCCAATTTTAATAATAACATTCATCATAACCCCTATAGTTGTTCATAAACTTGGTAAAAGATAAGGAAAGGGGATATTTGTACGACTAACTAATACAGATTGTACGCTATAATGTGGATTTTATCTTCGTTACTCTATCATCGTATAGATTGAGAAGTAGTCACGCACTTTTTTTGGGGTGGGAGGGATCAAACTTTTAAGAGCCCAACACAACAATTGTTGTGTGGGGTTCATTTTTTTCCCGGGAGATCCAAATGCTACTAGACATTATGACTGTGTAATATTGAACCGTTGTTATAATACACCCAAAAAAACGATAAAAGTGAAATGAAAAGAAATCTTTGAGTTTCACGTCCCACAATTATGTCGGGCAGGCTAAAGGAGATGGTGATGATGAGAAATGAATGAAACGTTGGAACGAAGAAAATGGGAGAAAACGGGAGAACCCTGAGGAATCCCACACACACGGTGTTTGTCCACCACAAAGTTCACTTGGCGGAAAAGACGATAAGTAATTAAGTACTGCCATCTACATATTCAGAAAAATTATAGAATTAGATTGTTTTTATGAAAAAAGAAAAAGTAGAGTTGAAGTGAGATCAAATCTTTATGCTCAATTATTTCTCTGCTAAGCAAGTATAAATTTATTAATAACATGGATCCTCACATATATGTCGAGATACGAACCTCACGTGGACCTCACGTGGGTGCGTCCAATATAGAAATTTTCTGCAAGATGAGACTTGGAGACCACAGAGCCAAGTATATTGTATCACTGCGTAAAAAAAAAAAAAAAAAAAAAAAAAAAAAAAAAATTAGAACTTACTTCAAATAACATCATCACCATAGGTATTCTGCCATTATTGGCAGGTCATTTGCCGCAACTCAGAAGGTTCCGTGCTCCACAGTCTTCCAGTAACTTTTATCCTTCGATTACGACTTTCTTGTTTTAATATCGTCCATTAAGTATAGTTTCCTTCGCCCTTTCCATCTCTTTCCTTCCACCATACCCTCTAGCATGTTCCTCATGATACAGTTCCTTCTTGGCCAATGTCGCAACCAGTTTATCTTCCTCTTCTTAGTAATATTTAAAATTGTTTTAATTAAGAATATTTCAAATGCCTTTCATTTAATTATAGGAAAGTCAAAATATCTGAGGAAACTATTTTCTTTATTTTCGCAAAGTTCAGTATGAAATTTGCGATAAATAATAATTGAAGAGACTTGATACAATTGGATGACCCACATTTCCAGAGTAAAATAAGGGAACAATTAATTTAATTGCCGTTACATATACTTCTGTTTCAAAATCTATCTTTGGCAAACGTACTATTACATTCGATAAAACGGAGAATTTAAATTCATTTATGCTCAACCTTTCTCGATATTCTGGTTAATGAACTATAATGCCTTACATCTCGAGGAAATATAGTCCAAACAAAAGATTGGTATTTATAAAAAAAAAGGAGTTGTATTAAGATAATTAATAAAAATTAACTTGAAAACAAAACCAGAAAAATTAAAAGAATTTGAATACTGTAAACCTCAGCCTCTTTAATGAGGACCAAAGACCACGCTAAAGAAAGATGACAATGAATTGATGAGAGCATCTACAGAAGGGCTTAGTAAACAGATTCGGTGAAATTGTTTTCTTAAGCCTTTGCAAATGCTATCCTCGATTCAGCTTCGTTCTATTGAAGAGATCGACACTTAATACAAATAATTAATTTAAATTTTCTTATAAACGAGCGAAATGAAGTAATGAAATTACCGTACAACGACGTTTAAAAAGATGAAAGTAGACAATGAAGAATATGTCTGCTTTTCCATCCCAAACACTCGAATAAACTGTTGTGTTAAATATTTTATTTAATTTTATTAGTTGTATATGTTACGTTTACGACCTCTGATATCTCAAATTTTAACACGAATTCAAGAATACACAATACTGTTTTTCAGTCTATTTAAAGACTAAATTTAAATTGGTCAGTACACAGAAAGTTCTATATCTAAATACAATTATGGGATGTAAATATGCTACTCATCATGTTGTTTACGTTAAGAGAGACGATGATTAAAGCAAGTGAATGATGAAGTGAGAATTAGTGGAATGAGAAAGTGGGAGGACACCGAGTACTCCGAGCAAACTCATTGGCACAATGTTGTCCATCACAAACTTACTTGGGCGGGGATGAAATCAGGGGACCCCACACACCAGAGGTAAACACTCTACCACTGAACAACCATGCCTCCCAATATCATATATGGCACCAACATACTTAGATTTGCATTGGTCATCAATATGAATAACCTTAAAACAAAGACGATTTAAGATTTTGAGATTTAATTTATTAAATCACAGATGCGAGATGTTCATAAAGTATTATTATTTGTATAAGAAAATTTAGTGTCATTTTTGTAGCACCGAGGCTATAGTTCAACGTAATTCCAAATCACTATACGGCGTACACTCATTACAAATCGAATCTTATTACGAATCGAATCCGGAATCTCTTGCATTAACCCTAGGAACACCAGGGGAAGGAAGGCCTCGGAGATCCACAAATTGTTTTTGTTACATTTTGTAACATTTGTAATAGCACAAAAAAAAACTTTAAAAAAATTGATATTGTCAAGCTTGACCCCATTCATCATAAAACGTATTTGCTTAGTTTTTAGCGTTTTGTTTTTCCTATTTATAAATAAAGAAAGTGCTGTGGGCCTCAGAAGTTTCCCCTTGGTTGTACCAAGAGGCTATTCACCGCATACATTAACTGTTATATTCCAGTGTTTTGGATATTTGTTTCACTTTCTCTTTGAAACAAATTTGGTATTACAACATGCAGGGGTACTCTAAGCTATTATTCTGGTGCAGTGTTGCCAATTGCTCATTATAAAAATTTAGTAAATTCATTTTTTAAATTATTTTTTTGGTACCTAAACATTTTATTTTCTATTAGTTTATTCCTTCAAACCTGCTAACACCTAAATATGTCACTTTAAATTATAATTACACACACACACACTTATATATATATATATATATATATATATATATATATATATATATATATATATATATATATATATATATATATATATATATAATGTGTGAATGTGTGTGTGTGTGTGTGTGTGTGTGTGAAGCAAGAGAGAAAATTAAGTTTCAATAGTGATTGGAAAGAACTATGTTGCTGCACCTCTGGTATTATCAAGTATTTTTAATCATAAAATCTACAAGAAGCAGCCTGCAACACTGACTGAAGACTCATATTTCATAGGAAATTGTCAATTCGTTATTCTGTGACTGTGACTGTAAGTGGGAATATCCAGTAGCATTGGTACAATGGCAAATAGTGCTTTTCTCTAAAGTTCAATTCAGAAAGAACTTAAAGAACTTTTAAATTAATCTGACATAGAAAGTAGTGAGCTCAAATATAGCAAGGTGGAAATAACCCTTTCAGATTTTGATACAAAAGGCAGTGATTTGAACATTTTATTTGATAATGCAAATGGAAAAAATGGTAGCAGTGGTAGGTTTCTTGCAATGAATTCCTTGTAATATTCAAGGTGTTGTAGTGGTGTTAGTTTACAAAACTGTCAGACAAGACGTAGCTTGTTTGCTTACGTCTTACATGTTCATTCTATAGGTGGAAAAACCTGACGTTGTGCTACTAAAAAATTGTAACTTATGTTATGTTGGCAACACTGCTTCTCTGGTGACATCCCGTATAGTGTCCAATGAACGTCCCTCATACTGTCTGTCTTTTCGCGGGAACAAAATTTGAAAGAATTTCGCCATTCCAAGGATAACCGGGATGGAAATATAAAAGATTAATCCTGAATTCATTGCAATACTGAAGTATACCCCACTCTTTCCCATTGTAGCCCAATTTACTGCAGTACCAGCAAAATGATTTCAGAAGCCACAATTGTACACATACTACACTGTACTAGCTTGCTATTGATCTGTTTGATAGTTTTTTTTCTACACAAACGAAAAAATAAATAGGTCATATTTATTGACATTAATAAAAAATGGTAACTTAAACAATTACACACATATAGTTGGCAACACTGTATTTACAAACCTAGAACAATAAAGAATAAAAATATATGATGTCTTAGACATCCCAAGTTCATATCGGACAAGATAAATTATTTTCCGCGAGAAATAATGACTTTTATGCTGTGGGCCTTACAGTCCCCCCCACCTTCCCGGTTGGTATTTCATGTTACCCCCCCCAAAAAAAAAAACTTGGTGTTCCTAGGATTGACAGCGGGAAGGATTATAAGGAAAGCCATGACAAAAACAAAAGTGTCCCATTATAATTAAAAGGGAAACGGAAAATATTTATATATAATATTTAAATTAGTTGGCAAATTAGAATGTGTACAGTTAATATCAATATGAGAAGATATAACTTAAGTTAGGTCTACCAATCTTTGTGAGAGCAATAAACAACTACGAAGAGATGTAACTTTTTCTGATGGACACCATTGAAGAGCTACATCTTTTTTATATCTGTATTAATTTATTTTAAAGAAAAGAATGAAGATAGTAGAGATGCGCACAAGACAAGATTTATGGCTGTCTCGTCTTGAAAATGTGCTGTAAAAGTGATGTCTCAACTCAAAAAAACGTATATTTCTATATTGGAAGAGCCGTGTCTCGATTCGAATTTTGCCAGGAAAATCCTGTCTCGATTCGTCTCGTGCGCATCCCTAAAAAGTAGTCACTAAGATAAAATTCAATCAATACCTTCAAACATAGAATCATCAATATCAATATCAAATTAAAAGTAAAAGAAACAAAAGAAAAAATACACTAAAATTAACTGTTAACGAAGATTAAAGATGTATCACACTATTCTGCATTTCTTTTGTAAATACATTACAAACGAAATTTCCTAAAATGTGGATCTGGAAAGAAATATAAAGTAATATAGTTAACTAAGAAGTAACGTTTCACTTATTTGATATGGTTTGATATTAAATTTAGCGCCCCTTTCAGCAGCGAGGCTATATGAGATGTGGACCTAAAGCCTAATGTAGTATCCGAAGCACATGAGCTCCCGCTGGTATTCTACCCTGGGTTTGTACGTCAACGGTCCATACACCAGGGGGCTCGCCGTTTGACTTGTGCTATTGCCGTCCCACATATGGATACTTCAATGTATCAACCCACAAAACTTTTTAAAATGGTATTTTAGTGCTTTAGCATCAAAATAAACACATGCAGTGTTAACACTTTAATGCTAAATTACTTTTTCTTAATGTTTCTAATTTCGAAAGTTTGCAATTATATCAATGTGTCATTACCTCCAATAAACTATAATATTCGTCAGAAAAAATATTGCGGTTCAATAACATACATCCTATCAAAAACTACGGTAATTATGAGTAACTGAAACGTAATCATATCGAAAACAAATAAATTACTTTGAATGTTAACAAATTTTAGGGTTATTTTTATTCTTCGAAAAACATAGATTTATGTAGAAAGAGTACGGAAATGTACATGATCCTTTCTTTTTAATTTCTTAGGATGATTTCACTTGGCGCAGTATCTAGCGGTACTTCTGATTATAAGAATACTAAATTAACACTAAAAATGCAGCTTGAGTTAAGTTATTACAAAGTGTCAAATAAATTATTCCCTAACTCGCGGAAGAAATACAATAATAATATTATAATACTTACGCATGCTGCCTGCAGATGTCCTTCGCCATATTTGGTTTAAACTAATGTTCACTACATTTCGTTTCACACAATAACTAATGAATTTTGAATTTCCATTGTCAATAAGAACCACTAAAAATCTCGCGGAAACACATTTAAAAATGCCGAAAATGTGTTTATCAGATCAACACAAAGCAATCAATCGCGAGGCCGTCGTCCATCATTCTGAACAGTTCTTCAGCAACAGGCTCACAACACACGAAACAAACAACTGGCACAAGTACTCAAGATGCGATTCTGTATGATTCTACATTGAAAGCAAAGTAGGCGGAATTTTCATCAACATCTTTCCCGCCAAATCATTTGGTTGGTCTACGAGACCTCGTGACTACACGCTAATCGAATAAGATTCTAGTGCTGTCGTCATGTATGAAACGTCATGTATGAGACGTAAGTTCACAGCTAGCCAATCAAATGAACCCAGTGAAATTTGGAGGGAAGATGCAGTGCTTAGTTGCCACATTAAAGTGGGTGGATAAAGTTAAAGAAAGAGTGACTAACAACGTTTAGTGCTGTTACGTTAGAACTTTCGAGAACACTTGCATGGCAACAGCGCACAGCAGAATCCTCTATCTGCTGCGTGGTTATTGCGTTGCAACGACTCCTGCCAGCGCACAGCCATACGACATGTTTATCAACACCCACACAAATTGTATTATAACAGAATTTGTTCGCTTTAAGAATATTCATCGTTTCCATGAGCACTTTACAATGAAACCATTGTTCAGTTTCTAAAATACATAGCCATAACGAATAAAGCACTTATTTCCAAGTGTTATGTTAACATATTCATACATTTCACGAAAGTATGTCCCATGATAAATTTTGCAGCATCTCTTATATTCATATATATAGAGTATATTAGATATTTCAAGCTGAAAAATTACTCCTGATGCGTGAAACTGAAATTAGACCGATCCAAAGGAAATTTAGGTACAGAATTAAAGATGGAGAGGAAATGTATTTTCTCCATTGCAGAAAAACACTCTTTGATATCTGTCTTTTGCTCTATAGTGTGCAACTTTAAAACCAGAAATGGTTGATTTCTATAAATTTTTGTTTGATTATCACCTACATCAACGAACTCCAATCCTCACCTTGACCCTAAATTGTTGTTAATCCATCGCGTAGTTGATTTGTGCCATCTCCCGAACAGACAGAGAGAACATACAAAGGAATTTCTGTAAACTAAGCTCATTAAAAATGATAGAATAATCACATTAAAAAAAACTAGGAACTAGTATGTGCCCTATTCAAATATCCATGTTTCAGAATCCTTAGGCACTCACGCAACAATTCTTTTCGAAGGAGTTCGGTTACTGCCATATAATTTAAAGTACTCACCAACTAACTCTATAAAAATTGTTGCGGAAGTACCGTAGGATTCGGAAACATGGATATTTGGATAAGGTACATACTAGTCCCTAAGCGAAGTCTTGACACGACTACGGCAGGTCCCATAGTTTTGGAGTTATGGACCTTTAAAGTTCATTTTTCAGGTTTTCGGCAGGCTATAACTCCGAAAGAAAGCATTTGTGCACCAAAGTTGGGCTGTACTTTTCGTCTTATCTTGGCGTCGAATCACCTCCCAAACGTTGTCACTGTTGTTTTGAAACACCCTGTGTAGATCAGCCATGTGCAACAGCTGCTCCCAGCACACTGAATCCTTTCATTGGACCCGCCTTAACAGTTATTGAAAATTTATTTCTTATGTAATATCTTCAACAAATTGAAAACTTTTCTTGGG
The DNA here is from genome assembly GCF_964235325.1 of Thermobia domestica. Lineage (NCBI taxonomy): Eukaryota > Metazoa > Arthropoda > Insecta > Zygentoma > Lepismatidae > Thermobia > Thermobia domestica. Next base: position 114,814,104 of record NC_137469.1, on the reverse strand, counting down.
TAACTGATGTCCACCTTGAAAACAGCCTCCGTGCTGAAATATCTAGTATACCACCGAATATCGGAAGTGGTTCAGAACAGGACGTATGGAGTTACCCACTAAAATGTAAGTAAATAGAATTTTCTGTTTTTCTTTAGTAGGTATTTTTTTCATTACTGTTGTAATAATTTTATTGATATTGAGATTGATTTAAGTTTAAGGCCCCCTTTCAACAGCGAGGCTGTATGAGACTTGGACATACAGCTTAACGTAGGGTCCTAATCACGTGAGCTCCTGCCGGGAATTGAAGCTAGGTCTCTCCAGTTTTCTATTCATGTGAAGCATATTAAAACAGTTTGTGATAGTGTACGATGAACGAGCTACTTAATTAAAATAGCTATTCAATTCTTGTGAAAATGTTAAACATTGTCTCATACGACCCTCGACGATAGTAAATCTTCTGACCCACTGGCCTACTCTTTGTTCTAACTTGCACATGAGTGATATAGACGAAAGTTTGTGCGTGTTTGTCATCAGATTTTCGCGTAGGAAGGAGTCATCTGGAGCCATCATGCCTAGTAGAAAAGATCTAATTGCATGTGAAGTATTTCGCTTTTCGATTTTCAACTCAATGAGATATTGAAGGTTTGAACATTCTATAGAAAATCTCAGAAGCTCCTTATGTAGATAACCCACAGTACTTTATTGTGTTGAGGTTTGCATAATACAGTTTAGTCCGCGCTAGAAATAGGCACGTCTGCTAGTAGTGACATAAAAGAAGGAAACTAAAAATAACTAGAATAGGAAAATAAGCAGGATAAGATATTGTTTCGAAATAAGCTGTATTGTAACAAGCGTGATAGGAGTTATGTAAAAAAAGAAGAAAAAAGAGAAATAAAACTAAAAGAAAACTTAGTTTAACGTCCCATACTTTTGTCCTTTCAATTAAAGAAGGCAGATGATTAACAAAAGTAAATTATTATTAAAGAATTCGCAGGATATAAACGTGGTGGTAAACGGGAACCTTCAAGAAAACCCACGCACACAATGTTGTTCACCTTAACCTCACAGGTGCCTGCAGGATCGAACCAGGGATCCTTAACACCTGAGGAGAGCGTCCTATTACTGAGTCACTACACCACAGGGGAGACGAGAAGAAAGTAGAAATAATGGGCTACATCAAAGCAAATAACTTCTATTCTAAGAGAGGAAAATGTTAGTTGAGAAAAGTTATGACCAATTTTGAGCAAGCTATCTTTCATTGTTGGCTGAATACCAATGGCGACGATGATTGCCAGAATTCTCTAATAATTATATGCGAACATTGGAGAATAATTTTATTTGTATACAAGGTACTGTTACACGTACTTATAAAGTAGGTTGTGATTCTAAAAAAAAATGTGTTATTTTTAGCACTGTCACTTGAAAGTAATGATACCCTTATCCAATTACGAACGTTATACTTTGCAATAAGTAACTTCTTGAAAATATCTTCTACTTTACAATCTTGAATTTACTAAATATTAGTGAAAGAAGAGCCACAAACTATGAATATAACGTGTGATCCGAAACTGTATGTTGAACAAGTATGCTGTAAAATTTAACCAAATGTCTTAAAATGTATTTTGTTTAAAATTTCTTTAATCTATCAGATATTAATTTTTCCCGATTGTATAAGGTGGTGATGACTATATAGTTGAATTGAAGTTTGAATAAAATTCGAGAATAGAGAGCGCCGCAACATTAGTTAAATACCTAACAATTGATCATTCTCGAATGAAAAGGAAAAAAGATCTCAAATGAGAATATGGACTCCCATCCATATTTTACGAGATAGTCTCTTCTGCTGTCTTACAATTATAATAATCAATCTCGATACGATAACTCTTCTTTTTAAGTGAGATTATAATTTTATTTACGAACTACTCCATTAACAAATCTTTGTAATAAGATATTTGTGAATTAATTTACAAGTATATTTCTTATTTCAGTACCAAGATTTAATTAATAAACTTGCTATTTCAGATTCTGATAATAGCAACCTTAAATCCCGCACCCAGGTGGTTCTATCCGGTCCGGAGTCCCTGTCCCCAATACTTCCTATTTTTACACTTTTTCAATAAAACTAAACTTGTTTAACAGGAAAATGATTGAATTTGCATGAAAATTTGATCTTACACTTCCTCTGTACTCTTTCTCTAATGAAAACAATCTAGTTCTATCTTTTTCTTAAAATATAGGTGGAAGTACAGTATTTTACAGCTACTTGTTGTCTTTTCGAATACAAAATAATACTCGTTTAATATTACTCAGATGTAGAGGACTCTCCCAAAATCTATGACCCCTCCCAACGAAAATTTATCGGTGCACGCCTGGAACTTTCTATATTACTAAGAAGTAGCAGTGTCAGGGGCGCACCCACCGGATGGCCCACCGGGTCCAGATCTCTACCTAACTTTCTAACTCGAGTGTCATTTCTACATTTTCTTAAGAAAACGACGATTGCTCAAGAAGAGAAATGACTGATGTACCTTTAAAAGTTGATCTTATACTACATCCGGACTCTTCTTCTAAAAACAAATTAATTTTATTATTTTTACTTAGAAGGCAGGGTTTCCAGGTGTACCACACCAATTTTTAATAAAATTGAATAGATATTGAGAACATCGAAAAAGAAGCGACACGTGTTTCTTTACATCTGCTAACAACCGCATTAAAAGGGTCAAATAGCGGCATAAAAATGGGGTCAAAATGGTATTATGCGGAATATATCGAGAACGAGAACATATATCGAAAAAGGTTAAATGTACGAAATACTACCCATAATCGACGCAAGCCAATGAGGTAGGAAAACCCATCCGAAGAAACGAGAACATCCGGAAATGGACCAATCATGTGTTCAACATTGTCATAATGTGTTACGGAAATGAGTGAAGAGGTTCTCAATGAACAGGAAGAAAGAAGAAACGAAAACAAAAAGGACGTAGTTTTCCATTGGGCGTGTATTTCGCCCGTATGCGAAAGAGACGAAGATTCATCTCAGTGCACGAAGATGGGAGAACACGCAGAAAAGATTCACATGCTCTTCGTATAGACAGCCAGCGAGACAGTGCTGCGCAGTGGGTTGCATACATCGCGTGAAGGGAACAATGATGAGAAGAATGTTCGAAACGAAAATATGTGTAGAGAGTAGTAACACAAAAACAAAAGTGTTGCTATTACTATTATGTTATACGCATATTTTCATAGTGATGTAATGTTGATACTCATGCGTGGTACTGATTCTACTATTACTGTTTATCTTATGTAAGTGGACTACCTGCCATTACATTCTACTGTTCTGTTCATTTTTGTTCCCATTACGTGATACATGAAACCCACAGAGCAGTACTGTCTCGCTGACAGTCTATACGAACCACGTTTGCATCCTTCCTACGTATTCACCCATCTTCGTGCATTGAGATCATTCTGCATTTCTTTCGCATACGGGCTACATATGAAAGCAAAGCAAAAAAGACGTATTTTCTGTTTTCGTTTCTTGTTTCTTCCTACTCTTTGCCAACCTCTTCACTCAATTTCGTAACACATTGTGACAATGTTGTACACGTGATTGGTTCATTACCGGATGTTCTCCTTTCTTCGCATGATTCTGTTCTACTTCCTTGCCTTGCGTCGACTATGGGGAGAAATTTGGTACAATTAACATTTTCGATATCTCTTCTCGTTCTCGATATATTCCACATAATATTATTTTGACCCCATTTTTATGTCCTTATTTGATCCTTTTAAGCGCTTGTCAGCCGATATAAAACAAAACATGTCTCGCCTTTTTTTCGATGTTCTCTATATCTATGCAATCTTATCAAAATCGGTGTGTTACACTAGGGTACCTTGCCTTGTTAGAATATAGGTGGCAGTACTTTCAAATCGTTTATCGTTTTATCGAGTGTAAAATAATACCACTATAATACTACTCAGACATAGTGACTATTATGGATGGACCCCTCCTAACTTCAGATAGATACCCCCGGAGATAAATTTTTGGGTGCGCCTCTGAGTAGTGTCACTCGTATGACAAGTTTACGAAAATGGTATTTATGCCGTGATATTTTATCAATTAATATTGGATCCGGAAGTAGTACAGATTTCTACTAGTTCTGATTTTAGTGGAGAGATTAGAGTGGAGAGAGAACATATTCTTGAGATGCTTAACTGATTGCAGAAAACCACGTATTGCTATCTATTATCGCTCTTAGTTTATAGCGATTAAGTTAATAACCGGACATGACTGATTTCTGTCCCTTCTATTTTAAACAAAGTGTTAAAAACAAAGATGGCGCCTATTCTTAGAATGCTGTAAATAATATAAAACCGCTCCTCACTATATCTCATAGTTTTTGCATTATATAGAATAATATTGAAATCGGAAATTGTGATGGATTTCTATTAGTTCCGGTATTAGCAGAAAGTTATGATTGGAAGTGAAATATATCTTTATAACATTTAATCGATTGCAGAAAACCGTTTCTCGCTTTCCATTATCATTTTTGCTATAGTGATCAATGTTAAAACTTGAAAAGATTGACTTATCAAATTCCTCCTTGAATATTACCTACAACAACGAGCTTTTGACCGTGTACAACTTGGTCAATATTAATGGTAACTGAATAAAGTAGTTATTCACATGTATTGTCTACCTGATGGATCGATTAACGAATACATAGGGTAAATATATATCAAGGATTTTTTTTTTTGTAAATCAACTCCTTACATACTAGATCTTATTTTTTGAGATAAATACTCTTAATGAAATAGTTTATCAAACTTTCATCATTCATTTATTTGGTCATATAATACCCAATGTGTCATCGTTAATTTCTTTTTGATGCAATAATATTCCAGTTCAAATGCCATTGGCATGAATACAACGTATCAAAAACATTACAAAAAATATATATAAAAATATATAGGACTATACAACCTTGTCATATGAAGTATTACGTCATTTGTTTTTTCATTGTTCACTTTATTAAATGACAAATTTTTCATCTTAACGTTCCTCGATTATATCCTTTAGCCTAAGAGAGACGCTGATTAAGGCATCAGAAATATTATGGAAGAATTAGTGGAATGACAATGAGGGAAAAACAGGATCAAATCAAGAAAACCCACGAACGCAATGTTGTCCACCACAAAATTACTTGGTCAAGGATCGAACCAGAGACCCTACGTACCAGAGGTAAGCGACCTACCAATGAGCCACTGTGCCCTCCAGAAAGTACAATCGAGACATGAACTGGATTAATTGAAATTAATTAAAATTTGACTAAGATAAGTCACAGGACTCTGAACTAAAGAAAAAATTAAGAACACTAATTAAATGACCCCTCAAACAACGTCTTACCGCGTTTAGTCCGATTTAGATCGGAGGACGAAAAATGTATGTTCTATAACAAATGTTTATCTCAAGATGTTTGAAATTGGATGTTACAAATGCGTTGGATGGATATGAACGTTCCAAGAAACTGTATTTGCGTGACGATATAGATTATAACAAATGCCTTACTTCGAATGCGAAAACAGGCACTGCCCATGACCTCGATAGCTACTAGAGATCATATATTTCAAACAAGAGAATTGATATCTCAAAGTACAACTTGTGATTTACACAGATAAATAATGGTTACAAGATAGGCATTGTACTCTCGAGTAGAGATGCAAAAAATGTTTTTTTCACAAAAAAGCCGGCTTTTTGGGGGAAAAAACGAGAGTTTTGGAAATTTTGGCTTTTTTCATTTTCATGATTTTTCTATCTAAATAGCTATCTTATAGTATATGCTATACTTAGATAAGAATTCCATGACCTAAATGCGAATCCACTCTGAAATTCACCATCAAGATGGATGGAGCACATGTTTTACGAATTAAAGCTAACATGAAGAATGTAGTATTTGAGGGCAATTTTAGAGGCTATTTAACTTTATTTTAACTTTTGAGTTATCGACATCTTTTTTCTTCTCTAGATCATTTTAGTTTGTCATCCGTGTTTCATTTCTAAGAGCTTTTAGTACTCTAGCTTCTAGCGCAAAAGTTAAACTTGCTCGTTTTTCTATTTATCCGTCAAAGCGTACGTTTTTCAATATATCCGTCAAGCCGTACTTCCACATTTCCGTTATACTGTAGCTGTGAAGTGATTTAGCAATAATTTTCCCGACACAACCTTGAATACCAATTTATACAAATAATCAGTAGCGGATTTAGAAAAGTACTTTAGGAGGGGTTTTTCTGATTGTTTCGTTTCCTAAAAGTCCTAATTTTATTTGGGAGGTGCTTGAAGTTTATGAGTACAGGCATAACTAATAGATATTTCGTTTGTTGCAGACATTCCGTAACTTTGGGGAACGGGCTTCAGTCCGAAAGACCGCCCCCCTAACCTTCGCAAAAGCGTCACTACTGGTAATTAGTAATAATAACGATTTAAAAAACAATAAGAAAGGAATTCGGCCAACTCACAGTACACGCACTATTTCTACATTCACAGATGGAATGAAGAAAAGCTTTGTCAGAATGGTCGAATGCTGGTTGAATCCCGGACTTACCGATAGAAGCGCAAAAGGTAATCACTCAGTCGTTTGTTGTGCAGTTGTATTTAGCTTAACTTAAATATATTCCGTAGTCCCTTTTTTGGAGGGGGGAGTACCCTAATGATAGGTTGAATCCCTCTTGTTAAAAATTCAGAAAACTTGAGGATTGTGTAAACCGTGATGGTGGTTATATAAAACTTAACTGTAGAATTTCAAGAATATACAGAACCAAAAGCTCTAGATGTGCAGCCTTTAAGTGTATCATATAAATCTAAGTATTTTTCTTATATTTTGTTTTAATTTTATTTTGTTTCAAAAAGAGGGTATGGAATATTTTAAGTAAAAATACTACATACTATTTTGCTAGTTGTTTGTGTATTTTTTTTAAAAGAAGTGTTTACTTTTAGGGTTGGCTGGTTTACAGCAACTTTTTTTAATAACTAGTTTAAACCAGAAAAGTAAAAGGAATGAAAAATGCGAATCGTGTGAACTTCATGGTGACGTTTCCAGGTATCAAACCACCTGCAATAGTTTTATTTCCCTTTCACCTTTTAATCAAGGTGTCCCACGTTCAATTCTCGGTCGAACCACAACCCTTCGTTCATGCGTAAACCAAGTAGCGGTTCGGATATCAGTTTAAGCGAAAGTCCTGTTTCTTCTTGATAACCTCAGTATTTTGTAAGGATGTTAAGCCTAAATATGCGAAACGAAACCAAATTGTATATTTCTGCATGCCTAAATGCCTGTTGTTTTATAAAGAAGCCAAGATTGCTTAAATATTGTATATTGATAGAAATTGGCAAAATTTATCGATTGCCTACGTAGCTTCCAACATTAGCTTTGATTGGACTTTCAATGATATCTACGTACTAAATTTTTAATTTAATACCTCAGTTTTAGCGTACTGATTATGATACGTTGACCTTTAAATTTTACATGCAAAGCAATAACAGGATTTTCCCGTTATTGTCTTACATTTCAAGTAATGACGGGATTTTCCCGATGGCTAGGGCGAGAGCTTCTCAATTTAAGAAATTTACTGACCGGACTTCTTTAAGCTTATGGGAGTTCTTCCGGCATAACCCCACTGTTGCATAATAACACCAAGGCGAAACAAACTTATTTCTGTGAATATGTAATATAAATACATATCTAAACAAAAAACCTGGTTTAAACCAAAAAAGCCTGGTTTAAAAATCCCCAAAAAACGGGTTTTGCATTTTCAAAAACAATCATGGTTCTTGCCAACTCTGCTTACTTTTGTATATAGGAGGTTAAAAATTTTTTATTATATACATTGGTTAATCCTTTGGAATTCATAATGTAAATATGTTGAAGAAAAATTGTTTGAAATATGTTTTCGAAATTCATGGTTTATTTTCGAGGTTTTATATTATTATCAGCATCAGCCACTAATTAAATGACCTTTTGTGTTATAGAGAAGAGAAACAAACTCTGTTTTATCAATTTAAGGCAGAATTTTGTAAAAAGCCCAACATTTCCAAAGCAAAAAACGAAGCAGAAAAAACCGAGTTTTTTTTTTCAAAAAAACCGGTTGCTTTCCGAGCCCTTGCATCTCTACTCTCGAGTCCAAAATGGGAAAATTTGTGCAATGATTTTGCTTGTTTCTTTGTATGAGCCAAGCTTTGAGCTATCATGTACCTGTATGGTTGGTTCATTGGAGCTTAGCGACCCTTTCAATATCAAGATTATGAAATGTGGATCTACAGGTTAACTTGAGACACGAACCATATGGGTTCCCATTGGTAATCGAACTTGCCTTTCCCGTGTAAAAGGCGCGTACGCTAACCATATAAAGCCACAGGACAGCACATCACTCAACAACCTGGATTTACTGAATTCAGGCTGGTCACTGGACCACTGGCTTCCTTTGTAATATCCAATTTCAGTCACCTAATACTAGCTAATGTCTTCACATGTTACTGCCGGGGCAATAAATATATTTTACGTTTTATCTTCTGGGTCTTTCATATAGCCTTCGTCTGAAACTCGAAGTCTCGCATAAAATTAAACATTTCATATGAGAATTTTAGTGAATGAACGGATTGCAAGATTTTTGTACCTTGTTAGATATAATAATTGCAAACCTCATTCAGCCCCTTCTACGACGAATTTGAAGAAAACCTTCCTTATTGATACCCTACCTGATAAATCCTATGTGCTGTCTAAATTTAAAGTTTTGTAACTACTTTAACTGTTTGGCCTATCAGTTGATGTTGATCAGTCAGGTCTCTACAGTATTGACAATCACTTTTTTTTTTTTTTTTTTTTTTACTTTTTGTAAGATATAATAGTTTCCTATTTAATATATGATACAGTAATCAGATCGTACGTCGGTATCGAGAGTAAAATATGGTAACAATAATTACATAGTCAGGCCTGTACAGGTGGCAACATTGGAAAACAGTAAATATCTTCCCGACTCGCGCATGTTTTCTCTGCAAAATGAACAGAAACTGCTTGGTGTTTTGTCAGTCAGAATCCTGAGAGTCATGGGCGGCGATATGTTGGCGCCAGAGTGAAGTTGAGCTGAGAATAAATCTGTAACGCCAACCAATCGGAAAGCAGAAGGGCGGAGCTAGCTGAATATATATATTTGGGGAAGATTAATAAAGGAACTCTTGGGCCACGTGAAATTTAACCAATCACGCACTCAAGGGGTTAGAAAAGCATTGAGTATATTTCCCGAATGGTGGCTAAAACGGCATTTTGAAATAAATCCATTAGAAAAGCAACTGCTACTAATACATCCCAGCCTTATAAAACTATCAGAGACACAGAGCACTAAACATAAATCAAATAAACATAAGTACAAATAAATTAGCCACATGACTTGGAATAACATCAGATAACAGACTAAATTCAATCGACATGTAGACTACAGAATTTGAAGAAAAAACATACCAAATAATGCAATAGAACAAGCAAACTGCATGTAAAGAGCGCAAATTTGAACGAAGGAATAAATAAATAAAGAAAGAAAAAAAAGAAAGAAAATTATATGTTGATTATAGGGTCCAAATTTAATTTGTTTCACCGCTCTCCCGGAACAAATAAAAGGAATTTAAAAGCAGAGAAACTATTTTCAAAATTACGAAGTCAATTCGAAACTAATAGCTAAACAAACCCACTTGAACCTAAAATTTCCAACAGAATATATGTGTCATTTTGTACCAAGATTACCATACAAAAGCGTAACTTATCGATGTACCAGTAGCGTATATTGATTTGACGACTTGGACTACCACTAAAGTACGTTATTATTATTAGTAGTAGTAATAGTAGCAGCAGTTATTATTAGTACTAATAGTAGAGGTAGTAGTATAGCAGTAGTAGTCGTCGTAGTAGTAAGGTAATAATAATAATAGCACACAATATATGCATAACGATGGACAAATAGTGGTTAAAAATTATTTTCCTCAACTTTAGATTTAGAACCACTACTTTTATTTAGTTTAACGTCCCACAATTATGCATCCAGACTAAGAGAAGCAGTGATGAGACGGCTGATAGTGTGAGATGACGAAAGTGGGATGAAAATTGTGAACCCCGAGAAAACTCACGCACACGATGTTTGTTCAGCACAAAACTCACTTGGCGGGAACTGGGATCGAACTAGGGTCTCACGCACTAGATATGAGCACTCTACTACTGAGGCATTGCGATCCCCCGCAGACCATTAATGTTTACTGTCATAACTGAAGGGCCAACATAATTCTGTATATTTAACTCTTTGTGGCTTGTAATGATAAATTTTAATTTTTTACCAACTTGACTTCCTTCGAGACTCATCGCTTTGCAGCCGCCATTTCGTGCAAGATTTCCCCTATGCTACAAGAAATCAGCAGTTCTTCGTTTATCACTTTACAGTTCTGAAAAATAGTCATTTCCCATTTTGGGCCTCATTCAATAGCGCTTTGCGTCAACATAATGTAAAAACAGAGTTCTAGTTTTTGGTGATCGATATCACATACCGAGTTTGCGAATGACGTCAGTAAGAAAAGTTTTGCGTTTTACAATCATCTATCCTCCGCAACTTTTATGACATACTCACGACCATCACAGTTCTATAAAAAGGAGTTCCCTCCTGGATATACCGTTGGGGTATGCACCTCTAGTGTCAGAGACTAAGCTTCGATTTCGGGGTGAAGGTCGTGTAATTCGGATCCTGCATTCTATGCTGTACGTCCACGTCTCACATAACCTCGCTACTGAAAAGGATAATAAAGTCTAATCGACTAACCAATCAATAAAGCTTTTAAAAATGTTTTTTTCCGTTTCTTTAAACTGTGGGAAGGTTGATACGGAATCAGATCCTTTGTTGTTTACCTTAAATACACATTTATTGTCCTACCTCTTAGGCTTACAAACAATCCTCCTATAATTACTCTACTCTGTAACAAAAATTCTCACATTTCTTAAATAGTATTTTTCTTCGTAGTACTTTAATTTCCGTAAAAAGAATCTGTATGAGTAATGGTAATGCATTCTCTAATCATTTCCTATATGCCTCCTAAATAGTTGCACTGTCCTTACTCAAATAATTTCCATTTACTCTGTCATTCATATCTACTTTCGAAGAGAAGGACGAGAAATACCTTTATTCTTGATCCACAATCGCGAATTCAGATAAACTCAGAGGCAGAATTTAACAGTGATAGCCTTTGAGCACAAATCTTATTCAAATGGTGCTGTGAAGAGAAAGGGGCTAAAGTAGGACTTTCTTCTCACATACAGTACACTTACATGTATTTTCTTTGTATGTTTACTCATTCTTGCATCCATTTATACCATTTACACTTTCCCCTTTCTTTATCATACATTTTTCCATTTCTCAATCTTTCCAGTCCTGTCCACCTGAGTATTAAGCCTTGTTTGATTGTCTGGACTTCTCTCCCGACTTTCACCTTTACCTGAATCATGTAACATTTACTTTTCAAGTTCCTTTTCTTTATCATAATTATTCCTTTGTGGATTTTCTATCACTTTTTCTTATTTTTGTTCCTCTTTTCCCTTTTCTTTACTAATCAAATCTTTCATTCATTTCTCATCATCACCGTCTCCTTTAGACTAACCGGCATAACTGTGGGACGTAAAATTAAATTTCATTTCATTTACATTATATTCGCGTAATTACTTTTGTAAATTGCCGAGAAGTCTGTCTAAGACAGTGACAACGTCTTTTCTGTCGCGATTGTCGCGCTTAAAAGAGGAAAAGGAAACAGAGGCAACTAACACAACTATAGAGCATCTCACTCTTAGATTGCAGTAAAGAGCAAATGGAGCGCGCTGTTGCCACATCTCTTCCGTCGTATGTTTTCTTCTGAAGAAAGAATAAGAAAGACAGAAATAGAAAGAGTGCCCGAGTCTGCAAATAAAAAGTTTCTTAAATTCATCATTTTCATCGCTTTTGCCATTCCATTCGCGCAAATTCATTTAGAACGGCGAATTGGAGGGTACGAAACAACTGTCTAATACTTGTGTGTTAGAGTTTTTCCTTTATGACGATTTATAAATCGTTTCAATAAAATTTTGATGGAAGCAATACGAAATCGAGACAACATATGAAACGAACAGAAAACATGTGATTGAAATAAATGGCAGACTAAACAGTTCCACACAGATATTTCCTATACCGATTGTGCGGCAAACTAAGGAATAGCAATGGGTAAGATACTGCTACTGAAGTTTGATATGAGTGAAAACTGGAGTAGGGTGATAGTGATACGTGACGAGAAGATATGACGTACGAGAACGCTCATTCGTCTATGTACGCAAAATATCAGCAAATCCAATTGCGTTTGTCAAACAAAGTTACATCGTAAACTATATTGTGAAGACGGCTGCTCCCCACTTCCGATGGTTTAGATCCGATTTTCCCCGCGGAACAACAGTATGATATTTTTAAAATACCAGGAGGTCTAAATGAAACATCGCATTAAAATATAAATTATAAATGCATGTGTGAATATTAACGAACGATTTGTTAATTTAAAATAAAAGAAGAAAAGAACGCACGCTAAATACCTTTTAATCACTTTCGCTGCTTCTAGTTAAAGGTGAAATCGATGCCATGTATTTAGTCTGTAGCTGAAAACCCGAAGAACAGGAAGTGTAAACGAGAAATAAAAGCAAGGATAGGAATAGCAAAAGAAGCCTTTAAGAAGAAGGAAAGTCTGTTTTGTAGGACTTCGAATAAAGAGTTGCGAAAAAGACTCATAAAATGTTTCGTGTGAAGCACTGTACTGTGAGGGCGAGAAACATGGTCTTACATAAAAAATGATTAAAAACGACTGGAAGCTTCCGAAATGTGGGTGTGGAAGAGAATGGAGAGAATTAGCTGGGTCGAGTGGAAAACTAATGAGAGAGTATTAGAAATGGTGAGGAACAAAATTTAGATATTATTAAGAAGAGGAAGATAAACTGGTTGGAACAATTGGCTAAGAAGGAAGTGTATCATGAGGGACGTGCTAGAATGTATGGTGGCAGGTAAAAGAGGGAAGGGACGAAGGAGACTACTATTACTGGACGATATCAAAATAGAAAAATCGTACGTGAAAACGGGGAGGTTAACGGAAGACCGTGGATCATGGAAACTTCTCAGTTGCAGAAAGTTACCTGCCAATAATGGCAGAACACCTATGATGATAATGTTGACAAATGTAATGGCGAATAGGAACTGAATCTCCCTGGTTTCTATACTCACTATGACTCCTCAGACTCACTATGTCATTCTGGAAACAAAAGAAGAATGAAAAGAAACCCTATTATATCTGTTCTAAACAAACGCACAAGTTGTAACTTTAAATCACGTATAGTGACAGCTAACAAGGTACAAATCGTTGGGCGACGAAACAAAACCAAACAGAATTATCAAACATTCCGGAAATACTTTTTTTTCTTTGTTTGTTTTTTCTTTTTTCATGCTTCCTAAAGAAACATGGGGAAAAGAACAAAGAGCCTTTCCATTCTGCTTTATGAGCTCATGAATTTATTTGTTATGAACACTTTTTATATCTTCATTTTTATATCTTCACTCTTTATATCTTAATCTACCTTCTCAGTCAAGTTAGGCAAGTGTTTCTTTTACGTAATTTTCGATTATCGTAAATTTATTTACAAGCTACAAACCTAAAGTCATCTTTGGTAAAGGATTTTCAAGCGGATCTTCCCATAAATGCACGCAAACCTAATTACACATTGCTTGTGTGGGTTACATACCGCCAAGGGCTTGCTAACACTTTTGAACAGTGAAATTTAAACGAAACAACTACCAGTTACATCAGAGCCGTAACAATGAGCGGTGTAAGACATCGGGTCCCCGCATGATGGGACTTCCACACCTCTTGTTTAAAAATCATATTACTTATTACTGAGTATTTGAATTGTCCTGTTATTCATTTTGTACATGTAGGGTATAAGCATTATTAAATTTCAGGTTGGTAATTAACTTGATTTGACAGCCACCCCCATTGAGAAAGACAAGTAATGTCATAAATTTTAAAAAAGTTTACTTCTACATTAAACGGATGAAAACAACTCGCACTGCAGAATACGCAACATATCTTGAAGACATCGATATTAGACTGGGCCCTTCAATGTATATAGAAAAGCAGAACAAAAGTAAAGACTCGTTTGTAGTTCAGCCATGAAAAAATGAAATGAAATGAAATCATTAAGCTTTCTGTCCAACGATTATGCCGGCCAGGTTAAAGGAGACGGTGATGATGATAAATTAAAGAAATGGTGGAATGAAGACAATGGTAGTAAACGGGAGAACCCCAAGAAAACCCACGTACACAATGTTTATCCTGCCACAAAGTTCACTTGGTGCGAGATGGAATCGAACAAGAACCGTATGCACCATAAGTGAACGCTCTATCACTGGGCCACTGCGAACCCTGCAATGAGCTTGAGTGCGAGGAGTACACGATATGATAGTGTAATCCAATTCCAGTAGTACAATTAAACTTAAATTGGTGTAAGTAATTAGAATCAAACACATTTTAAATTAATGTTGTGCTTTAACACTGTTATCGGTTTGAGATATGTTTTGTTTCCTGCATTATGTTATCTCAAAGTTCATAAGACAAATACTTATCTGCCTATTCATATTTGTTTTTAAAATGTTTCTTATGTAATATAATTTCCAGAGAAATGTAATATTGAGATAAATAATGTATGTACCCAATAATACTTTTTTTTCTTCAGGGGTCAAATTGATCCCAGGGTACTCTCTAACGAAAACAGCGTTAACTATTACTAAGTATAAATAAGAGAATGAATCATTATCAGTAATCTCGACAGCAATGATGCATCACGAGATACGATACTGGAAGAATTTTCAAGTTCTAAAAAAGGTTCCTAGAGCTTTCTTTTTATGCAATCGATGTGGGCACGGTGGCTCAGTGGTAGACTGCTTATCTCTGGTGCTTAGGGTTCCTCGTTCTCTCTTCGACCAAGTAAGTCTGTGGTGGACAATATCATTTTAGTGGGTTTTCTCGGGTACTCCCCTTTCCTCCCTCATTATCATTCCACCAATTTTTCCACCACCGTTTACTTGCCTTAGTCATCATTCTTCTTTAGCCTAAGAACATAATAGTGGGATGTTA
The DNA here is from genome assembly GCF_964235325.1 of Thermobia domestica. Taxonomy (NCBI): domain Eukaryota; kingdom Metazoa; phylum Arthropoda; class Insecta; order Zygentoma; family Lepismatidae; genus Thermobia; species Thermobia domestica. Next base: position 114,798,908 of record NC_137469.1, on the reverse strand, counting down.
AAATGAAAGGTTTCATTTTCATATCATTTTTATCCAATAGGTATGTTTTGTTACAATTTTCAGTGATATTTACGTATCCTAAAATTGTGGACCAAATAAAAATTCTTATCATTTTTACTTTCAAGCAACGATCGGAAGAGAAGAAGGTATGGTGATCATGATAAGGTCAAATTCGAGATTTCAAAGAATTAACACGATAAATAGACCCTTAATACCGAAATAGAGATTGTTTGATCTCTGTCGTTCTGTTCATAGCATGTAAATACCTTCACTTGCCGAAAGACCGTACCATTAAACGCACTGGGACCAATTTTTAAAACTTTTGTTGAAATACTAACAAATAAAATGAAATGCTTCAGTTTAAGGTCCCAGGATTATGTATTTTAGATTAAGGGAGACGATGATTAAAGCGAATGAATGATGATGAAAGAATTGATAGAATGAGGAAGTGGGAGGAAACAGGAGTACCCCGAGAGATCCGTGGACACAATGTTGTCCAGTACAAGCTTACTTCGCCGGTGATCGATCCAGGGACCCCATGCACCCGAAGTAAGCGCTCTGCCACTGAGTCACCGTTACCCCTTCATCAAGATATAGATCGAGAAGATTTCTCGAAGATGAGACCTATAGTTTACAGAGGCAAGTCTATTGTATCGCCGCGTAAAATAAAAAAAAATATCCAATTTACTACAAATGTAATTAAGATTATTTTTAAATGTCCGGCCGGGGACCGTAAGAAAGTCAAAATATTTCAGGAAAATATTTGCTTTCCTTTCGCTAAATTCAGCTTCAAATTTGTAATGAATGATTGGAGATGCTTGATAAAATTGGATGACGCACATTTTTAGAGTAAAATAACGGAAGAACTGTTTCAGAATCTCTCTTGGCAAACACATTACTACATTCCCTGAAACGGACAATTTAACTTCATGTATACTCAACTTTTCTCAATATTCTGTTTTCCGTGGGTACTCAAGATACTCCCGTTTCCTCCCACTTTCTAATTCCATTAAGTCTTCCATCTCCACACACCAAAGGTAAACACTCTATCACTGAACAACCATGCCTCCAAATATGTTATTCGTATATGGCACCAACAGACTTAGATTTGCACTAGTCAACAACATTAATGGCCTTAAAACAAAGATGATTTAAGAGTTTGAGATTTAATATACTAATACAGAGATGCGAGATGTTCATAAAGTATCATTATTTGTTCGATAAAGTTTAGTGAACTTTTTGTAGCACAAAGGCCATAGTTTAACGTAATTCCCAATCATTATAAGGCGTACAATACTCTCTCATTATTAATCGAATCCGGAATCTCTTGCATTAACAGGTACTACCCAGCGGGAAGGATTATAAGGAATGCCGTGACAAAAAAGTGCACCAGTATAATAAAAAGGGAAACAGAAAACAGAAATGCAGCATTTTAATTAGTTAGCAAATTAGAATTTCTATACAAAAGTGTACAGTTAGTATTAATATAATAAAGATATAACTTAACAATATCGACCCCAGCGTCCCCCACTGGGGACATAATATATGACGATATTATTCTTTCTTTACTACTTCAAGATCAGACTGGTAACATTGAAAACTGGTTACAGGGGATGAGCAAGTCTGTACACAGTTTTTAATGTTGCCAGTCTGATTTTAAAGTTGTAAAGAATGAATAATCTTGTCATATTTTGTCTCTTGTTGGGGACGGCGGGACCGACATGGTTAAGTAAGGTCTACTAATCTTTGTGAGAGCAGTGAACACTTACAAAGAGATGCACCTTTTTTATTGGACACCAATGAAGAGCTATATCTTAAATTTTCATTGTTTTATGTCTCTATAAATTTATTTTAAAGAAAAGAATGAAAATAGTCACTAAGATAAAATTCAATCAATACCTTCAAACATTACAATATTGCTAAACTCAGAAAATGGCAAAAAGAAAAAGAGAAAAAAGAAAAAGAAAAGTGAAAGAAAGAAAAGAAAAAATACGCTAAAATTAACTATTAACGAAGATTAAAGATAGAAAATTTGAGAGGTATGACACTATTCTACATTTTTTTTTTTTTTTTTTTTTTTTTTGTAAGTACATTACACACGAAATCTCCTAAAATGCGGATCTTGAAAGAAATATAGTTAAGTAAGAACTGACGTTTGATTTATTTGATATGGTTTGAATTTAAATTTAGCGCTCCTTCCAGCAGCGAGGCTATATGAGATGTGGACCTAAAGCCTAATGTAGTATCCGAAGCACATGAGCTCCCGCTGGTAATCCAACTTGGGTTTCTACGCCAACGGCCCATACGCCAGGAGTTCACCGTTTGACTTGTGCTATTGCCGCCCCACATATGATACTTCAATGTATCAACCAACAAAACTTTTTAATGTGATCTTTAGTGCTTTAGCATCAAAATAAACACATGCAGTCTTAACACTTTAATGCTAAATTACTTTTTCTTAATATTTCTAATTTCGTAAGTTTGCAATTATATCGTTGTGTCACTACCTCCAATAAACTATAATATTCGTCAGAAAAAATATTGCGGCTCAGCAATATACATCCGAGCAACCAACTATGGTAATTATGAGTAATTGAAACGTAATTATATCGAAAAAAAATTAATTACTTTAAATGTTAACAGATATCAGAGTCATTTTTATTCTTCGAAAATTATTGATTTCTGTAGAAAGAGTACGGAATTGTACATGATTTATTTATTTATTTATTTATTTTTATTTCTTAGGAAGATTTCACTTGGCGCAGTATCTAGCGGTACTTGTGAATATAAGAATAATATATTAATACTAAAAATCGAGCATGAGTTAAATTATTACAAAGTGTCAAATAAATTAGTACATAACTCGCGGAAGAAATACAATAATAATACTATAATACTTACGCATGCTGACCAGATTTCTTCGCCATATTTGCTTAAAACTAATGTTCACTACATTTTGTTTCACCCAATAACTTCTAATAAATTTTGAATTTTCATTGTCAATAAGAACCACTAAAAATCTCACGGAAACACACTTAAAAATGCCGAAAATGTACTCATCAGATCAAGAGAAACCATTCAATCGTAAGGCCGCCGTCCATCTTTCTGGATAGTTCTGGACATAAGTACTCAAGATGCGATAAACATACAAAGGAATTTCTGTTAACCAAACTCATTAAAAATGATAGAAAAATCACATTAAAAACAACTCTATACCATTGCTATTGCAGATACTCTATACCATTGCTTATCACCCCTACCCCCACAAAAAAAAAACAGTAGCACATATTAATTTTTGTTTATGCATTCTTCGTTATATACTCCCAGGAGATCAATTTTCAATTAGGTTGCTCTCCTTCACTAAAAAAAGTTGATCTACTGGGATTATAGAAGTATACAAGAGCTGAGCAACTCCCAAGTAGCCAGAAGGAAAGGAAGTCTGATGAAGATACTATATTGTTCTGTCATTGTTTTATATTAATTGTGTATAATGTAAAATATTTAATATACATTAAATATACTAAATATCTTCATCTATTTATTAATATTTTATGCAACCAGTTTCTTTCATAGTTAATGAAATTTCTACTTAATGCATTGTAAAGAGATATGCTTTACTCGAGTAATTTTTTTTTCCTAGTGTGCGCCTTACAGGTGCATATATATAGAAAGGGAAAGTAAAATATATCAGAAAAAAGTACAGAAGTGTTTAAGTTCAAGAAGTACACATAACAATATAGTGTGGAGTTCTTGTGTACTATTCATTGTTGGCGGAAAGTTTTCTTCATTTCCTTTTTTTTCTCCACATCAAAGGATTACACCAAAAAGTTTACAGAAATAAAAATAAGGTTTTGCGCTGAGGAAGTGGGTCACTCCTTCGTCCCAGTCTTACACATTCACTGGGTGCAGGAGCCACGACCCTACCAGGGGAGCCGCCACTCCCAAATGGTCATTGTCTATAATGGTAGACAGTCTACATCAGCCATTGGGTCTGGTAATGTACGGCTGACCTCTCACGTAAGCACATGTAGTTCCGTATTGTTTGAATGACCATACAAATGGAAGGGTGTGGGTGTCCCTTCTAATCGTGGCTTACACGTACCATTGGGATTCGGACAAGTAGCTTTGATACAACGTGTACGTGGTACCTAAACACGTTAAAGATACGTAGCCCCGTATTGTTTGGGCGGACCTACCAGGAAAAACACAGCTCCCAAACGACAATGTCTGCCTTGAGCAAACGGTCTACATCAGTCATTGGCTCTGGTAATGTACTGTGTACCTCTACCGTAATTAGAGGAAGTCCCGTATTGCTTGGACGACCCTACCGGGAGGTGTCGGACTCCTGCCTGCTGAGGGACCAAACGGAGGTGGGGGAGGGGCCAATCCCAGAAATCTGGGTAACGGTTGTGATCCTGCTAAAGGGAGGAACCTCAGTATGACATGGGCCGGCACCAAACCCAAATGGTGACTTAACACGTACCATTGGATCCGGGATGAGATACGGGAGTATTTCGACGTGTGCGTGGTACCTCTACACGACAAGGCGGTTGCCAGTTGAACGATACAGGTGGGCAGGGCCGGGATTGAACAAGCTGGCATTGCCTGGGGCCCCGGATTTGGGTTGGACTCTGCCGGGCTGTGGTCATACCGTGGGATTCGGTAGCTTGTGGGAGCCAATCCCAGGAACCTAGGTAACGGTGAATACGGGCGGGAGGTGAGTTTGCCTTATAACGCTCGGGCGCCATGCCTGCAGAGCATGGTAGGACTAGCTCGCTAGCAATCTGCCTCAACCAGTACTGAACCGGTAGGCACTCAGGACTTGGTCCAGCCGCGCAGTGGGCGTATCCCACTCCCTCAGAGAATAGGGGTTACATCGCTTCGGCGAGTCAGAATTAGGGGACAAATTCTGACGGTGCACCACGTGCATGTAAAATAATATCGTATAGAGGAACTATGGGCGGGGAGCGACACATTTTAGCGGGACCCGTCCATCAAATAGACCGAACGGTCGCGGGTATGCTCCCCATGCATGTAACTAAGCGTGGCAGTAATAGACCCTAGCAAACAATGTTGCATTGTTATGTTCTCAATGATTTTGCTTTGAAAATATTGGTTTTTAAAAAATATTAATATAGTATGTTAAACTGGCAGTTATATAGAATTTCCCAATAATTGTGCTATATATTCTAAATTATGCTTTATGCTTTATGCTTTATTTTCTCAAATTATGCTTTATTATGATTTTAAAATTAGTGTCTTCCGGACCCTTAAATAACCACAACCATCTTCAAGGTACCAACCATATGTCTAAATTGCTGTTATGTTTTTTATGCTTTTTATGCTTTTGGGTTTCCCTAATTATCACAAAACCTTGCTCAATATGTTGTTTTGTTTAGTTTTTTAAAGAAAATAACAGCGTTCATTCTTTCTCTTCTCTTCGAAAAAACTATTAAACGTTTAATTATTTTTGCCATTCCATAACCAGAAGCCTGTGAGAAACTATTAATTACAAGTCAGTAATATACAGGGTGTTTCAAAACAACACCGACAATGTTTGGGAGGTGATTACTAACATCAAAATAAAACAAAAAGAGTAGAAAAACTTGGGTGCACTAATACTTCCTTTCGAAGTTATAAGGTGTCGAAAACATGAAAAAATGAAATTCAAAGAACCATAGCTTCCAACCTATGAAACCTACCGTAGTCGGACAAAGAGTTCACTTAGGAACTAGTATGTCCCCTATTCAAATATCCATGTTTCAGAATCCTGCGGCACTCACGCAACAATTTTTATCGAAGGAGTTCGGTTACTGCCATATAATTTGAAATACTCACCAACTACCTCTATAAAAATTGTTGCGGAAGTACCGTAGGATTCTGAAACATGGATATTTGGATAAGGGACATACTAGCCCTTTAAGCGAAGTCTTGACCCGACTACGGTAGGTCTCATAGTTTTGGAGTCATGGACCTCTAAATTTTATTTTTTCATGTTTTCGGTAGCCTATAACTCCGAAAGGAAGCATTTGTGCACCAAGATTGGGCTATACTTTTTGTCTTATCTTGGCGTCAGGAATCACCTCCCGAATGTTGTGAGTGTTGTTTTGAAACACCCTGTATAGAAAAACCATGTGCAACAGCTGGTTCCAGTCCTTTCATTAGACCCTCCATAACAGTTATTGAAAATTTATTTCTTATGTAATCTCTTAAACGAATTGAAAACTTTTCTTGGGTAACTGATGCCCACCTTGAAAACAGCCTCCGTGCTGAAATATCCAGTATACCACCGAACATAGAAAGTGGTTCAGAACAGGACGTATGAATTTACCCGCTAAAATGTAAGTAAATAGAATTTTCTGCTTTTCTTTAGAAGGTATTTTTTTTTCATTACTATCGTAATAATTTTGTTGATATTGAGATTGATTTAAGTTGTAGCAGTGAGGATGTATGAGACTTGAATATACAAAATAACGTAGAGTCCTAATCACATGAGCTCCTGCCGGGAATTGAAGTTAGGTCTCTCCTTTTCTTTTCATGTGAAGTGTGTTAAGACAGTTTGTGATAGTGTACGATCAACGAGCTACTTAATTAATATAGCTATTCAATTCTTGTGAAAATGTTAAACATTGTATCATACGACCCTCGACCACAGTGAATCCTCTGACTCACTGGCCTACTAACTTGCACATGAGTGATATAGATGAAAGTGTGTGCGTATTTGTCGTCAGTTTTTCGCGTAGGGAGGCGTCATGTGGAGCCATCATGCTTAACAAAAGATCTAATTGCATGTGAAGTATTTCACTTTTCGATTTTCAACTCAATGATATATTGATGGTACACATTCTGAAGGTTCAAACACTGTAGAAAATCTCAGAAGCTCCTTATGTAGATAACCCACAATACTATACTTTGTTGAGGTTTGCATAATCCTGTTTAGTCCGCGCGAGGAATAGGCACTTCTGCTATTAGTGACATAAAAGAAGGAAACTAAAAATAACTAGAATAGGAAAATAAGCCGGATAAGATATTGTTTCGAAATAAGCTGTATTGTAACGAGCGTGATAGGTGTTATGTAAAAAGGAAGAGAAAAGAGAAATAAAATTAAAAGAAAACTTAGTTTAACATCCCACACTCTTGTCCTTTAAATGAAAGATGGCACATGATTGGCAAAAGTAAATTATTATTAAAGAATTCGCACATTATAAATGTGATAGGAAACAGGAGCCTTCCAGAAAACCCACGCACACAATGTTGTTCACCTTAACCTCACAGGTGCCTGCAGGATCGAACCAGGGATCCTTAACACCTGAGGAGAGCGTCCTATTACTGAGTCACTACACCACAGGGGAGACGAGAAGAAACTAGAAATAATGGGCTACATCAAAGCAAATAACTTCTATTCTAAGAGAGGAAAATGTTAGTTGAGAAGTGTCATGAACAATTTTGAGCAAGCGATCTTTCATTGTTGGCTGAATACCAATGGCGACGATGATTGCCAGACTTCTCTAAAAATTATATGCGAACATTGGAGAATAATTTTATTTGTATACAATGTACTGTTACACGTACTTATAAAGTAGGTTGTGATTCTAAAAAAAAATGTGTTATTTTTAGCACTGTCACTTGAAAGTAATGATACCCTTATCCAATTACGAACGTTATACTTTGCAATAAGTAACTTCTTGAAAATATCTTCTACTTTACAATCTTGAATTTACTAAACATTAGTGAAAGAAGAGCCACAAACTATGAATATCAACGTGTGATCCGAAATTGTGTTTTGAAAAATTATGCCTTAAACTTTAACCAAATGTCTTAAAATGTATCTTTGCAAAGGTTCTTTAATCTATCAGATATTAATTATTCCCGATTGTATAAGGTAATAATAACAATATAGTTGAATTGAAGTTTGAATAAAATTCAGGAATAGAGAGCGCCGCAACATTAATTAAATACGTTCAAATTGTCCATTCTCGAATGAAAAGGGAGAAAAAGATCTCTAATATTAATGTGGACACCCATCCATATTTTACGAGATAGTCTCTTCCGCTGTCTTACAATTCTAATAATGAACCTTGATAACTCTTGTTTTTAAGTGAGATTATAATTTTATTTAAGAACTACTCCACTAACAAATCTTTGTAATAGGCCTTAGATATTGTGAATTAATTCACAAGTATATTTCTTATTTCAGTTCCAAGATTCAATTAATAAACTTGCTATTTCAGATTCTGATAATAGCAACCTTAAATCCCGCACCCAGGTGGTTCTATCCGGTCCGGAGTCCTTGTCCCCAATAGTTCCTATTTGAACACTTTTTCAATAAAACTAAACTTGTTTAACAGGAAAATGATTGAAGTTGCATCAAAATTTGGTCTTACACTTCCTCTGTACTCTTTATCTTATAAAAACAATCTAGTTCTATTTTTTCTGAAAATATAAGTGGAAGTACAGTATTTTACAGCTACTTGTCGTCTTTTCGAATGCAGAATAATACTCGTTCAATATTAGATGTAGAGGAATCTCCCAAAAGCTATGACCCCTCATAACAAAAAATTTTGGGTGCATGCCTGGAACTTTCCACACTACTAAAAAATAGCAGTGTCAGGAGCGCACCCTCGGCGTGGCCCACCGGGTGCGGACCTGTACTTAACTTCGTTACTCGATTGAAATTTCTACACTTTCTTAAGAAAACTACGATTGCTGAAGAAGAGAAATGGCTAATGTACCTTAAAAAGTTTATCTTATACTACAACGATTTTGATAAGACTGCATAGACCTAGAGGACATCGAAAAAAAAGCAACACGCAATTTTTTGTATCTGCCAACAAGCGCATTGAAAGTGTCAAATAGGGGCATAAAAATGGGGTCAAAATTGTATTATGCAAAACATATCGAGATATCGAAAAGGTTAAATGTACGAAATATTACCCACATTCGACGCAAGACAATGAGGTCTAACAAACCCAGCCAAGAAAGGAGAACATCCGGAAATGGACCAACAAGTGTACAACATTGTCACAATGAGTCAGGAGGATGATAATGAGCAGGAAGAAAGAAGAAACGAAAACAAAAAGTATATAGTTTTGCCTTGGGCGTATATGTCGCCCGTATGCAAGAAAGGCACAAATTCATCTCAATGCACGAAGGTGCCAGAACACGCAGGAAGGATGCACACGCCCTTTGTATAGACAGCCAGCATGACAGTACTGCGCAGTGGGTAGTTTATATCGCGTAAAGGGAACAACGATGAGATGAATGTTGGAAACGAAATCTGTGTAGACAGTAGTAACACATACTTTGTTAGAATATAGGTGGCAGTACTTTCAAATCATTTATCGTTTTATCGAGTGTAAAATAATACCACTATAGTACTACCTAAATATAGTGACTATCATGGATGGGGCCCTCCTGACTTCAGATAGATCCCTTCGAACATAATTTTTTGCGTGCGCCTCTGAGAAGTGTCACTCGTATGACAATTAAACGATAATGGTATTTATGCCGTGATATTTTATCAATTAATATTGGATCCGGAAGTAGTACAGATTTCTACTAGTTCTGATTTTAGTGGAGAGATTAGAGTGGAGAGAGAACATATTCTTTGGATAATTAACTGATTGCAGAAAACCACGTCTCGCTATCTATTACCGCTCTTAGTTTATAGCGATTAACTTTATAACCGGACATCACTGATTTCTGTCTCTTCCGTTTCGAATGAAATGTTAAAAACAAAGAAGGTGCCTATTCTTAGAATGCTAAGTAAATAATAAAAAAGCGCTCGTCACTATATCTCATTGTTTCGGCACTATGTAGAATAATATTGAAATCGGAAATTGTAGTGCATTTCTATTAGTTCCGGTATTAGCAGAAGGTTATGAGTGGAAGTGAAACACGTATATCTTTATAACGTTTAATCGATTGCAGAAAATCGTTTCTCGCTTTCTATTACCATTTTTTTCTATAGTGATCAATGTTAAAACTGGAAATGATTGACTTCTCAAATTCCTCCTTGAATATTATCTACCATGTATTGTCTACCAGATGGATCAATAAACGAATAGATAGGGTAAATATACATCAAGAAGTTTTTGTAAATCAGTTCTTTAAAAACTGGCTGGTGTTTATTGTGAGATAAACACTCTTAACGAAATAGTTTATCAAACTTTCATCATTCATTTATTTGGTCATATAATACCCAATGTGTCATCGTTAATTTCTTTTTGATGCAATAATGTTCCAGTTCAAATGCCATTGGCATGAATACAACGTATCAAAAACATTACAAAAAATATATATAAAAATATATAGGACTATACAACCTTGTCATATGAAGTATTACGTCATTTGTTTTTTCATTGTTCACTTTATTAAATGACAAATCTTTCATCTTAACGTTCCTCGATTATATCCTTTAGGCTAAGAGAGACGATGATTAAGGCAGCAGAACGATTTTGGAAGATTTAGTGGAATGACAATGAGGGAAAAACAGGATCAAATCAAGAAAACCCACGAACGCAATGTTGTCCACCACAAACTTACTTCGTCGAGGATCGAACCAAAGACCCCACGCACCAGAGGTAGGCGACCTACCAATGAGCCACTGTGCCCTCCAGAAAGTACAATCGGGACATGAACTCGATTAATTAAAATTAATTAAAATTTGACTAAGATAAGTCACAGGACTCTGAACTAAAGAAAAAATAAGAACAGCAAGTAAATCATCCCTCAAACAATATCTTGCCACTGGCAAACAAACATTTAAGAATACTATTGCTTCGTTTACTCCGATTTAGAACATTGGACGAAAAATGTATTATCTATAACAAATGTTTATCTCTAGATGTTTGAAATTGAATGTGACAAATGGGTTGGATGGATATGATGGTTAGAAGAAACTGTATTTGTGCGGTGATATAAATTCAAACAAATACATTACTTCGAAAGCAAAAACAGGCAAGACCCATGACCTCGATAGCCACTAGTGATCATTAATTTCAAACAAGATGAGTAATATCTCAAAGTAAAACTTCTGATTTCCACAGATAAATAATGGTTACAGGACATGCATTTTACTCTCAAGTCCCAAATGGGAAAATTTATGCAATGATTTTGCTTGTTTCTTTGTATAAGTCAAGCTTTTGTTTGAGCTATCACGCACCTGTATGGTTGGTTGCTTGGAACTTAGCGACCATTTCAGTATCAAGATTATGAAATGTGGATCTACAGGTTAACTTGAGGCACGAACTACATTTGTTCCCATTGGGGATCGAACTGTCCTCTCCCGTGTTAAAGGCGCGTACGCTAACCATATACGGCCACAGGAAAGCACATCACTCAACAACCTGGATTTACTGAATTCAGGCAGGTCACTGGACCACTGGCTTCCTTTGTAATATTCAATTTCAGTCACCTTATACTAGCTGATGCCTTCACATCTTACTCACGGGGCAATGAATATATTTTACGTTTTATCTTCTGGGTCTTTTATATAGCCTTCGTCTGAAACTTGAAGTCTTGCAGGTCCCGTGTTCGATCCCAGCCCCCGCCAAGTGAACTTTGTGGTGGACAAACACCGTGTGCGTGGGTTTTCTCGGGGTTCTCCCGTTTCCTCCCACTTTCTTCATTCCACTATTTCATTCATTACTCATCTCACCGTCTCCTTTAGCCTAACCGGCATAAATGTGGGACGTAAAACTCAAAGATTTTATTTTTTTTAAGTCTTGCATGAAATTGAACATTTCGTATGAGAATTTTAGTGAATTAAGGGATTCCAACCTTGTTAGATATAATAATTGCAAACCTCATTTCGCCCTTCTACGACGAATTTGAGAAAACAACTTCCTTATTGATACCCTACATCACAAATCTTATGTGCTCTCTAAATTTAAAGTTTTCTAACTGCTTTAGTTGTTTGGCCTATCAGTTGATGTTTATCAGTCAGGTCTCTACAGTATAGACAATGATTTTTTAAACTTTTTCGTGATATAATAGTTTCATATTTAATATAAGATACAGTAATGAGACCGTACGCCGGTGTCGAGAGTAAAATATGGTAACAATAATTACATGTTCAGGCCTGTACAGTTGGCATCATTGGAAAACAGTAAATGTCTTCCCGCCTCGCGCATGTTTTCTCTGCAAAATGAAAAGCCACTGCTTGGTGGTTTGTCAATCAGAATCCTAAGAGTCATGGGCGGCAATATGTTGGCGCAAGAATGAGGTTAAGCTGCGAATAAATCTCTGACGCCAACCAATCGGAAAGCAGAAGGGCGGAGCTAGCTGAATACATATATTTGGGGGAGATTAATAAAAGAACTGTTGGGCCACGTGAAATTTAACCAATCACGCACTCAAGGGGTTAGAAAAGCAGGGCGTATATTCCTCGAATGGTGGCTAGAACGGCATTTTGAAATAAATCATCAGGAAAACAACTGCTACTAATACATCCCAGCTCAAATAGAACTATCAGACACACAGAGCACTAAACATAAATTAAATAAACATAAGTACAAATAAATTAGCCTCATGCCTTGGAATAACATCAGATAACAGACTAAATTTAATCGACATGTCCCCTAAAGAATTTCAAGAAAAAACAAACATACCAAATAATGCAATAATTTAAGCAAACTTCATGTAAAGAGCACAAATGTGAACGAAGGAATAAATAAATAAATAAATAAAGAAGAAAGAAAGAAAGATAATCATATGTTTATTATAGGATCCAAATCTAATTATTTTTTATCGCTCTCCCGCAAAATATAAAACAAATTTAAAAACAGAGAAATTATTGTCAAAACTACAAAGTCAATTAGAAACTAATAGCTAGAAAAACGACTTGGAACACAAAATTTGCAACAGAATGTAAGTGTCATTTTGTACATAGATCACTATGCAAAAGCGTAACATATCGATATATCAGTAGCGTATATTGGTTTGACGACTTGGACTACCACTAACGTTCGTTATTATTATTAGTAGTAGTAGTAGTAGTTATTAGTAGTAATAGTAGAAGTAGTAGTATAGCAGTAGTAGTCGTCGTAGTACTAAGGTAATAATAATAACACACAATATATGCATAACAATGCACAAATAGTGGTTAAAAATTATTTTCTTGAACTTTAGTTTTAGAACTACTACTTTTATTTAGTTTATGGTCCCACAATTATGCATCCAGACTAACAGAAGCAGTGATAAGACGGCTGATAGTGTGAGATGACGAAAGTGGGATGAAAATTGTGAACCCCGAGAAAACTCACGCACACGATGTTTGTTCAGCACAAAACTCACTTGGCGGGAACTGGAATCGAATAAGGGTCTCAAGCAGTACATACGAGCATTCTACTGCTAAGGTATTGCGACCCCTGCAGACCATTAATGTTTATTGTCATAACTGAAGAGCCAACATAATTCTGCGCATTTAACTCGTTATGGCTTGTAACGATAAATTTTAATTTTTTTTACCAACTTGACTTCCTTCGTAAGTCATCTTTCTTGCTGACGCCATTTCGTGCAAGATTTCCCCTATGCTAAAACAAATCAGCAGTTTTTCGTTTATCACTTTACAGTTCTGAAAAATAGCAATTTCCTGTTCTGGTCCTCATTCGATAGCGGTTTGCGTCAACATAATGTAAAAACAGAGTTCTAGTTTTTGGTGATCGAATCACATACCGAGTTTGCGAATGACGTCAGTAAGAAAAGTTTTGCGTTTTACAATCATCTATCCTCCGCAACTTTTATGACATACTCACGACCATCACAGTTCTATAAAAAGGAGTTCCCTCCTGGATATACCGTTGGGGTATGCACCTCTAGTGTCAGAGACTAAGCTTCGATTTCGGGGTGAAGGTCGTGTAATTCGGATCCTGCATTCTATGCTGTAGGTCCACGTCTCACATAACCTCGCTACTGAAAAGGATAATAAAGTCTAATCGACTAACCAATCAATAAAGCTTTTAAAAAAGTTTTTTCCCGTTTCTTTAAACTGTGGGAAGGTTGATACAGAATCAGATCCTTTGTTGTTTACCTTAAATACACATTTATTGTCCTGCCTCTTAGGCTTACAAACAATCCTCCTATAATTACTCTACTCTGTAACAAAAATTCTCACATTTCTTAAATAGTATTTTTCTTCGTAGTACTTTAATTTCCGTAAAAAGAATCTGTATGAGTAATGGTAATGCATTCTCTAATCATTTCCTATATGCCTCCTAAATAGTTGCACTGTCCTTACTCAAATAATTTCCATTTACTCTGTCATTCATATCTACTTTCGAAGAGAAGGACGAGAAATACCTTTATTCTTGATCCACAACCGTGAATTCAGATAAACTCAGAGACAGAATTTAACAGTGATAGCCTTTGAGCACAAATCTTATTCAAAAGGTGCTGTGAAGAGAAAGGGGCTAAAGTAGGACTTTCTTCTCACATACAGTACACTTACATGTATCTTCTTTGTATGTTTACTCATTCTTGCATCCATTTATACCATTTACACTTTCCCCTTTCTTTATCATACATTTTTCCATTTCTCAACCTTTCCAGTCCTGTCCACCTGAGTATTAAGCCTTGTTTGATTGTCTGGACTTCTCTCCCGACTTTCCCCTTTACCTGAAAGTAGTAGAAAATGGATCGATCTGGGCCAGACCTGAGCCAACCTAGGACAACTCACAAGCCACTGAGAAAATGACCACCTTGCACCGTGAGACCACGGCCTTTTACGACCTCCATTTTAGGGGTGAATTCGTTCCCTTTTATGAGCACTTTTAAGGGGGTGACCTCGTTCTCTTTTACGACCTCCATTTTAGGGGGTGAACTCATTCCCTTTTATGAGCCCTTATTTTAATATAGCAGAAATTACGAACACATAGCATAGCAGGGGTGAACTCGTTCTCTTTTATGAGCATATTTTCAACCCCTATTTTAACATAACAGAAATGACATAAGAATACATAACTCATTCCAACCCTTATTTTAACATAACGAGCAAGGATTACAATCGAACACCCACGGTCTACAGATAATCATTTTAGATGGTGTATTCATTCATTCTCTTTGATGACCATTTTTCCAACCCTAATGAAATTACATAGGAGAGCAGATAATACATAAGATTCGTTCTCTTTTACGACCTCCATTTTAGGGGTGAACTCGTTCTCTTTTATGAGCATATTTTTCAACCCCTATTTTAACATAACAGAAATGACATAAGAATACGTAACTCATTCCAACCTTTATTTTAACATAACGAGCAAAGATTACAATCGAATACCCACTGTCTACATATAGTCATTTTAGAGGGTGTATTCATTCATCACCCCTAATTGAAATTACATAGCAGAGAAGATAATACATAAGATTCGTTCCCTTTTATGAGCACTTTTTAAGGGGTGTACTCGTTCCCTTTTATGATTACTTTTTCAACCCCTATTTGAACATTTTAACATAGCAGAAATGACACAAGCATGTCCCCAAAACTACTGACCATCGTGAACAAAGGTCAAACTCAAAAACGAAACAACATATCGAGGTGCTGTTTCCACATTTAGTAATAGGTCATCAGGTACCACAAGTTCCAAAATTAGTGGTCATTGAGGTCAAAGGTCAACATACTTAAAACCTAATATCTCGAAAACGGAGCCACATACTCAGGTGCTGTTTCCACATCTAGTAACTGGTCATCAACTACTCGAGGTCAAAGGTCAACATACTTAAAACCAAATAACTCTTAAATGGATCCACATATTGAGGTGCTGTTTCCACATTTAGTAATCGGCCACCAACTACTACAAGTTCCAAAATAATGATCATCGAGGTCAAAGGTCAACATACTTAAAACCCAATCACTCGTAAACGAAGCAACATATTGAGATGGTGTTTCCACATTTAGTAATCGGCCACCAACTACTACAAGTTCCAAAATAATGATCATCGAGGTCAAAGGTCAACATACTTAAAACCTAATAACACGAAAACTGAGCCACATATTGAAGTGCTGTTTCCAAATCTAGTAACTGGTCATCAACTAGTACAATTTCCAAAATAATGGCCATCGAGGTCAAAGGTCAAAATACTTAAAACCTAATAACTCGAAAACGGAGCCACATATTGAGGTGCTGTTGCCACATTTAGTAATTGGTCATCAACTAGTACATGTTAAAAAAAGTACTGATCATCGAGGTCAAAGGTCAAAATACCTAAAACCTAATAACTCGAAAACGGAGCCAAATATCGAAGTGGTGTTTCCACATTTAGTAATTGGTCATCAGATACCACAAGTTCCAAAATAATGACCATCGAGGTCAAAGGTTAAAATAATTAAAACCTAATAACTCGAAAACGAAGCAACGTATTGAGGTGCTGTTTCCAAATCTAGTAATAGGTCATCAACTAGTACATGTTAAAAAAGTACTGATCATCGAGGTCAAAGGTCAAAATACCTAAAACCTAATAACTCGAAAATGGATCCACATATTTAGGTGCTGTTGCCACATTTAGTAATTGGTCATCAACCACTGCAAGTTCCAAAAATAATGAACGCCCAATGAACCAATGAACGCGAATAACTCTTAAACAGAGCAACGTTTTGAGGTTCTGTTTCCAAATCTAGTAATACGTCATCAACTACTACATGTTCTGAAAAACTGACCATCGAGGTTAAAGGTCAAATATTTAAGCTTTAATAACTTTAAACAAAGCCTATATGACCTATTCAGTTTTGTACCAAGCAGAGAGAAGTGAAGAATGAATAAATATGACTGGTTTACTTCGAGAAAGAAAGCAACGATATACATTTTAACTAGCTGCGTATTTTAAATCATTTTGTACTATTTAAATAAACAATCGGATAAATTTAACCGGCTGAGAAGTTCAATACTATTTTGTACTCTTGAGTGAGCTTTCCAATTTTGTAGCAAGAAGGACCATTTTTTTAAACTAGCTCAGAATTTCATTTCATTTTGTAATACTCAAATTTGGATGGAGTGTTTAGTTTTGTACGAACCAGAAACATTTGATTGGATTATTTCCTTATGTACCAACTGAAAAAAAGTGAAGGGCCATTATTCAAATAAACGAAGGAATACCAAGTGAAGAATGAATAAATATGACTGGCTTACTTCGAGAAAGAAAGCAAAGATATTTCATTTTAACTAGCTGAGAATTTTAAATCATCTTGTATTATTTAAACAAACGAAAGGATAAATTTTATACCAACGAGAAATGCCATTTTATACCATTTTGTATTACTCCAATAAACGAAGGAATACCAGAAAAAAAGAAGTAAAGAATGAATAAAATTTAGGTGGATTATTTCCTTTTGTACCAGCTGGAAAAGAGAAGAAGAGCTACTTTAACAAACTGAGAATTTATGTAACTTTTGAACTACTGAAATGTTCTATTTTTGTATCAATCAGAAAAACCCGAAGAAGGATCATTTTAACAAGCTCATAATTTCGATGTTTTACTTTTTTATACCAACGAGAAAAAAATGAACTAGCTGAATATACGAAAGAATAAATTTAAGTGGCCTATTTAATTTTGTACCAATGAGAAATGGCATTTTAACTGGCTCAGAAAAAGGCGAAGAAGGACTACTCAAATAAACAATGGAGTATTTAGTTTTGCACCATTTTGGAGTATTCAAATAAACAAAGGAATTATAATTTGTGTCAACTCTAAAATCAATTAAACGAAGTAATGCATTTGAAAAACCGAAGTTGAGTATTTTATACCATTTTGGATTATTTCAAGAAACAAAGGAATAAGCAAAAAAAGGATCATTTTATATCATTTTAAACTAGTCTATTTAATTTTGTAGCATCCAAAGGATTTTCACGAAAGAACAAAATTGTACTAATCAGAAAAAGCGAAGAAGACCCATTTTAACTAACTGAGAATTTCTGTACCTTTTTGTACTATTTAAACAAACGATGGGATAAATTTGAGTGACCTGTTTTTTTGTACTAACTAGAAAAATCGAAGAAGGTCCAATTTAGCTAACTCAATGAACGAAAGAACAAATTTGGGTGTTCTACTTTTTTATACCAAACAAAGAAGAACCATTTTAACTTGCTGAGTATTTTATACCATTTTGTACTACTCAAATAAACGAAAGAAAAAGCGAAAAAAGACCTTTTTAACTAGGGCAGAATTTCTGTAACGCAAAAATTAATTTGGATGGAGTAACAAGAAGAAAAGCAAAGATATGCCATTTTAACTATTTAAACAAACGAAAAGATGAATTTGAATGACCTATTCAATTTTGTACCAAGGAGAAATGCCATTTTTATCTAGCTTAGAATTTCTAGTGCATGTTGTATTATTTAAACAAAACGAAGGGCTAAATTTGAGAAAGCGAACATGAACCATTTTACTCAAATTTGGATGGAGTATTTAGCTTTGTATGAACCAGAAAAAAAGTGAAGAAGGACCATTTTAACTAGCCAAGCAGAAAAAAAGGAAAGAATTAACACTTTGTACTAACCAGAAAAGGAGAAGAAGGATCAGCATTCTATACTTTTTGTGCCATTTATTGGGGTGTCCTATTTCCTTTTGTACCAACGAGAACCATTTTTAACTGGCTTAGAATTTTATGTCTTTTTGTAAAATTTGTATCAAACCAAAAAATGCAAGGAAATACCATTTTTAAATAGCTCAGTATGTTACAGCTTTTTGTGTTTTTTTTGGTCTACCCAATTTCTTAACCATGTTGTACTATTTAAACAGTGACCTATTCACTTTTGTAACAATCAGAAAAAGGAAAGAATAAATTTGAGTGGCTTAAGCAAAGAAGGTCAATTTATACCTTTTTGTGCTATTAAATTTGAGTGACCTATTGAAGAATGAATAAATTTTGTTTGCAATTAAAAAAGCGGAGAAGGTCTACTTTCTGTACAAACCAGAGAAAAACAAACGAAGGAATAAATTTGTGTGACCTATTCACTTTTATACCAACCACGAAGGTCCATTATTACAAGCTCGCTATTTTTATACCATTTTGTATTACTTTTTGTACCAATCAAAAGAATATTTTTGTGTCATCCAGAGAACAATTTAAATTGCCTCTCCCGTCACTAATTAAGGCTCATAAAATATTTGAACGTGAGATTTAACAAACCAGAGTTGAGTCATAATTGTGTAGAACAGACTCCATAGCAATTTGCGTAACAGCATGCATGGCCATTTTTGATCACAGCAGAAGAAGAGATCATATCAAAGTAAGAAAAGTTTTCAAAGTTCTATGTTGCTGCAGTTAGGGTCATAAGGTACTGCCTATTGTTGAACGATTCAATGATTTTTAGACTTTCCTTTCTCGTCTAAGTCAAAAAGACAAATATATATTTTTTTGCATTTATGTATTTTATTATAATGGAATATAAGTTTATGGAGTATATTTGGAAAATAATAGAACATACATCATGATGTTTTGTATTGCTTGAAACATATTATTAAACACGGAGAATGCATAGAATGCTTGTATTGTAGATATATAAAATTATTTATTTGATTTGTTTTTTGCTGAAGAGCAGAAAAATGACTAGCATGGAGATTGTTTATGTTTCACCTAGAAAAAAAGAAATTCAGCGTGAAAACGAGAAACCTATACTGTTAATCCAGCCGTCTGACCCCGATTTGTCAGATGAATTACGTGATAAAGTGAGAATCATATATCCAACACAAGAAATAGAAGAAGTGCATTATTTTAGA
The DNA here is from genome assembly GCF_964235325.1 of Thermobia domestica. Lineage (NCBI taxonomy): Eukaryota > Metazoa > Arthropoda > Insecta > Zygentoma > Lepismatidae > Thermobia > Thermobia domestica. Next base: position 114,779,195 of record NC_137469.1, on the reverse strand, counting down.
CGCTATAATAGATATAATGATGAAATACTCCCGGAAAGTGATGATGACAGTGTTTCAAATATTACCTGTTTTGAACTGGAAGCTAATGAGTGTGACTGTACTAGTGAAACTATTAGTGATACATGTGTTATACAATTATTTAATGAGTATACACCAAAATCAGTATTATTATGTGAAGCATGTTCTAAACATAATGAGAATGAAAAAGATCACAACTGTTTGCTGCAGTATGATTACGAATTATTGCAAAAGGTGTGGACGATCTTAATTAAACGTGAAATGAGAGAAAAAATCTATAAACTTTATATAGAGAAGCATTTTAAAAGTTGTAACATTAAGAACACTTATACTTTGGAGAAAAAATTTAATCTGGTATATGAATACATTAGAGTGTGATTATTATATCAACAAAATAGTAGAAATGTTTTTAGAGAAAGATAAACAATTATTTAATTCTGTAAATGAACACTGAGCCCACTGTAGCATATGCATTTGATTGTGTAAGAATAGAAGAACTTGAACTGTTAACTGGATCAATTTGTAGTATTGTAATATTACAAACATTGGACTCTGGCAACTGATTTGTCAGAGAGAGGCAATTTAAATTGTTCTCTGGATGACACAAAAATATTCTTTTGATTGGTACAAAAAGTAATACAAAATGGTATAAAAATAGCGAGCTTGTAATAATGGACCTTCGTGGTTGGTATAAAAGTGAATAGGTCACACAAATTTATTCCTTCGTTTGTTTTTCTCTGGTTTGTACAGAAAGTAGACCTTCTCCGCTTTTTTAATTGCAAACAAAATTTATTCATTCTTCAATAGGTCACTCAAATTTAATAGCACAAAAAGGTATAAATTGACCTTCTTTGCTTAAGCCACTCAAATTTATTCTTTCCTTTTTCTGATTGTTACAAAAGTGAATAGGTCACTGTTTAAATAGTACAACATGGTTAAGAAATTGGGTAGACCAAAAAAAACACAAAAAGCTGTAACATACTGAGCTATTTAAAAATGGTATTTCCTTGCATTTTTTGGTTTGATACAAATTTTACAAAAAGACATAAAATTCTAAGCCAGTTAAAAATGGTTCTCGTTGGTACAAAAGGAAATAGGACACCCCAATAAATGGCACAAAAAGTATAGAATGCTGATCCTTCTTCTCCTTTTCTGGTTAGTACAAAGTGTTAATTCTTTCCTTTTTTTCTGCTTGGCTAGTTAAAATGGTCCTTCTTCACTTTTTTTCTGGTTCATACAAAGCTAAATACTCCATCCAAATTTGAGTAAAATGGTTCATGTTCGCTTTCTCAAATTTAGCCCTTCGTTTTGTTTAAATAATACAACATGCACTAGAAATTCTAAGCTAGATAAAAATGGCATTTCTCCTTGGTACAAAATTGAATAGGTCATTCAAATTCATCTTTTCGTTTGTTTAAATAGTTAAAATGGCATATCTTTGCTTTTCTTCTTGTTACTCCATCCAAATTAATTTTTGCGTTACAGAAATTCTGCCCTAGTTAAAAAGGTCTTTTTTCGCTTTTTCTTTCGTTTATTTGAGTAGTACAAAATGGTATAAAATACTCAGCAAGTTAAAATGGTTCTTCTTTGTTTGGTATAAAAAAGTAGAACACCCAAATTTGTTCTTTCGTTCATTGAGTTAGCTAAATTGGACCTTCTTCGATTTTTCTAGTTAGTACAAAAAAACAGGTCACTCAAATTTATCCCATCGTTTGTTTAAATAGTACAAAAAGGTACAGAAATTCTCAGTTAGTTAAAATGGGTCTTCTTCGCTTTTTCTGATTAGTACAATTTTGTTCTTTCGTGAAAATCCTTTGGATGCTACAAAATTAAATAGACTAGTTTAAAATGATATAAAATGATCCTTTTTTTGCTTATTCCTTTGTTTCTTGAAATAATCCAAAATGGTATAAAATACTCAACTTCGGTTTTTCAAATGCATTACTTCGTTTAATTGATTTTAGAGTTGACACAAATTATAATTCCTTTGTTTATTTGAATACTCCAAAATGGTGCAAAACTAAATACTCCATTGTTTATTTGAGTAGTCCTTCTTCGCCTTTTTCTGAGCCAGTTAAAATGCCATTTCTCATTGGTACAAAATTAAATAGGCCACTTAAATTTATTCTTTCGTATATTCAGCTAGTTCATTTTTTTCTCGTTGGTATAAAAAAGTAAAACATCGAAATTATGAGCTTGTTAAAATGATCCTTCTTCGGGTTTTTCTGATTGATACAAAAATAGAACATTTCAGTAGTTCAAAAGTTACATAAATTCTCAGTTTGTTAAAGTAGCTCTTCTTCTCTTTTCCAGCTGGTACAAAAGGAAATAATCCACCTAAATTTTATTCATTCTTTACTTCTTTTTTCTGGTATTCCTTCGTTTATTGGAGTAATACAAAATGGTATAAAATGGCATTTCTCGTTGGTATAAAATTTATCCTTTCGTTTGTTTAAATAATACAAGATGATTTAAAATTCTCAGCTAGTTAAAATGAAATATCTTTGCTTTCTTTCTCGAAGTAAGCCAGTCATATTTATTCATTCTTCACTTGGTATTCCTTCGTTTATTTGAATAATGGCCCTTCACTTTTTTTCAGTTGGTACATAAGGAAATAATCCAATCAAATGTTTCTGGTTCGTACAAAACTAAACACTCCATCCAAATTTGAGTATTACAAAATGAAATGAAATTCTGAGCTAGTTTAAAAAAATGGTCCTTCTTGCTACAAAATTGGAAAGCTCACTCAAGAGTACAAAATAGTATTGAACTTCTCAGCCGGTTAAATTTATCCGATTGTTTATTTAAATAGTACAAAATGATTTAAAATACGCAGCTAGTTAAAATGTATATCGTTGCTTTCTTTCTCGAAGTAAACCAGTCATATTTATTCATTCTTCACTTCTCTCTGCTTGGTACAAAACTGAATAGGTCATATAGGCTTTGTTTAAAGTTATTAAAGCTTAAATATTTGACCTTTAACCTCGATGGTCAGTTTTTCAGAACATGTAGTAGTTGATGACGTATTACTAGATTTGGAAACAGAACCTCAAAACGTTGCTCTGTTTAAGAGTTATTCGCGTTCATTGGTTCATTGGGCGTTCATTATTTTTGGAACTTGCAGTGGTTGATGACCAATTACTAAATGTGGCAACAGCACCTAAATATGTGGATCCATTTTCGAGTTATTAGGTTTTAGGTATTTTGACCTTTGACCTCGGTGATCAGTACTTTTTTAACATGTACTAGTTGATGACCTATTACTAGATTTGGAAACAGCACCTCAATACGTTGCTTCGTTTTCGAGTTATTAGGTTTTAATTATTTTAACCTTTGACCTCGATGGTCATTATTTTGGAACTTGTGGTATCTGATGACCAATTACTAAATGTGGAAACACCACTTCGATATTTGGCTCCGTTTTCGAGTTATTAGGTTTTAGGTATTTTGACCTTTGACCTCGATGATCAGTACTTTTTTTAACATGTACTAGTTGATGACCAATTACTAAATGTGGCAACAGCACCTCAATATGTGGCTCCGTTTTCGAGTTATTAGGTTTTAAGTATTTTGACCTTTGACCTCGATGGCCATTATTTTGGAAATTGTACTAGTTGATGACCAGTTACTAGATTTGGAAACAGCACTTCAATATGTGGCTCAGTTTTCGTGTTATTAGGTTTTAAGTATGTTGACCTTTGACCTCGATGATCATTATTTTGGAACTTGTAGTAGTTGGTGGCCGATTACTAAATGTGGAAACACCATCTCAATATGTTGCTTCGTTTACGAGTGATTGGGTTTTAAGTATGTTGACCTTTGACCTCGATGATCATTATTTTGGAACTTGTAGTAGTTGGTGGCCGATTACTAAATGTGGAAACAGCACCTCAATATGTGGATCCATTTAAGAGTTATTTGGTTTTAAGTATGTTGACCTTTGACCTCGAGTAGTTGATGACCAGTTACTAGATGTGGAAACAGCACCTGAGTATGTGGCTCCGTTTTCGAGATATTAGGTTTTAAGTATGTTGACCTTTGACCTCAATGACCACTAATTTTGGAACTTGTGGTACCTGATGACCTATTACTAAATGTGGAAACAGCACCTCGATATGTTGTTTCGTTTTTGAGTTTGACCTTTGTTCACGATGGTCAGTAGTTTTGGGGACATGCTTGTGTCATTTCTGCTATGTTAAAATGTTCAAATAGGGGTTGAAAAAGTAATCATAAAAGGGAACGAGTACACCCCTTAAAAAGTGCTCATAAAAGGGAACGAATCTTATGTATTATCTTCTCTGCTATGTAATTTCAATTAGGGGTGATGAATGAATACACCCTCTAAAATGACTATATGTAGACAGTGGGTATTCGATTGTAATCTTTGCTCGTTATGTTAAAATAAAGGTTGGAATGAGTTACGTATTCTTATGTCATTTCTGTTATGTTAAAATAGGGGTTGAAAAATATGCTCATAAAAGAGAACGAGTTCACCCCTAAAATGGAGGTCGTAAAAGAGAACGAATCTTATGTATTATCTGCTCTCCTATGTAATTTCATTAGGGTTGGAAAAATGGTCATCAAAGAGAATGAATGAATACACCATCTAAAATGATTATCTGTAGACCGTGGGTGTTCGATTGTAATCCTTGCTCGTTATGTTAAAATAAGGGTTGGAATGAGTTATGTATTCTTATGTCATTTCTGTTATGTTAAAATAGGGGTTGAAAATATGCTCATAAAAGAGAACGAGTTCACCCCTGCTATGCTATGTGTTCGTAATTTCTGCTATATTAAAATAAGGGCTCATAAAAGGGAATGAGTTCACCCCCTAAAATGGAGGTCGTAAAAGAGAACGAGGTCACCCCCTTAAAAGTGCTCATAAAAGGGAACGAATTCACCCCTAAAATGGAGGTCGTAAAAGGCCGTGGTCTCACGGTGCAAGGTGGTCATTTTCTCAGTGGCTTGTGAGTTGTCCTAGGTTGGCTCAGGTCTGGCCCAGATCGATCCATTTTCTACTACTCCTGAATCATGTAACATTTACTTTTCAAGTTCCTTTTCTTTATCATAATTATTCTTTTGTGGATTTTCTATTACTTTTTCTTATTTTTATTCCTCTTTTACCTTTTCTTTACTAATCAAATCTTTCATTCATTTCACATTATCACCGTCTCCTTTAGACTAACCGGCATAACTGTGGAACGTAAAATTAAATTTCATTTCATTTACATTATATTCGCGTAATTACTTTTGTAAATTGCCGAGAAGTCTGTCTAAGACAGTGACAACGTCTTTTCTGTCGCGATTGTGGAGCTTAAAAGAGGAAAAGGAAACAGAGGCAACTAACACAACTATAGAGCATCTCACTCTTAGATTGCAGTAAAGAGCAAATGGAGCGCGCTGTTGCCACATCTCTTCCGTCGTATGTTTTCTTCTGAAGAAAGAATAAGAAAGACAGAAATAGAAAGAGTGCCCGAGTCTGCAAATAAAAACTTTCTTAAATTCATAATTTTCATCGCTTTTGCCATTCCATTCGCGCAAATTCATTTAGAACGGCGAATTGGAGGGTACGAAACAACTGTCTAATACTTGTGTGTTAGAGTTTTTCCTTTATGACGATTTATAAATCGTTTCAATAAAATTTTGATGGAAGCAATACGAAATCGAGAGAACATATGAAACGAACAGAAAACATGTGATTGAAATAAATGGCAGACTAAACAGTTCCACACAGATATTTTCTATACCGATTGTGCGGCAAACTAAGGAAAAGCAATGGGTAAGATACTGCTACTGAAGTTTGATATGAGTGAAAACTGGAGTAGGGTGATAGTGATGCGTGACGAGAAGATATGACGTACGAGAACGCTCATTCGTCTATGTACGCAAAATATCCGCAAATCCAATTGCGTTTGTCAAACAAAGTTACATCGTAAACTATATTGTGAAGACGGCTGCTCCCCACTTCCGATGGTTTAGATCCGATTTTAACCGCGGAACAACAGTATGATATTTTTAAAATACCAGGAGGTCTAAATGAAACATTGCATTAAAATATAAATTATAAATGCATGTGTGAATATTAACGAACGATTTGTAAATTTGAAATAAAAGAAGAAAAGAACGCACGCTAAATACCTTTTAATCACTTTCGCTGCTTCTAGTTAAAGGTGAAATCGATGCCATGTATTTAGTCTGTAGCTGAAAACCCGAAGAACAGGAAATGTAAACGAGAAATAAAAGCAAGGATAGGAATAGCGAAAGAAGCCTTTAAGAAGAAGGAAAGTCTGTTTTGTAGGACTTCGAATAAAGAGTTGCGAAAAAGACTCATAAAATGTTTCGTGTGAAGCACTGTACTGTGAGGGCGAGAAACATGGTCTTACATAAAAAATGATTAAAAACGACTGGAAGCTTCCGAAATGTGGGTGTGGAAGAGAATGGAGAGAATTAGCTGGGTCGAGTGGAAAACTAATGAGAGAGTATTAGAAATGGTGAGGGACAAAATTTAGATATTATTAAGAAGAGGAAGATAAACTGGTTGGAACAATTGGCTAAGAAGGAAGTGTATCATGAGGGACGTGCTAGAAGGTATGGTGGCAGGTAAAAGAGGGAAGGGACGAAGGAGACTACTATTACTGGACGATATCAAAATAGAAAAATCGTACGTGAAAACGGGGAGGTTAACGGAAGACCGTGGATCATGGAAACTTCTCAGTTGCAGAAAGTGACCTGCCAATAATGGCAGAACACCTATGATGATAATGTTGACAAATGTAATGGCGAATAGGAACTGAATCTCCCTGGTTTCTATACTCACTATGACTCCTCAGACTCACTATGTCATTCTGGAAACAAAAGAAGAATGAAAAGAAACCCTATTATATCTGTTCTAAACAAACGCACAAGTTGTAACTTTAAATCACGTATAGTGACAGCTAACAAGGTACAAATCGTTGGGCGACGAAACAAAACCAAACAGAATTATCAAACATTCCGGAAATACATTTTTTTGTTTGTTTTTCTTTTTTCATGCTTCCTAAAGAAACATGGGGAAAAGAACAAAGAGCCTTTCCATTCTGCTTTATGAGCTCATGAATTTATTTGTTATGAACACTTTTTATATCTTCACTCTTTATATCTTAATCTACCTTCTCAGTCAAGTTAGGCAAGTAATTTCGTAATTTACGTAATTTTCGATTATCGTAAATTTATTTACGAGCTACAAACCTAAAGTCATCTTTGGTAAAGGATTTTCAAGCGGATCTTCCCATAAATGCACGCAAACCTAATTACACATTGCTTGTGTGGGTTACATACCGCCAAGGGCTTGCTAACACTTTTGAACAGTGAAATTTAAACGAAACAACTACCAGTTACATCAGAGCCGTAACAATGAGCGGTGTAAGACATCGGGTCCCCGCATGATGGGACTTCCACACCTCTTGTTTAAAAATCATATTACTTATTACTGAGTATTTGAATTGTCCTGTTATTCATTTTGTACATGTAGGGTATAAGCATTATTAAATTTCAGGTTGGTAATTAACTTGATTTGACAGCCACCCCCATTGAGAAAGACAAGTAATGTCATAAATTTTAAAAAAGTTTACTTCTACATTAAACGGATGAAAACAACTCGCACTGCAGAATACGCAACATATCTTGAAGACATCGATATTAGACTGGGCCCTTCAATGTATATAGAAAAGCAGAACAAAAGTAAAGACTCGTTTGTAGTTCAGCCATGAAAAAATGAAATGAAATGAAATCATTAAGCTTTCTGTCCAACGAATATGCCGGCCAGGTTAAAGGAGACGGTGATGATGATAAATTAAAGAAATGGTGGAATGAAGACAATGGTAGTAAACGGGAGAACCCCAAGAAAACCCACGTACACAATGTTTATCCTGCCACAAAGTTCACTTGGTGCGAGATGGAATCGAACAAGAACCGTATGCACCATAAGTGAACGCTCTATCACTGGGCCACTGCGAACCCTGCAATGAGCTTGAGTGCGAGGAGTACACGATATGATAGTGTAATCCAATTCCAGTAGTACAATTAAACTTAAATTGGTGTAAGTAATTAGAATCAAACACATTTTAAATTAATGTTGTGCTTTAACACTGTTATCGGTTTGAGATATGTTTTGTTTCCTGCATTATGTTATCTCAAAGTTCATAAGACAAATACTTATCTGCCTATTCATATTTGTTTTTAAAATGTTTCTTATGTAATATAATTTCCAGAGAAATGAAATATTGAGATAAATAATGTATGTACCCAATAATACTTTTTTTTCTTCAGGGGTCAAATTGATCCCAGCGTACTCTCTAACGAAAACAGCGTTAACTATTACTAAGTATAAATAAGAGAATGAATCATTATCAGTAATCTCGACAGCAATGATGCATCACGAGATACGATACTGGAAGAATTTTCAAGTTCTAAAAAAGGTTCCTAGAGCTTTCTTTTTATGCAATCGATGTGGGCACGGTGGCTCAGTGGTAGACTGCTTATCTCTGGTGCTTAGGGTTCCTCGTTCTCTCTTCGACCAAGTAAGTCTGTGGTGGACAATATCATTTTAGTGGGTTTTCTCGGGTACTCCCCTTTCCTCCCTCATTATCATTCCACCAATTTTTCCACCACCGTTTACTTGCCTTAGTCATCATTCTTCTTTAGCCTAAAGAACATAATAGTGGGATGTTAAAATGAAAGGTTTCATTTTCATATCATTTTTATCCAATAGGTATGTTTTGTTACAACTTTCAGTGATATTTATGTATCCTAAAATTGTGGACCAAATAAAAATTCTTATCATTTTTACTTTCAAGCAACGATCGGAAGAGAAGAAGGTATGGTGATCATGATAAGGTCAAATTCGAGATTTCAAAGAATTAACACGATAAATAGACCCTTAATACCGAAATAGAGATTGTTTGATCTCTGTCGTTCTGTTCATAGCATGTAAATACCTTCACTTGCCGAAAGACCGTACCATTAAACGCACTGGGACCAATTTTTAAAACTTTTGTTGAAATACTAACAAATAAAATGAAATGCTTCAGTTTAAGGTCCCACGATTATGTATTTTAGATTAAGGGAGACGATGACTAAAGCGAATGAATGATGATGAAAGAATTTATAGAATGAGGAAGTGGGAGGAAACAGGAGTACCCCGAGAGATCCGTGGACACAATGTTGTCCAGTACAAGCTTACTTCGCCGGTGATCGATCCAGGGACCCCATGCACCCGAAGTAAGCGCTCTGCCACTGAGTCACCGTTACCCCTTCATCAAGATATAGATCGAGAAGATTTCTCGAAGATGAGACCTATAGTTTACAGAGGCAAGTCTATTGTATCGCCGCGTAAAATAAAAAAAAAATATCCAATTTACTACAAATGTAATTAAGATTATTTTTAAATGTCCGGCCGGGGACCGTAAGAAAGTCAAAATATTTCAGGAAAATATTTGCTTTCCTTTCGCTAAATTCAGCTTCAAATTTGTAATGAATGATTGGAGATGCTTGATAAAATTGGATGACGCACATTTTTAGAGTAAAATAACGGAAGAACTGTTTCAGAATCTCTCTTGGCAAACACATTACTACATTCCCTGAAACGGACAATTTAACTTCATGTATACTCAACTTTTCTCAATATTCTGTTTTCCGTGGGTACTCAAGATACTCCCGTTTCCTCCCACTTTCTAATTCCATTAAGTCTTCCATCTCCACACACCAAAGGTAAACACTCTATCACTGAACAACCATGCCTCCAAATATGTTATTCGTATATGGCACCAACAGACTTAGATTTGCACTAGTCAACAACATTAATGGCCTTAAAACAAAGATGATTTAAGAGTTTGAGATTTAATATACTAATACAGAAATGCGAGATGTTCATAAAGTATCATTATTTGTTCGATAAAGTTTAGTGAACTTTTTGTAGCACAAAGGCCATAGTTTAACGTAATTCCCAATCATTATAAGGCGTACAATACTCTCTCATTATTAATCGAATCCGGAATCTCTTGCATTAACAGGTACTACCCAGCGGGAAGGATTATAAGGAATGCCGTGACAAAAAAGTGCACCAGTATAATAAAAAGGGAAACAGAAAACAGAAATGCAGCATTTTAATTAGTTAGCAAATTAGAATTTCTATACAAAAGTGTACAGTTAGTATTAATATAATAAAGATATAACTTAACCATATCGACCCCAGCGTCCCCCACTGGGGACATAATATATGACGATATTATTCTTTCTTTACTACTTCAAGATCGGACTGGTAACATTGAAAACTGGTTACAGGGGATGAGCAAGTCTGTACACAGTTTTTAATGTTGCCAGTCTGATTTTAAAGTTGTAAAGAATGAATAATCTTGTCATATTTTGTCTCTTGTTGGGGACGGCGGGACCGACATGGTTAAGTAAGGTCTACTAATCTTTGTGAGAGCAGTGAACACTTACAAAGAGATGCACCTTTTTTATTGGACACCAATGAAGAGCTATATCTTAAATTTTCATTGTTTTATGTCTCTATTAATTTATTTTAAAGAAAAGAATGAAAATAGTCACTAAGATAAAATTCAATCAATACCTTCAAACATTACAATATTGCTAAACTCAGAAAATGGCAAAAAGAAAAAGAGAAAAAAGAAAAAGAAAAGTGAAAGAAAGAAAAGAAAAAATACGCTAAAATTAACTATTAACGAAGATTAAAGATAGAAAATTTGAGAGGTATGACACTATTCTACATTTTTTTTTTTTTTTGTAAGTACATTACACACGAAATCTCCTAAAATGCGGATCTTGAAAGAAATATAGTTAAGTAAGAACTGACGTTTGATTTATTTGATATGGTTTGAATTTAAATTTAGCGCTCCTTCCAGCAGCGAGGCTATATGAGATGTGGACCTAAAGCCTAATGTAGTATCCGAAGCACATGAGCTCCCGCTGGTAATCCAACTTGGGTTTCTACGCCAACGGCCCATACGCCAGGAGTTCACCGTTTGACTTGTGCTATTGCCGCCCCACATATGATACTTCAATGTATCAACCAACAAAACTTTTTAATGTGATCTTTAGTGCTTTAGCATCAAAATAAACACATGCAGTCTTAACACTTTAATGCTAAATTACTTTTTCTTAATATTTCTAATTTCGTAAGTTTGCAATTATATCGTTGTGTCACTACCTCCAATAAACTATAATATTCGTCAGAAAAAATATTGCGGCTCAGCAATATACATCCGAGCAACCAACTATGGTAATTATGAGTAATTGAAACGTAATTATATCGAAAAAAATTAATTACTTTAAATGTTAACAGATATCAGAGTCATTTTTATTCTTCGAAAATTATTGATTTCTGTAGAAAGAGTACGGAATTGTACATGATTTATTTATTTATTTATTTATTTTTATTTCTTAGGAAGATTTCACTTGGCGCAGTATCTAGCGGTACTTGTGAATATAAGAATAATATATTAATACTAAAAATCGAGCATGAGTTAAATTATTACAAAGTGTCAAATAAATTAGTACATAACTCGCGGAAGAAATACAATAATAATACTATAATACTTACGCATGCTGACCAGATTTCTTCGCCATATTTGCTTAAAACTAATGTTCACTACATTTTGTTTCACCCAATAACTTCTAATAAATTTTGAATTTTCATTGTCAATAAGAACCACTAAAAATCTCACGGAAACACACTTAAAAATGCCGAAAATGTACTCATCAGATCAAGAGAAACCATTCAATCGTAAGGCCGCCGTCCATCTTTCTGGATAGTTCTGGACATAAGTACTCAAGATGCGATAAACATACAAAGGAATTTCTGTTAACCAAACTCATTAAAAATGATAGAAAAATCACATTAAAAACAACTCTATACCATTGCTATTGCAGATACTCTATACCATTGCTTATCACCCCTACCCCCACAAAAAAAAACAGTAGCACATATTAATTTTTGTTTATGTGTTCTTCGTTATATACTCCCAGGAGATCAATTTTCAATTATGTTGCTCTCCTTCACTAAAAAAAGTTGATCTACTGGGATTATAGAAGTATACAAGAGCTGAGCAACTCCCAAGTAGCCAGAAGGAAAGGGAGTCTGATGAAGATACTATATTGTTCTGTCATTGTTTTATATTAATTGTGTATAATGTAAAATATTTAATATACATTAAATATTCTAAATATCTTCATCTATTTATAAATATTTTATGCAACCAGTTTCTTTCATAGTTAATGAAATTTCTACTTAATGCATTGTAAAGAGATATGCTTTACTCGAGTAATTTTTTTTTCCTAGTGTGCGCCTTACAGGTGCATATATATAGAAAGGGAAAGTAAAATATATCAGAAAAAAGTACAGAAGTGTTTAAGTTCAAGAAGTACACATAACAATATAGTGTGGAGTTCTTGTGTACTATTCATTGTTGGCGGAAAGTTTTCTTCATTTCCTTTTTTTTCTCCACATCAAAGGATTACACCAAAAAGTTTACAGAAATAAAAATAAGGTTTTGCGCTGAGGAAGTGGGTCACTCCTTCGTCCCAGTCTTACACATTCACTGGGTGCAGGAGCCACGACCCTACCAGGGGAGCCGCCACTCCCAAATGGTCATTGTCTATAATGGTAGACAGTCTACATCAGCCATTGGGTCTGGTAATGTACGGCTGACCTCTCACGTAAGCACATGTAGTTCCGTATTGTTTGAATGACCATACAAATGGAAGGGTGTGGGTGTCCCTTCTAATCGTGGCTTACACGTACCATTGGGATTCGGACAAGTAGCTTTGATACAACGTGTACGTGGTACCTAAACACGTTAAAGATACGTAGCCCCGTATTGTTTGGGCGGACCTACCAGGAAAAACACAGCTCCCAAACGACAATGTCTGCCTTGAGCAAACGGTCTACATCAGTCATTGGCTCTGGTAATGTACTGTGTACCTCTACCGTAATTAGAGGAAGTCCCGTATTGCTTGGACGACCCTACCGGGAGGTGTCGGACTCCTGCCTGCTGAGGGACCAAACGGAGGTGGGGGAGGGGCCAATCCCAGAAATCTGGGTAACGGTTGTGATCCTGCTAAAGGGAGGAACCTCAGTATGACATGGGCCGGCACCAAACCCAAATGGTGACTTAACACGTACCATTGGATCCGGGATGAGATACGGGAGTATTTCGACGTGTGCGTGGTACCTCTACACGACAAGGCGGTTGCCAGTTGAACGATACAGGTGGGCAGGGCCGGGATTGAACAAGCTGGCATTGCCTGGGGCCCCGGATTTGGGTTGGACTCTGCCGGGCTGTGGTCATACCGTGGGATTCGGTAGCTTGTGGGAGCCAATCCCAGGAACCTAGGTAACGGTGAATACGGGCGGGAGGTGAGTTTGCCTTATAACGCTCGGGCGCCATGCCTGCAGAGCATGGTAGGACTAGCTCGCTAGCAATCTGCCTCAACCAGTACTGAACCGGTAGGCACTCAGGACTTGGTCCAGCCGCGCAGTGGGCGTATCCCACTCCCTCAGAGAATAGGGGTTACATCGCTTCGGCGAGTCAGAATTAGGGGACAAATTCTGACGGTGCACCACGTGCATGTAAAATAATATCGTATAGAGGAACTATGGGCGGGGAGCGACACATTTTAGCGGGACCCGTCCATCAAATAGACCGAACGGTCGCGGGTATGCTCCCCATGCATGTAACTAAGCGTGGCAGTAATAGACCATTAGCAAACAATGTTGCATTGTTATGTTCTCAATGATTTTGCTTTGAAAATATTGGTTTTTAAAAAATATTAATATAGTATGTTAAACTGGCAGTTATATAGAATTTCCCAATAATTGTGCTATATATTCTAAATTATGCTTTATGCTTTATGCTTTATGCTTTATTTTCTCAAATTATGCTTTATTATGATTTTAAAATTAGTGTCTTCCGGACCCTTAAATAACCACAACCATCTTCAAGGTACCAACCATATGTCTAAATTGCTGTTATGTTTTTTATGCTTTTTATGCTTTTGGGTTTCCCTAATTATCACAAAACCTTGCTCAATATGTTGTTTTGTTTAGTTTTTTAAAGAAAATAACAGCGTTCATTCTTTCTCTTCTCTTCGAAAAAACTATTAAACGTTTAATTATTTTTGCCATTCCATAACCAGAAGCCTGTGAGAAACTATTAATTACCAGTCAGTAATATACAGGGTGTTTCAAAACAACACCGACAATGTTTGGGAGGTGATTACTAACATCAAAATAAAACAAAAAGAGTAGAAAAACTTGGGTGCACTAATACTTCCTTTCGAAGTTATAAGGTGTCGAAAACATGAAAAAATGAAATTCAAAGAACCATAGCTTCCAACCTATGAAACCTACCGTAGTCGGACAAAGAGTTCACTTAGGAACTAGTATGTCCCCTATTCAAATATCCATGTTTCAGAATCCTGCGGCACTCACGCAACAATTTTTATCGAAGGAGTTCGGTTACTGCCATATAATTTGAAATACTCACCAACTACATCTATAAAAATTGTTGCGGAAGTACCGTAGGATTCTGAAACATGGATATTTGGATAAGGGACATACTAGCCCTTTAAGCGAAGTCTTGACCCGACTACGGTAGGTCTCATAGTTTTGGAGTCATGGACCTCTAAATTTTATTTTTTCATGTTTTCGGTAGCCTATAACTCCGAAAGGAAGCATTTGTGCACCAAGGTTGGGCTATACTTTTTGTCTTATCTTGGCGTCAGGAATCACCTCCCGAATGTTGTGAGTGTTGTTTTGAAACACCCTGTATAGAAAAACCATGTGCAACAGCTGGTTCCAGTCCTTTCATTAGACCCTCCATAACAGTTATTGAAAATTTATTTCTTATGTAATCTTTTAAACGAATTGAAAACTTTTCTTGGGTAATTGATGCCCACCTTGAAAACAGCCTCCGTGCTGAAATATCCAGTATACCACCGAACATAGAAAGTGGTTCAGAACAGGACGTATGAATTTACCCGCTAAAATGTAAGTAAATAGAATTTTCTGCTTTTCTTTAGAAGGTATTTTTTTTTCATTACTATCGTAATAATTTTGTTGATATTGAGATTGATTTAAGTTGTAGCAGTGAGGATGTATGAGACTTGAATATACAAAATAACGTAGAGTCCTAATCACGTGAGCTCCTGCCGGGAATTGAAGCTAGGTCTCTCGTTTTCTGTTCATGTGAAGTATATTAAAACAGTTTGTGATAGTGTACGATGAACGATCTACTTAATTAAAATAGCTATTCAATTCTTGTGAAAATGTTAAACATTGTCTCATACGACCCTCGACGACAGTAAATCTTCTGACCCACTGGCCTACTCTTTGTTCTAACTTGCATATGAGTGATATAGACGAAAGTTTGTGCGTATTTGTCATCAGATTTTCGCGTAGAAAGGGGTCATCTGGAGCCATCATGCTTATTACAAAAGATCTAATTACATGTCAAGTATTTCACTTTTCGATTTTGAACTCAATGAGATATTGATGGTTTGCAAATCTCAGAATCTCCTTATGTAGATAACCCACGCCACTTTATTGTGTTGAGGTTTGTATAATACAGTTTAGTCCGCGCTATGAATAGGCACGTCTGCTAGTAGTGATATAAAAGATGGAAACTAAACATAACTAGAATAAGAAAATAAGCAGGATAGGATATTGTTTTCGAAATAAGCTGTATTGTAACAAGCGTGATAGGAGTTATGTAAAAAGGAAGAGAAAAGAGAAATAAAATTAAAAGATAACTTATTTTAATGTCCCACACTTATGTCCTTTAAATTAAAGAAGGCAGATAATTAACAAAAGTAAATTATTATGAAAAAATCGTACAATATGAATGTGGTAGGAAATGGGAACCTTCCAGAAAACCCACGGACACAATGTTGTCCACCTCAACCTCACAGGTTCCTGCAGGATCGAACCAGGGATCCTTAACACCCTATTACTGAGTTCTGAGAGCGCCCTATTACAGAGTCACTACACCACAAGAGAGATGAGAAGAAACTAGAAATAATGAGCTACATCAAATCAAATAACTCCTACTCTAACAGAGGAAGATGTTAGTTGAGAAATGTCATGAACAATTTTGAGCAAGCGACCTTCCCTTCTTGGCCAAATACCAATGGCGATAATGATTGCCAGACTTCTCTAAAAAAATTATATGTGAACATTGGAGAATAATTTTATTTGTATACAATGTACTGTTACACGTACTTATAAAGTAGGTTGTGATTCTAAAAAAAAATTGTGTTATTTTTGAGCACTGCATCACTTCAAAGTAATGATACTATTGTCCAATTATGAACGTTTTACTTTGCAATAAGTGACTTCTTGAAAATATCTTCTACTTTACAATCTTGAATTTACTAAATATTAGTGAAATAAGAGCCACAAACTATGAATATAACGTGTGATCCGAAACTGTATGTTGAACAAGTATGCTGTAAAATTTAACCAAATGTCTTAAAATATATTTTGTTTAAAATTTCTTTAATCTATCAGATATTAATTTTTCCCGATTGTATAAGGTAGTAATGAAAATATAGTTGAATTGAAGTTTGAATAAAATTCGAGAATAGAGAGCGCCGCAACATTAGTTAAATACCTAACAATTGATCATTCTCGAATGACAAGGAAAAAAGATCTCAAATGAGAATATGGACTCCCATCCATATTTTACGAGATAGTCTCTTCTGCTGTCTTACAATTATAATAATCAATCTCGATACGATAACTCTTCTTTTTAAGTGAGATTATAATTTTATTTACGAACTACTCCATTAACAAATCTTTGTAATAAGATATTTGTGAATTAATTTACAAGTATATTTCTTATTTCAGTTCCAAGATTTAATTAATAAACTTGCTATTTCAGATTCTGATAATAGCAACCTTAAATCCCGCACCCAGGTGGTTCTATCCGGTCCGGAGTCCTTGTCCCCAATACTTCCTATTTGAACACTTTTTCAATAAAACTAAACTTGTTTAACAGGAAAATGATTGAAGTTGCATGAAAATTTGATCTTACACTTCCTCTGTACTCTTTCTCTAATGAAAACAATCTAGTTCTATCTTTTTCTTAAAATATAGGTGGAAGTACAGTAATTTACAGCTACTTGTTGTCTTTTCGAATACAAAATAATACTCGTTTAATATTACTCAGATGTAGAGGACTCTCCCAAAATCTATGACCCCTCCCAACGAAAATTTATCGGTGCACGCCTGGAACTTTCTATATTACTAAGAAGTAGCAGTGTCAGGGGCGCACCCACCGGATGGCCCACCGGGTCCAGATCTCTACCTAACTTTCTAACTCGAGTGTCATTTCTACATTTTCTTAAGAAAACGACGATTGCTCAAGAAGAGAAATGACTGATGTACCTTTAAAAGTTGATCTTATACTACATCCGGACTCTTCTTCTAAAAACAAATTAATTTTATTATTTTTACTTAGAAGGCAGGGTTTCCAGGTGTACCACACCAATTTTTAATAAAATTGCATAGATATTGAGAACATCGAAAAAGAAGCGACACGTGTTTCTTTACATCTGCTAACAACCGCATTAAAAGGGTCAAATAGCGGCATAAAAATGGGGTCAAAATGGTATTATGCGGAATATATCGAGAACGAGAACATATATCGAAAAAGGTTAAATGTACGAAATACTACCCATAATCGACGCAAGCCAATGAGGTAGGAAAACCCATCCGAAGAAACGAGAACATCCGGAAATGGACCAATCATGTGTTCAACATTGTCATAATGTGTTACGGAAATGAGTGAAGAGGTTCTCAATGAACAGGAAGAAAGAAGAAACGAAAACAAAAAGGACGTAGTTTTCCATTGGGCGTGTATTTCGCCCGTATGCGAAAGAGACGAAGATTCATCTCAGTGCACGAAGATGGGAGAACACGCAGAAAAGATTCACATGCTCTTCGTATAGACAGCCAGCGAGACAGTGCTGCGCAGTGGGTTGCATACATCGCGTGAAGGGAACAATGATGAGAAGAATGTTCGAAACGAAAATATGTGTAGAGAGTAGTAACACAAAAACAAAAGTGTTGCTATTACTATTATGTTATACGCATATTTTCATAGTGATGTAATGTTGATACTCATGCGTGGTACTGATTCTACTGTTACTGTTTATCTTATGTAAGTAGACTACCTGCCATTACATTCTACTGTTCTGTTCATTTTTGTTCCCATTACGTGATACATGAAACCCACAGAGCAGTACTGTCTCGCTGACAGTCTATACGAACCACGTTTGCATCCTTCCTACGTATTCACCCATCTTCGTGCATTGAGATCATTCTGCATTTCTTTCGCATACGGGCTACATATGAAAGCAAAGCAAAAAAGACGTATTTTCTGTTTTCGTTTCTTGTTTCTTCCTACTCTTTGCCAACCTCTTCACTCAATTTCGTAACACATTGTGACAATGTTGTACACGTGATTGGTTCATTACCGGATGTTCTCCTTTCTTCGCATGATTCTGTTCTACTTCCTTGCCTTGCGTCGACTATGGGGAGAAATTTGGTACAATTAACATTTTCGATATCTCTTCTCGTTCTCGATATATTCCACATAATATTATTTTGACCCCATTTTTATGTCCTTCTTTGATCCTTTTAAGCGCTTGTCAGCCGATATAAAACAAAACATGTCTCGCCTTTTTTTCGATGTTCTCTATATCTATGCAATCTTATCAAAATCGGTGTGTTACACTAGGGTACCTTGCCTTGTTAGAATATAGGTGGCAGTACTTTCAAATCGTTTATCGTTTTATCGAGTGTAAAATAATACCACTATAATACTACTCAGACATAGTGACTATTATGGATGGACCCCTCCTAACTTCAGATAGATACCCCCGGAGATAAATTTTTGGGTGCGCCTCTGAGTAGTGTCACTCGTATGACAAGTTTACGAAAATGGTATTTATGCCGTGATATTTTATCAATTAATATTGGATCCGGAAGTAGTACAGATTTCTACTAGTTCTGATTTTAGTGGAGAGATTAGAGTGGAGAGAGAACATATTCTTGAGATGCTTAACTGATTGCAGAAAACCACGTATTGCTATCTATTATCGCTCTTAGTTTATAGCGATTAAGTTAATAACCGGACATGACTGATTTCTGTCCCTTCTATTTTAAACAAAGTGTTAAAAACAAAGATGGCGCCTATTCTTAGAATGCTGTAAATAATATAAAACCGCTCCTCACTATATCTCATAGTTTTTGCATTATATAGAATAATATTGAAATCGGAAATTGTGATGGATTTCTATTAGTTCCGGTATTAGCAGAAAGTTATGATTGGAAGTGAAATATATCTTTATAACATTTAATCGATTGCAGAAAACCGTTTCTCGCTTTCCATTATCATTTTTGCTATAGTGATCAATGTTAAAACTTGAAAAGATTGACTTATCAAATTCCTCCTTGAATATTACCTACAACAACGAGCTTTTGACCGTGTACAACTTGGTCAATATTAATGGTAACTGAATAAAGTAGTTATTCACATGTATTGTCTACCTGATGGATCGATTAACGAATACATAGGGTAAATATATATCAAGGATTTTTTTTTGTAAATCAACTCCTTACATACTAGATCTTATTTTTTGAGATAAATACTCTTAATGAAATAGTTTATCAAACTTTCATCATTCATTTATTTGGTCATATAATACCCAATGTGTCATCGTTAATTTCTTTTTGATGCAATAATATTCCAGTTCAAATGCCATTGGCATGAATACAACGTATCAAAAACATTACAAAAAATATATATAAAAATATATAGGACTATACAACCTTGTCATATGAAGTATTACGTCATTTGTTTTTTCATTGTTCACTTTATTAAATGACAAATTTTTCATCTTAACGTTCCTCGATTATATCCTTTAGCCTAAGAGAGACGCTGATTAAGGCATCAGAAATATTATGGAAGAATTAGTGGAATGACAATGAGGGAAAAACAGGATCAAATCAAGAAAACCCACGAACGCAATGTTGTCCACCACAAAATTACTTGGTCAAGGATCGAACCAGAGACCCTACGTACCAGAGGTAAGCGACCTACCAATGAGCCACTGTGCCCTCCAGAAAGTACAATCGAGACATGAACTGGATTAATTGAAATTAATTAAAATTTGACTAAGATAAGTCACAGAACTCTGAACTAAAGAAAAAATTAAGAACACTAATTAAATGACCCCTCAAACAACGTCTTACCGCGTTTAGTCCGATTTAGATCGGAGGACGAAAAATGTATGTTCTATAACAAATGTTTATCTCAAGATGTTTGAAATTGGATGTTACAAATGCGTTGGATGGATATGAACGTTCCAAGAAACTGTATTTGCGTGACGATATAGATTATAACAAATGCCTTACTTCGAATGCGAAAACAGGCACTGCCCATGACCTCGATAGCTACTAGAGATCATATATTTCAAACAAGAGAATTGATATCTCAAAGTACAACTTGTGATTTACACAGATAAATAATGGTTACAAGATAGGCATTTTACTCTCGAGTAGAGATGCAAAAAATGTTTTCTTCACAAAAAAAGCCGGCTTTTTGGGGAAAAAAACGAGAGTTTTGGAAATTTTGGCTTTTTTCATTTTCATGATTTTTCTATCTAAATAGCTATCTTATAGTATATGCTATACTTAGATAAGAATTCCATGACCTAAATGCGAATCCACTCTGAAATTCACCATCAAGATGGATGGAGCACATGTTTTACGAATTAAAGCTAACATGAAGAATGTAGTATTTGAGGGCAATTTTAGAGGCTATTTAACTTTATTTTAACTTTTGAGTTATCGACATCTTTTTTCTTCTCTAGATCATTTTAGTTTGTCATCCGTGTTTCATTTCTAAGAGCTTTTAGTACTCTAGCTTCTAGCGCAAAAGTTAAACTTGCTCGTTTTTCTATTTATCCGTCAAAGCGTACGTTTTTCAATATATCCGTCAAGCCGTACTTCCACATTTCCGTTATACTGTAGCTGTGAAGTGATTTAGCAATAATTTTCCCGACACAACCTTGAATACCAATTTATACAAATAATCAGTAGCGGATTTAGAAAAGTACTTTAGGAGGGGTTTTTCTGATTGTTTCGTTTCCTAAAAGTCCTAATTTTATTTGGGAGGTGCTTGAAGTTTATGAGTACAGGCATAACTAATAGATATTTCGTTTGTTGCAGACATTCCGTAACTTTGGGGAACGGGCTTCAGTCCGAAAGACCGCCCCCCTAACCTTCGCAAAAGCGTCACTGCTGGTAATTAGTAATAATAACGATTTAAAAAACAATAAGAAAGGAAGTCGGCCAACTCACAGTACACGCACTATTTCTACATTCACAGATGGAATGAAGAAAAGCTTTGTCAGAATGGTCGAATGCTGGTTGAATCCCGGACTTACCGATAGAAGCGCAAAAGGTAATCACTCAGTCGTTTGTTGTGCAGTTGTATTTAGCTTAACTTAAATATATTCCGTAGTCCCTTTTTTGGAGGGGGGAGTACCCTAATGATAGGTTGAATCCCTCTTGTTAAAAATTCAGAAAACTTGAGGATTGTGTAAACCGTGATGGTGGTTATATAAAACTTAACTGTAGAATTTCAAGAATATACAGAACCAAAAGCTCTAGATGTGCAGCCTTTAAGTGTATCATATAAATCTAAGTATTTTTCTTATATTTTGTTTTAATTGTATTTTGTTTCAAAAAGAGGGTATGGAATATTTTAAGTAAAAATACTACATACTATTTTGCTAGTTGTTTGTGTATTTTTTTTAAAAGAAGTGTTTACTTTTAGGGTTGGCTGGTTTACAGCAACTTTTTTTTAATAACTAGTTTAAACCAGAAAAGTAAAAGGAATGAAAAATGCGAATCGTGTGAACTTCATGGTGACGTTTCCAGGTATCAAACCACCTGCAATAGTCTTATTTCCCTTTCACCTTTTAATCAAGGTGTCCCACGTTCAATTCTCGGTCGAACCACAACCCTTCGTTCATGCGTAAACCAAGTAGCGGTTCGGATATCAGTTTAAGCGAAAGTCCTGTTTCTTCTTGATAACCTCAGTATTTTGTAAGGATGTTAAGCCTAAATATGCGAAACGAAACCAAATTGTATATTTCTGCATGCCTAAATGCCTGTTGTTTTATAAAGAAGCCAAGATTGCTTAAATACTGTATATTGATAGAAATTGGCAAAATTTATCGATTGCCTACGTAGCTTCCAACATTAGCTTTGATTGGACTTTCAATGATATCTACGTAATAAATTTGTAATTTAATACCTCAGTTTTAGCGTACTGATTATGATACGTTGACCTTTAAATTTTACATGCAAAGCAATAAGAGGATTTTCCCGTTATTGTCTTACATTTCAAGTAATGACGGGATTTTCCCGATGGCTAGGGCGAGAGCTTCTCAATTTAAGAAATTTACTGACCGGACTTCTTTAAGCTTATGGGAGTTCTTCCGGCATAACCCCACTGTTGCATAATAACACCAAGGCGAAACAAACTTATTTCTGTGAATATGTAATATAAATACATAAAGCAAAATATCTAAACAAAAAACCTGGTTTAAACCAAAAAAGCCTGGTTTAAACATCCCCAAAAAACGGGTTTTGCATTTTCAAAAACAATCATGGTTCTTGCCAACTCTGCTTACTTTTGTATATAGGAGGTTAAAAATTTTTTATTATATACATTGGTTAATCCTTTGGAATTCATAATGTAAATATGTTGAAGAAAAATTGTTTGAAATATGTTTTCGAAATTCATGGTTTATTTTCGAGGTTTTATATTATTATCAGCATCAGCCACTAATTAAATGACCTTTTGTGTTATAGAGAAGAGAAACAAACTCTGTTTTATCAATTTAAGGCAGAATTTTGTAAAAAGCCCAACATTTCCAAAGCAAAAAACGAAGCAGAAAAAACCGATTTTTTTTTTCAAAAAAACCGGTTGCTTTCCGAGCCCTTGCATCTCTACTCTCGAGTCCAAAATGGGAAAATTTGTGCAATGATTTTGCTTGTTTCTTTGTATGAGTCAAGCTTTGAGCTATCATGTACCTGTATGGTTGGTTCATTGGAGCTTAGCGACCCTTTCAATATCAAGATTATGAAATGTGGATCTACAGGTTAACTTGAGACACGAACCATATGGGTTCCAATTGTATCATATATAATAGTTTCCTATTTAATATATGATACAGTAATCAGATCGTACGTCGGTATCGAGAGTAAAATATGGTAACAATAATTACATAGTCGGGCCTGTACAGGTGGCAACATTGGAAAACAGTAAATATCTTCCCGACTCGCGCATGTTTTCTCTGCAAAATGAACAGAAACTGCTTGGTGTTTTGTCAGTCAGAATCCTGAGAGTCATGGGCGGCGATATGTTGGCGCCAGAGTGAAGTTGAGCTGAGAATAAATCTGTAACGCCAACCAATCGGAAAGCAGAAGGGCGGAGCTAGCTGAATATATATATTTGGGGAAGATTAATAAAGGAACTCTTGGGCCACGTGAAATTTAACCAATCACGCACTCAAGGGGTTAGAAAAGCATTGAGTATATTTCCCGAATGGTGGCTAAAACGGCATTTTGAAATAAATCCATTAGAAAAGCAACTGCTACTAATACATCCCAGCCTTATAAAACTATCAGAGACACAGAGCACTAAACATAAATCAAATAAACATAAGTACAAATAAATTAGCCACATGACTTGGAATAACATCAGATAACAGACTAAATTCAATCGACATGTAGACTACAGAATTTGAAGGAAAAAACATACCAAATAATGCAATAGAACAAGCAAACTGCATGTAAAGAGCGCAAATTTGAACGAAGGAATAAATAAATAAAGAAAGAAAAAAAGAAAGAAAATTATATGTTGATTATAGGGTCCAAATTTAATTTGTTTCACCCCTCTCCCGGAAAAAATAAAAAGAATTTAAAAGCAGAGAAACTATTTTCAAAATTACGAAGTCAATTCGAAACTAATAGCTAAACAAACCCACTTGAACCTAAAATTTCCAACAGAATATATGTGTCATTTTGTACCAAGATTACCATACAAAAGCGTAACTTATCGATGTACCAGTAGCGTATATTGATTTGACGACTTGGACTACAACTAAAGTACGTTATTATTATTAGTAGTAGTAGTAGCAGCAGTTATTATTAGTACTAATAGTAGAGGTAGTAGTATAGCAGTAGTAGTCGTCGTAGTAGTAAGGTAATAATAATAATAATAATAGCACACAATATATGCATAACGATGCATAAATAGTGGTTAAAAAATATTTTCTTGAACTTTAGTTTTAGAACTACTACTTTTATTTAGTCTAACGTCCCACAATTATGCATCCAGACTAAGAGAAGCTGTAATGAGACGGCTGATAGTATGAGATGACGAAAGTGGGATGAACATTGTGAACCCCGAGAAAACTCACGCACACCATGTTTGTCCAGCACAAAACTCACTTGCCGGGAACTGGGATCGAACTAGGGTCTCACGCACTAGATATGAGCACTCTACTACTGAGGCATTGCGATCCCCCGCAGACCATTAATGTTTACTGTCATAACTGAAGGGCCAACATAATTCTGTATATTTAACTCTTTGTGGCTTGTAATGATAAATTTTAATTTTTTACCAACTTGACTTCCTTCGAGACTCATCGCTTTGCAGCCGCCATTTCGTGCAAGATTTCCCCTATACTAAAATAAATAAGCAGTTCTTCGTTTCTTACTTTACAGTTCTGAAAAATAGTCATTTCCCATTTTGGGCCTCATTCAATAGCGCTTTGCGTCAACATAATGTAAAAACAGAGTTCTAGTTTTTGGTGATCGATATCACATACCGAGTTTGCGAATGACGTCAGTAACAAAAGTTTTGCGTTTCACAATCATCTATCCTCCGCAACTTTTATGACATACTCACGACCATCACAGTTCTATAAAAAGGAGTTCCCTCCTGGGTATACCGTTGGGGTATGCACCTTTAGTGTCAGAGACTAAGCTTCGATTTCGGGGTGAGGGTCATGTAATTCGGATCCTGCATTCTATGCTGTAGGTCCACGTCTCACATAACCTCGCTGCTGAAAAGGATAATAAAGTCTAATCGACTAACCAATCAATAAGTCTTTTGAAAATGGTTTTTCCCGTTTCTGTAAACTGTGTGAAGGTTGATACGGAATCAGATCCTTCGTTTAACCTTAAATAAACATTTATTGTCCTCCCTTTTAGGCTTATAAACAATCCTCCTATAATCACTCTACTCTGTAACAAAAATTCTCACATTTCTTAAATAGTATTTTTCTTCGTAGTACTCTAATTTCCGTAAAAAGAATCTGTATGAGTAATGGTAATGCATTCTCTAATCATTTCCTATATGCCTCCTAAATAGTTGCACTGTCCTTACTCAAATAATTTCCATTTACTCTGTCATTCATATCTACTTTCGAAGAGAAGGACGAGAAATACCTTTATTCTTGATCCACAATCGCGAATTCAGATAAACTCAGAGGCAGAATTTAACAGTGAAGCCTTTGAGCACAAATCTTATTCAAATGGTGCTGTGAAGAGAAAGGGGCTAAAGTAGGACTTTCTTCTCACATACAGTACACTTACATGTATCTTCTTTGTATGTTTACTCATTCTTGCATCCATTTATACCATTTACACTTTCCCCTATCTTTATCATACATTTTTCCATTTCTCAACCTTTCCAGTCCTGTCCACCTGAGTATTAAGCCTTGTTTGATTGTCTGGACTTCTCTCCCGACTTTCACCTTTACCTGAATCATGTAACATTTACTTTTCAAGTTCCTTTTCTTTATCATAATTATTCCTTTGTGGATTTTCTATCACTTTTTCTTATTTTTGTTCCTCTTTTACCTTTTCTTTATTAATCAAATCTTTCATTCATTTCTCATCATCACCGTCTCCTTTAGACTAACCGGCATAACTGTGGGACGTAAAATTAAATTTCATTTCGTTTACATTATATTCCCGTAATTACTTTTGTAAATTGCCGAGAAGTCTGTCTAAGACAGTGACAACGTCTTTTCTGTCGCGATTGTGGCGCTTAAAAGAGGAAAAGGAAACAGAGGCAACTAACACAACTATAGAGCATCTCACTCTTAGATTGCAGTAAAGAGCAAATGGAGCGCGCTGTTGCCACATCTCTTCCGTCGTATGTTTTCTTCTGAAGAAAGAATAAGAAAGACAGAAATAGAAAGAGTGCCTGAGTCTGCAAACAAAAACTTTCTTAAATTCATAATTTTCATCGCTTTTGCCATTCCATTCGCGCAAATTCATTTAGAACGGCGAATTGGAGGGTACGAAATAACTGTCTAATACTTGTGTGTTAGAGTTTTTCCTTTATGACGATTTATAAATCGTTTCAATAAAATTTTGATGGAAGCAATACGAAATCGAGAGAACATATGAAACGAACAGAAAACATGTGATTGAAATAAATGGCAGACTAAACAGTTCCACACAGATATTTTCTATACCGATTGCGCGGCAAACTAAGGAATAACAATGGGTAAGATACTGCTACTGAAGTTTGATATGAGTGAAAACTGGAGTAGGGTGATAGTGATACGTGACGAGAAGATATGACGTACGAGAACGCTCATTCGTCTATGTACGCAAAATATGCGCAAATCCAATTGCGTTTGTCAAACAAAGTTACATCGTAAAGTATATTGTGAAGACGGCTGCTCCCCACTTCCGATGGTTTAGATCCGATTTTCCCCGCGGAACAACAGTATGATATTTTTAAAATACCAGGAGGTCTAAATGAAACATCGCATTAAAATATAAATTATAAATGCATGTGTGAATATTAACGAACGATTTGTAAATTTAAAATAAAAGAAGAAAAGAACGCACGCTAAATACCTTTTAATCACTTTCGCTGCTTCTAGTTAAAGGTGAAATCGATGCCATGTATTTAGTCTGTAGCTGAAAACCCGAAGAACAGGAAGTGTAAACGAGAAATAAAAGCAAGGATAGGAATAGCAAAAGAAGCCTTTAAGAAGAAGGAAAGTCTGTTTTGTAGGACTTCGAATAAAGAGTTGCGAAAAAGACTCATAAAATGTTTCGTGTGAAGCACTGTACTGTGAGGGCGAGAAACATGGTCTTACATAAAAAATGATTAAAACGACTGGAAGCTTCCGAAATGTGGGTGTGGAAGAGAATGGAGAGAATTAGCTGGGTCGAGCGGAAAACTAATGAGAAAGTATTAGAAATGGTGGGGGACAAAATTTAGATATTATTAAGAAGAGGAAGATAAACTGGTTGGAACAATTGTCTAAGAAGGCAGTGTATTATGAGGGACGTGCTAGAAGGTATGGTGGCAGGTAAAAGAGGGAAGGGACGAAGGAGACTACTATTACTGGACGATATCAAAATAGAAAAATCGTACGTGAAAACGGGGAGGTTAACGGAAGACCGTGGATCATGGAAACTTCTCAGTTGCAGAAAGTGACCTGCCAATAATGGCAGAACATCTATGATGATAATGTTGACAAATGTAATGGCGAATAGGAACTGAATCTCCCTGGTTTCTATACTCACTATGACTTCTCAGACTCACTATGTCATTCTGGAAACAAAAGAAGAATGAAAAGAAACCCTATTATATCTGTTCTAAACAAACGCACAAGTTGTAACTTTAAATCACGTATAGTGACAGCTAACAAGGTACAAATCGTTGGGCGACGAAACAAAACCAAACAGAATTATCAAACATTCCGGAAATACATTTTTTTGTTTGTTTTTCTTTTTTCATGCTTCCTAAAGAAACATGGGGAAAAGAACAAAGAGCCTTTCCATTCTGCTTTATGAGCTCATGAATTTATTTGTTATGAACACTTTTTATATCTTCACTCTTTATATCTTAATCTACCTTCTCAGTCAAGTTAGGCAAGTAATTTCGTAATTTACGTAATTTTCGATTATTGTAAATTTATTTACGAGCTACAAACCTAAAGTCATCTTTGGTAAAGGATTTTCAAGCGGATCTTCCCATAAATGCACGCAAACCTAATTACACATTGCTTGTGTGGGTTACATACCGCCAAGGGCTTGCTAACACTTTTGAACAGTGAAATTTAAACGAAACAACTACCAGTCACATCAGAGCCGTAACAATGAGCGGTGTAAGACATCGGGTCCCCGCATAATGGGACTTCCACACCTCTTGTTTAAAAATCATATTACTTATTACTGAGTATTTGAATTGTCCTGTTATTCATTTTGTACATGTAGGATATAAGCATTATTAAATTTCAGGTTGGTAATTAACTTGATTTGACAGCCACCCCCATTGAGAAAGACAAGTAATGTCATAAATTTTAAAAAGTTACTTCTACATTAAACGGATGAAAACAACTCGCACTGCAGAATACGCAACATATCTTGAAGACATCGATATTAGACTGGGCCCTTCAATGTATATAGAAAAGCAGAACAAAAGTAAAGACTCGTTTGTAGTTCAGCCATGAAAAAATGAAATGAAATGAAATCATTAAGCTTTCTGTCCAACGATTATGCCGGCCAGGTTAAAGGAGACGTTGATGATGATAAATTAAAGAAATGGTGGAGTGAAGACAATGGTAGTAAACGGGAGAACCCCAAGAAAACCCACGTACACAATGTTTATCCTGCCACAAAGTTCACTTGGTGCGAGATGGAATCGAACAAGAACCGTATGCACCATAAGTGAACGCTCTATCACTGGGCCACTGAGAACCCTGCAATGAGCTTGAGTGCGAGGAGTACACGATATGATAGTGTAATCCAATTCCAGTAGTACAATTAAACTTAAAATGGTGTAAGTAATTAGAATTAAACACATTTTAAATTAATGTTGTGCTTTAACACTGTTATCGGTTTGAGATATGTTTTGTGTATCTCTTCCTGCATTATGTTATCTCAAAGTTCATAAGACAAATACTTATCTGTCTACCCACTTTTGCTTTAAAATGTTTCTTATGTAATGTAATTTCCAGAGAAATGTACTATTGAGATAAATAGTATATATACCCAATAATACTATTTGTTTTCTTCTAGGGTCAAATTGATCCGAGGGTATTCTCAATGCGTGTGTGTGTGTGTGTGTTTCCTTTTTTTTTTTTTTTACCACAGCAGGGATAACTACTACTAAGCATAAATGGGAGAATGAATCATTATCACTAATCTCGAGAGCAATGATGCATCACGAGATATGATACCGGAAGAATTTTCAAGTTCTAACCAAGGTTTCTAGAGCTTTCTCTTTATGCAATCATGTGGACACGGTGGCTTAGTTTTATAGCTCTTACCTCTGGTGCTTAGGACTCCTGGTTGTCTCTCCGACCAACTAAGTTTGTGGTGAACAATATTATTTAAGTGGGTTTACTCGGGTACTCCCGTTTCCTCCCTCATTATCATTCCACCAATTGTTCCATTATCGTTTACTTGTCACAGTCATCCGTCTTCCTTAGCCTAAAGGGTATAACATGAAACGTTAAGCTGAAAGATTTCATTTCCATTTCATTTACATCCAATCGGATTACAATTTTCAGTGATATTTATGTATCCTACAAAAATGGAACAAATATGAAATTCTTCTAATTTTTCCTTTCAAGCAGCGATCGGAAGAGAAGAAAGTATGGTGATCGTGAAAAGGTCGAATTGGAGATTTCAATGAATTTGCATAATAAATGGACCCTTAATACCGAAATAGAGATTCTTGGATGTCTGTCCTTCTGTTTGTGGCATGTAAATACCTTCACTCGCCGAAAGACCGTACCATTAAACGCACTGGGACCAATTTTTAAAACTTTTGTTGAAATACTAACAAATAAAATGAAATGCTTCAGTTTAACGTCCCACGATTATGTATTTTAGATTAAGGGAGACGATGACTAAAGCGAATGAATGATGATGAAAGAATTTATAGAATGAGGAAGTGGGAGGAAACAGGAGTACCCCGAGAGATCCGTGGACACAATGTTGTCCAGTACAAGCTTACTTCGCCGGTGATCGATCCAGGGACCCCATGCACCCGAAGTAAGCGCTCTGCCACTGAGTCACCGTTACCCCTTCATCAAGATATAGATCGAGAAGATTTCTCGAAGATGAGACCTATAGTTTACAGAGGCAAGTCTATTGCATCGCCGCGTAAAATAAAAAAAAAAATATCCAATTTACTACAAATGTAATTAAGATTATTTTTAAATGTCCGGCCGGGGACCGTAAGAAAGTCAAAATATTTCAGGAAAATATTTGCTTTCCTTTCGCTAAATTCAGCTTCAAATTTGTAATGAATGATTGGAGGTGCTTGATAAAATTGGATGACGCACATTTTTAGAGTAAAATAACGGAAGAACTGTTTCAGAATCTCTCTTGGCAAACACATTACTACATTCCCTGAAACGGACAATTTAACTTCATGTATACTCAACTTTTCTCAATATTCTGTTTTCCGTGGGTATACTCAAGATACTCCCGTTTCCTCCCACTTTCTAATTCCATTAAGTCTTCCATCTCCACACACCAAAGGTAAACACTCTATCACTGAACAACCATGCCTCCAAATATGTTATTCGTATATGGCACCAACAGACTTAGATTTGCACTAGTCAACAACATTAATAGCCTTAAAACAAAGATGATTTAAGAGTTTGAGATTTAATATATTAATACAGAGATGCGAGATGTTCATAAAGTATCATTATTTGTTCGATAAAGTTTAGTGAACTTTTTGTAGCACAATGGCCATAGTTTAACGTAATTCCCAATCATTATAAGGCGTACAATACTCTCTCATTATTAATCGAATCCGGAAAATCTTGCATTAACAGGTACTACCCAGCGGGAAGGATTATAAGGAATGCCGTGACAAAAAAGTGCACTATTGTAATAAAAAGGGAAACAGAAAACAGAAATGCAGCATTTTAATTAGTTAGCAAATTAGAATTTCTATACAAAAGTGTACAGTTAGTATTAATATAATAAAGATATAACTTAACCATATCGACCCCAGCGTCCCCCACTGGGGACATAATATATGACGATATTATTCTTTCTTTACTACTTCAAGATCAGACTGGTAACATTGAAAACTGGTTACAGGGGATGAGCAAGTCTGTACACAGTTTTTAATGTTGCCAGTCTGATTTTAAAGTTGTAAAGAATGAATAATCTTGTCATATTTTGTCTCCTGTTGGAGACGGCTGGACCGACATGGTTAAGTAAGGTCTACCAATCTTTGTGAGAGCAGTGAACAATTACAAAGAGATGCACCTTTTTTATTGGACACCAATGAAGAGCTACATCTTAAATTTTCATTGTTTTATGTCTCTATTAATTTATTTTAAAGAAAAGAATGAAAATAGTCACTAAGATAAAATTCAATCAATACCTTCAAACATTACAATATTGCTAAACTCAGAAAATGGCAAAAAGAAAAAGAGAAAAAAGAAAAAGAAAAGTGAAAGAAAGAAAAGAAAAAATACGCTAAAATTAACTATTAACGAAGATTAAAGATAGAAAATTTGAGAGGTATGACACTATTCTACAATCTTTTTTTTTGGGGGGGGGGTAAGTACATTACACACGAAATCTCCTAAAATGCGGATCTTGAAAGAAATATAGTTAAGTAAAAAGTGACGTTTGATTTATTTGATATGGTTTGAATTTAAATTTAGCGCTCCTTCCAGCAGTGAGGCTATATCAGATGTGGACCTAAAGCCTAATGTAGTATCCGAAGCACATGAGCTCCCGCTGATAATCCAACTTGGGTTTCTACGCCAACGGCCCATACGCCAGGAGCTCACCGTTTGACTTGTGCTATTGCCGCCCCACATATGATACTTCAATGTATCAACCAACAAAACCTTTTAATGTGATCTTTAGTGCTTTAGCATCAAAATAAACACATGCAGTCTTAACACTTTAATGCTAAATTACTTTTTCTTAATATTTCTAATTTCGTAAGTTTGCAATTATATCGTTGTGTCACTACCTCCAATAAACTATAATATTCGTCAGAAAAAATATTGCGGTTCAGCAATATACATCCGAGCAACCAACTATGGTAATTATGAGTAGTTGAAACGTAATTATATCGAAAAAAATTAATTACTTTAAATGTTAACAGATATCAGAGTCATTTTTATTCTTCGAAAATTATTGATTTCTGTAGCAAGAGTACGGAATTGTACATGATTTATTTATTTATTTATTTATTTTTATTTCTTAGGAAGATTTCACTTGGCGCAGTATCTAGCGGTACTTGTGAATATAAGAATAGTATATTAATACTAAAAATCGAGCATGAGTTAACCCTTTGTATCCTACTGGTGACGCCATGAAACCACATACATCACTGCCCCGTGACTTCTTGTCTCTGAGACTAAAGTGTAACTATTGCGCAGATCTGATAACTACTATCATCTCTTGTCCAGAAATGGAATTAACCCGTAGATACGCTAGCAGAGGACAAAGCAAAGCAAATATAACTGAGTTGTGCCTTGAATTGGTCGCAGTTTTGGCGTGCTGCGACAATTGGTGGCGGATCATTGTTGACACGGCTATTTTTTTCAAAGTGATTGCCGATTATTGACTTAGTATTTTGAACTTGTTTATCACAGAATATAGTGAAAGATAGCTTGCAAAATAAAAATAATATTCGAGAGTGCAATGAATGAATATGTGTGTGGTTTGAAAGTGAAACCACTAGGACATAACAGCTGGTGGTCCTAGTAGCAGCAGGTAGTTTTACATATATGAGGAACTTAGTTTGCCGGAATTACGATGTTTTCGAAACAGAAGTTTGGTTCACAGGAACTAACCCCGGACCTGCTATATAATATTTTAGAGGATATACCGAGTGATAGTGACTCCTGTGTTTCTGGGAACGACAGCGAAAGTGAAAGAGGTGACGAAAATGAGTGTGTGCAGCAACCTGTATCCCAGCCCATGATTGCGGGTGATGACTATGTGACTGAAGAAAATAATGATGAAGAATATGAAGTAATGGAAGACATAACAGTGAGAAAGGATGATTGTGACTCAATTATCTGGGAACAATATCCAATATTCAAAGGAAATGTGGTTTTTTCTAGTGATGTAGGGCCTAATATACCAGATAATGTAGAAAATCCAGTAGAAATATTTCTACAGCTATTCCCATTAGAACTACTGAAGCACATAGTATATCAGACAAATTTATATGTGATGCAAAGAATTGGTGGTTCCACACATTTTCAACATACCAATGTAGAAGAAATTAAACAGTTCTTAGCTATAAATTTGTTGATGGGGATAAAAAGACTGCCCAGTTACAGAGACTATTGGTCATCGGATCCAGCACTGAGGGACTCATATATTTCGTCGGTGATGTCAAGGAACAGATTTGAATGGTTACTTCGCAACATTCACTTGAATGACAATGAGAAACAACCCAAAAAGGGTGAAGATAATTACGACAAATTGTACAAAGTACGTCCGCTACTGAACTGTTTGTCAGATACGTTCCAGCAGTCGTACAAACCTTCTTGCAAACAATCTATCGATGAGTCTATGATAAAATTCAAAGGAAGATCGTCTTTGAAGCAATATATGCCCCAAAAGCCCATCAAACGTGGTTACAAGGTTTGGGTCCGTGCGAATCAAAGTGGGTATGTCTCACAGTTCCAAATCTATGCTGGAAAGGTTGGTGATGTGACTGAAAAGAATTTAGCTGCACGTGTAGTGAAAGACATGACTGATATTATCCAAGGAAAATATCACCAAGTATACTTCGATAATTATTTCTCTTCTTTGCCTCTTATGAGGCACTTACTGGAACATAAAGTTTATGCATGTGGGACAGTTCGTCAAGGACGTGCAGGCTTCCCGAAGGATTTTGTTAATGATAAATCCATGACCAGAGGACAGTTTCAGTTTCGATGCTCTAAAGAAGGAATCGTCGCCTTAGTTTGGAAGGACAAGAAGGAGATTGCGTTTCTGTCTAATTTTCATGATATTGATGATGTCACAACGGTACAAAGAAGAAACAAAGATGGGTCGCTCACAGAAATTTCGTGCCCGAAATTGGTGAAAGATTATAACGAGAATATGGGGCATGTTGATAAAGCAGATATGTTAAAATCTTTGTACGAGATTGACAGAAAAAGCAAGAAGTGGTGGCATCGAATAATGTGGCATTTCTTGGATGTAGCTGTTCTAAATGGGTTCATAATATTTCAGGAGAGAAGTGATGGCAGTAAGTCACTGTCACTGAAACAGTTCCGTCTAGCTGTGATTGCTGGTCTCATTGGGTGTTCTAAGTCAACGCCGAAAGGAGGGAGAACCTATGCGAGAACTCAAAGTTTCTTCAAGCCACAGGTTCCCCTCGAAAAGAGATTTGACAAGGCTGAACACATGCCAAGAAGATGTACATCCCGTAGATGTGCTTTGTGCAGCACGGCAGCTAAACCTCATCGGTCAAAATGGGAATGTGATACATGTGAAGTTGCTTTGTGCTTGAATGACTCAAAAAATTGTTTTTCAAAATATCACAAAAAAGAATGACTTTCAGAGAGACAGCAACTTGCCTGACATTCTAACAAAAGGTGTAGTGTTTATTTTTATTTCTTAGGAAGTATGTTGTATTTCTTCTCACTAATCGAAGTTTTAAAATTTATGTCTGTTTTCTCTTGTGAAATATGTTAAGTTGCTTTCTACACAGACGACTCGAATTTTTTTTTAATATCATACGAAGGAAGGACTTTTACTAGGACAGCAACTTGCCTTTCATAAGTAGGCCTGTCAAAATTATGTAGCAAAAGGCTTAGTATTTATTATGTTTTTTTAAGGAACTAGATTGTATTTCTTTTTAATCATACAAGTTTTAAAATATATAGCATTTTTCTCTATTTAAATAAACATGTTGCCATAAATGTAACAAATGTATTCTTTATATTCAGCAATCAATAAACTACTATGACTAGGTTTAGGTCAGGTCTTTGATCTTTCTGGAGCAAATTGATGTATAAAATGAGTGCAGTACCACAACAATAAACTTGCAAATCATTAAAAGAAAGTACTGTAATGAAAACAAACAAACAAAAAAAAAAAAACAATAATGTCTATCTCAGAAAAAAATAACCATCCTCTCAACAAACCTAATTTCTTCCTCAAAATCATTACTACTTTTGAGTCCCAGTGGTTTCAAGATGAAACCACGTACCATACCTACTTATGAAAAATTACAAAAAATATATTTTTTATTGGAGTAGTCTTTAAGTATCATACTAATTAGAAAAACACAAAAAAATACATTATTGGACAAATATTTTTATTCTTGGGAATCAAAGGGTTAAATTATTACAAAGTGTCAAATAAATTAGTACATAACTCGCGGAAGAAATACAATAATAATACTATAATACTTACGCATGCTGACCAGATTTCTTCGCCATATTTGCTTAAAACTAATGTTCACTACATTTTGTTTCACCCAATAACTTCTAATAAATTTTGAATTTTCATTGTCAATAAGAAACACTAAAAATCTCGCGGAAACACACTTAAAAATGCCGAAAATGTACTCATCAGATCAAGAGAAACCATTCAATCGTAAGGCCGTCGTCCATCTGTCTGGATAGTTCTGGACATAAGTACTCAAGATGCGGTTCTACATGATTCTACATTGAAAGCAAAGAAGGCGGAATTTTCATCTTTCCCGCCAAATCATTTCGTTGGTCTACGAGACCTCGTGAGTACACGCTAATCGAATAAAATTCTAGTGATGTCGTCATGTATGAGATGTAACTTCATAGTTAGCCAATCAAATGAACCCAGTGAAATTTGGAGGGAAGATGCAGTGCTTAGTTGCCACATTAAAGTGGGTGGATAATGTAAAAAAAAAAGTGACTAATACCGTTCAGTACTGTTACGTTAGAACTCTTCAGAGCACTTGAATGGCAACAGCGCACAGCAGAATCCTCTATCTGTTGCAGTGTTGCCACAGTCCTCTCTCTGGAGTGGGCTGAAAAATAGTACCAAATTGAAACAAAAAGGGCTGAATTCATTATTTTATACCACTGTAATAAATGGCTCTATAACCGAAACTAAAAGAGGTGAAGTTCTACAACACTCCCACCCCCTCTTCCAAAAGTGCAAACCAAGAAAGTACTCTTTTTAAAAATTACTTTTTAAAAACATTCAAATAAGAGTAACCCAAACAACCGTGGAAGTAGATGAAACTTTTATCGCACGTAGGAAGTTTAACAGTGGACACAAATTAAAAGGGAAATCAGTTATCATTTTCGGTATGTATTGTAAGGAAATCAAATGCGTATTTATTTCAGTGACCAATAAACCAAAAAAAGTATTATGGCCATATACACTGAGAAAAATATATTCTCCGAACAGCGTTATATTGTACACATATACGGAATCCCATACTACAGAAATCAGTATGGGCCATACGTTATCCGCATGCTACATAGGCACTGCCCTTAGATGTTACATCATGCCGTTGTAGGATGCCTGACATCTAACAATTTTCCGTATATCACATGCATATACTTATGTTACATTCCTTATGTTATATACGTCCATTTGTATGTGAGATCCTGACCGCCTATATTGTTTCATATGGAAAGTACGTATAGATGGAACACTTATACGGAAAGTATTATAAAACATAAGTTTTCAGTTACACGTCTGCTGTATGTTAAGTCCAAAAAGTACAGGAATTACGCGTGTAACCTATAGCTTTCTAAGTACGCCACCTACATTTTTTCTCAGTGTATGAAAAAATATAAAACTACAAACAAATCAATAACCGAGTTTGTGTGTAAATAGTACGTTATAATAAAATATCAAAATATAAATTATTGCTCCTTATTCTTGCTCATATCACGACCGAAGGAGACTAATAGAATGTAAGAAAAATATAAGGTAAGTAAACTGACATTAAAAAAAAAGTAAAACCGGTCCAGGTACGACGGATGGGAATAACAAGCTGGTTACCCACCGTCAGTAACTGCTATCCGCGGTCCGTCGTACAGGGTCCTAGAACCTTCCCTGAAAGACATCAAAAGAAAGAGATGTAGGGAAAGTCTTACTGACACTTTTGAAAATGTGTCAAGTATTTGTTAAATGGTACTGAATTGGGTAGAATAGTACCAACTCTTTCACAAAAGGGGCTGAAAATGCCAGCGTGGTACCAACGGGCCGATGAATGACAAAAAGGGCTGAATTTGGTACAATTGTACCAAGTGTGGCAACAGTGATCTGTTGCGCGCTTATTGCGTTGCTACGACTCCCGCCAATGCCAAGCGTTCTTCGATCTTGAAATACGTTCCAATCTACACGAAGCGAATTTAAAGTATCCCCCCGCTGATTATGTGCATTGGAACTACTTTAACAGCCATAAGACATGTTTGTCAACACCCACATAAGTTGTATTATGACAGAATTTGTTCGCTTTAGGAATATTCACAGTTTTCATGAGCATTTACCAGTGGAACTATTGTTCAATTTCTATAATACATAGCCATTACGAATAAAGTATTCACTTGTATGTGTTACGTTAACATATTCATACATTTCACGAAAGACAGAGAGAGAAAACATACAAAGGAATTTCTGTTAACCAAACTCATTAAAAATGATAGAAAAATCACATTAAAAAACAACTCTATACCATTGCTACTGCAGATACTCTATACCATTGCTTATCACCCCTACCCCCACAAAAAAAAACAGTAGCACATATTAATTTTTGCTTATGCATTCTTCGTTATATACTCCCAGGAGATCAATTTTCAATTAGGTTGCTCTCTTTCACTAAAAAAAGTTGATCTACTGGGATTACAGAAGTATACAAGAGCTGAGCAACTCCCAAGTAGCCAGAAGGAATGGAAGTCTGATGAAGATACTATATTGTTCTGTCATTGTTTTATATTAATTGTGTATAATGTAAAATATTAATATACATTAAATATTCTAAATATCTTCATCTATTTATTAATATTTTATGCAACCAGTTTCTTTCATAGTTAATGAAATTTCTACTTAATGCATTGTAAAGAGATATGCTTTACTCGAGTAATTTTTTTTCCTAGTGTGCGCCTTACAGGTGCATATATATAGAAAGGGAAAGTAAAATATATCACAAAAAAGTACAGAAGTGTTTAAGTTCAAGAAGTATACATAACAATATAGTGTGGAGTTCTTGTGTACTATTCATTGTTGGCGGAAAGTTTTCTTCATTTCCTTTTTTTTCTCCACATCAAAGGATTACACCAAAAAGTTTACAGAAATAAAAATAAGGTTTTGCGCTGAGGAAGTGCGTCACTCCTTCGTTCCAGTCTTACACATTTACTGGGTGCAGGAGCCACGACCCTACCAGGGGAGCCGCCACTCCCAAATGGTCATTGTCTTTAATGGTAGACAGTCTACATCAGCCATTGGGTCTGGTAATGTACGGCTGACCTCTCACGTAAGCACAGGTAGTTCCGTATTGTTTGAATGACCATACAAATGGAAGGGTGTGGGTGTCCCTTCTAATCGTGGCTTACACGTACCATTGGGATTCGGACAAGTAGCTTTGATACAACGTGTACGTGGTACCTAAACACGTTAAAGATGCGTAGCCCCGTATTGTTTGGGCGGACCTACCAGGGAAAACACAGCTCCCAAACGACAATGTCTGCCTTGAGCAAACGGTCTACATCAGTCATTGGCTCTGGTAAGGTACTGTGTACCTCTACCGTAATTAGAGGAAGTCCTGTATTGCTTGGACGACCCTACCGGGGGGTGTCGGACTCCTGCCTGCTGAGGGACCAAACGGAGGTGGGGGAGGGGCCAATCCCAGAAATCTGGGTAACGGTTGTGATCCTGCTAAAGGGAGGAACCTCAGTATGATATGGGCCGGCACCAAACCCAAATGGTGACTTAACACGTACCATTGGATCCGGGATGAGATACGAGAGTATTTCGACGTGTGCGTGGTACCTCTACACGACAAGGCGGTTGCCAGTTGAACGATACAGGTGGGCAGGGCCGGGATTGAACAAGCTGGCATTGCCTGGGGCCCCGGATTTGGGTTGGACTCTGCCGGGCTGTGGTCATACCGTGGGATTCGGTAGCTTGTGGGAGCCAATCCCAGGAACCTAGGTAACGGTGAATACGGGCGGGAGGTGAGTTTGCCTTATAACGCTCGGGCGCCATGCCTGCAGAGCATGGTAGGACTAGCTCGCTAGCAATCTGCCTCAACCAGTACTGAACCGGTAGGCACTCAGGACTTGGTCCGGCCTCGCAGTGGGCGTATCCCACTCCCTCAGAGAATAGGGGTTACATCGCTTCGGCGAGTCAGAATTAGGGGACAAATTCTGACGGTGCACCACGTGCATGTAAAATAATATCGTATAGAGGAACTATGGGCGGGGAGCGACACATTTTAGCGGGACCCGTCCATCAAATAGACCGAACGGTCGCGGGTATGCTCTCCATGCATGTAACTAAGCGTGGCAGTAGTAGACCCTAGCAAACAATGTTGCATTGTTATGTTCTCAATGATTTTGCTTTGAAAATATTGGTTTTCAAAAAATATTAATATAGTATGTTAAACTGGCAGTTATATATTTATAGAATTTCCCAATAATTGTGCTATATATTCTAAATTATGCTTTATGCTTTATGCTTTATTTTCTCAAATTATGCTTTATTATGATTTTAAAATTAGTTTCTTCTGGACCCTTAAATAACCACAACCATCTTCAAGGTA
Organism: Thermobia domestica; assembly: GCF_964235325.1. Classification (NCBI taxonomy): domain Eukaryota; kingdom Metazoa; phylum Arthropoda; class Insecta; order Zygentoma; family Lepismatidae; genus Thermobia; species Thermobia domestica. Next base: position 114,739,284 of record NC_137469.1, on the reverse strand, counting down.
CCAACCATATGTCTAAATTGCTATTATGTTTTTTATGCTTTTGGGTTTCCCTAATTATCACAAAACCTTGCTCAATATGTTGTTTTGTTTAGTTTTTTAAAGAAAATAACAGCGTTCATTCTTTCTCTTCTCTTCGAAAAAACTATTAAACCTTTAATTATTTTTGCCATTCCATAACCAGAAGCCTGTGAGAAACTATCAATTACCAGTCAGTAATATACAGGGTGTTTCAAAACAACACCGACAATGTTTGGGAGGTGATTACTAACATCAAAATAAAACAAAAAGAGTAGAAAAACTTGGGTGCACTAATACTTCCTTTCGAAGTTATAAGGTGTCGAAAACATGAAAAAATGAAATTCAAAGAACCATAGCTTCAAACCTATGAAACCTACCATAGCCGGACAAAGAGTTCACTTAGGAACTAGTATGTCCCCTATTCAAATATCCATGTTTCAGAATCCTGCAGCACTCACGCAACAATTTTTATCGAAGGAGTTCGGTTACTGCCATATAATTTGAAATACTCACCAACTACCTCTATAAAAATTGTTGCGGAAGTGCCGTAGAATTCTGAAACATGGATATTTGGATAAGGGACATACTAGTCTCTAAGCGAAGTCTTGACCCGACTACGGTAGGTCTCATAGTTTTGGAGTTATGGATCTCTAAATTTTATTTTTTCATGTTTTCGGTAGTCTATAACTCCGAAAGGAAGCATTTGTGCACCAAGGTTAGGCTATACTTTTTGTCTTATCTTGGCGTCAGGAATCACCTCCCGAATGTTGTGAGTGTTGTTTTGAAACACCCTGTATAGAAAAACCATGTGCAACAGCTGGTTCCAGTCCTTTCATTAGACCCTCCTTAACAGTTATTGAAAATTTATTTCTTATGTAATCTCTTAAACGAATTGAAAACTTTTCTTGGGTAACTGATGCCCACCTTGAAAACAGCCTCCGTGCTGAAATATCCAGTATACCACCGAACATAGAAAGTGGTTCAGAACAGGACGTATGAATTTACCCACTAAAATGTAAGTAAATAGAATTTTCTGCTTTTCTTTAGAAGGTATTTTTTTTATTACTATCGTAATAATTTTGTTGATATTGAAATTGATTTAAGTTGTAGCAGTGAGGATGTATGAGACTTGAATATACAAAATAATGTAGAGTCCTAATCACGTGAGCTCCTGCCGGGAATTGAAGTTAGGTCTCTCCAGTTTTCTTTTCATGTGAAGTGTGTTAAGACAGTTTGTGATAGTGTACGATCAACGAGCTACTTAATTAATATAGCTATTCAATTCTTGTGAAAATGTTAAACATTGTATCATACGACCCTCGACCACAGTGAATCCTCTGACTCACTGGCCTACTAACTTGCACATGAGTGATATAGATGAAAGTGTGTGCGTATTTGTCGTCAGTTTTTCGCGTAGGGAGGCGTCATGTGGAGCCATCATGCTTAACAAAAGATCTAATTGCATGTGAAGTATTTCACTTTTCGATTTTCAACTCAATGATATATTGATGGTACACATTCTGAAGGTTCAAACACTGTAGAAAATCTCAGAAGCTCCTTATGTAGATAACCCACAATACTATACTTTGTTGAGGTTTGCATAATCCTGTTTAGTCCGCGCGAGGAATAGGCACTTCTGCTATTAGTGACATAAAAGAAGGAAACTAAAAATAACTAGAATAGGAAAATAAGCCGGATAAGATATTGTTTCGAAATAAGCTGTATTGTAACGAGCGTGATAGGAGTTATGTAAAAAGGAAGAGAAAAGAGAAATAAAATTAAAAGAAAACTTAGTTTAACGTCCCACACTTTTGTCCTTTCAATTAAAGAAGGCAGATGATTAACAAAAGTAAATTATTATTAAAGAATTCGCACAATATAAATGTGGTAAGAAACGGGAACCTTCCAGAAAACCCACGGACACAATGTTGTTCACTTCAATCTTACATGCGCCTGCAGGAACGAACCAGGGATCCTTAACACCTGAGGAGAGCGTCCTAACACTGATTCACTACACCACAAGGGAGACGAGAGGAAACTAGAAATAATGGGCTACATCAAATCAAATAACTTCTATTCTAAGAGAGGAAAATGTTAATTGAGAAAAGTCATGACTAATTTTGAGCAAGCAATCTTTCATTGCTGGCTGAATACCAATGGCGATAATGATTGCCAGACTTCTCTAATAATTATATGTGAACATTGGAGAATAATTTTATTTGTATACAAGGTACTTCTACACATACTTATAAAGTAGGTAGTGATTCTAAAAAAAATTGTGTTATTTTTGAGCACTGCATCACTTCAAAGTAATGATACTATTGTCCAATTATGAACGTTTTACTTTGCAATAAGTGACTTCTTGAAAATATCTTCCACTTTACAATCTTGAATTTACTAAATATTAGTGAAAGAAGAGCCACAAACTATGAATATAACGTGTGATTTGAAACTGTATGTTGAACAAGTATGCTGAAAAATTTAACCAAATGTCTTAAAATGTATTTTGTTTAAATGTTTTTTAATCTATCAGATATTAATTTTTCCCGGTTGTATATGGTGGTGATGACTATATAGTTGAATTGAAGTTTGAATAAAATTCGAGAATAGAGAGCGCCGCAACATTAGTTAAATACCTAACAATTGCTCATTCTCGAATGACAAGGAAAAAAGATTTCAAATGAGAATGTGGACTCCCATCCATATTTTACGAGATAATCTCTTCTGCTGTCTTACAATTATAATAATCAATCTCGAAACGATAACTCTTCTTTTTAAGTGAGATTATAATTTTATTTACGAACAACTCCACTAAGAAATCTTTGTAATAAGATATTGTGAATTAATTTACAAGTATGTTTCTTACTTCAGTTCCAAGATTCAATTAATAAACTTGCTATTTCAGATTCAGATAATAGCAACCTTAAAGTCCGCACCCAGGTGGTTCAATCCGGTCCGGAGTCCCTGTCCCCAATACTTCCTATTTTTACACTTTTTCAATAAAACTAAACTTGTTTAACAGGAAAATGATTGAAGTTGCATGAAAATTTGATCTTACACTTCCTCTGTACTCTTTCTCTAATGAAAATAATCTAGTTCTATCTTTTTCTTAAAATATAGGTGGAAGTACAGTATTTTACAGCTACTTGTTGTCTTTTCGAATACAGACTAATACTGTATCGTTCAATATTACTTAGATATAGAGGACTCTCCCAAAAGCTATGACCCCTCCTAACGAAAATTTATGGGTGCATGCCTGGAACTTTCTATATTACTAAGAAATAGCAGTGTCAGGGGCGCACCCACGGCGTGGCCCACCGGGTCCGGACCTCTGCCTAACTTCGTAACTCGACTGATATTTCCACACTTTCTTAAGAAAACAACGATTGCTCAAGAAGAGAAATGGCTCATGTACCTTAAAAAGTTGATCTTATACTTCATCCAAACTCCTCTTCTAAAAACAAATTAATTTCATTATTTTTACTTACAAGCAGGTTGGATTGATTTAAATCAGTCTGATTTAAATCACGATTTAAATCAAGATTTAAATCACGATTTAAATCAAGATTTAAATCACTTGATTTTTTAAATAAAAATCGTTGATTTAAATCGAATTCCGAAATAAAATAATTTAAAGTAAAAATAAGTAAAATCCCGTTTCTGTTCTGTTATTTCGATTATGGAAGTTAATAATCATAATACAATGAGAGTCAAATGTACAGTATAGTATGGAAACAAGTGTCATGCAGAGGATGATTAGGGAAAATCCCGTTTTGAACAGGTAACGGAGCAATCCTGCTTTCTTCTTTTCGTAACATTGGGTTTGCGTTTTAAAATCGTTAACTATTCCAACGGGGAAATCACCATCGACATTTACGACGAACCTTATTTTTTGTGCGTATCTGTTTGTTTGTTCCCAGATAAAAGGGCGTATTTAGAGGGGTCCTATCTCTTCTTTTTTTTTTTTTTTTTTTTTGTTAATTTTATAACTTTACGCGAAATTTATGTATTTCATACCGCAAGCTAGTTCTGAGTTTTTTAAAAAATAGGTTCCTGCCAAATATTAATAACTTTTGTGAAAAAAAAGTGTCATTTTCATAAACGTTGCTGTACTTTTTCCCTAATGCTTAACCTTTTAAATTATATCACCTAGTTTTAGGTGATAGGGTAGAATCTTCATTATTCGATTAAAAAAGTACCAATAAGGCTTTTTACTTCGTTTTCTTCAAGACTGAAGGCATTTTAGAACACGTTACATATGCTTTCACGCCTTTCTGCGTTGTGGCATAGTGTGTGTCATAAATTTAAAAAGACATTTTTTGTTATGCGTATTATTAATTTTTGGCGGGTTACATTTTGCATTCAGAAGACTGAAATTTTTCACACTCGTTCAGTGCACCCCTTAATAATTTTCAGATGTTTTCAGATCTCTGCGTGGAAACAGCGGGGTCCAGAGGGGCAAAAATGTTTTAACAAAGGATATTTTTAGCAAAAAATATTTTTTTTTCGTTATTTTCCCGCCTCAGATGGAGACATATGAATGGTACCGTTTGAAAGGATGTTCTATTCTGAAGAAAATGATGTACGCACTATGCTCCTAGGATAAATAGGCATGTCTCAGGAAATTGTTACCTGAGATTCTATTTTATACGGGAATCTGGTGTATTTGGGGAATATTATTTTTCGCGGGCTTACTTTTGCACCTACAAGATTGAAATTTTGCATATTTACTCAGTGCATCCCTCAGTATTTTTCAGATTTGTTTCAGATCTCTGCCTTAAAACAGGGGGAGGGGTCCATAGAGGTAAAAATTTAAAAAAAAAAATAACAAAGAATTCCTTTTTTCGTGATTTACCCGCCCCAGATACATGATGAAGACATTTGAAGGGTACCGTTTGAAAATTTGTTTTATTCTGAAGAGAATAATGTACAAATCATGATCCTAGACAGGGTTGGCTGGTTTAAACCAAGGTGGTTTAAACCAGCTAATTTAAACCAGAAAACGAAAAATGTTCGTAAAAGTGTGTGTTCGTAAAATCTTAATGAACACACATTTGTGGGTTATTACGTTTCACTCCCGTATATTAGCCTATTCGTATTATACTCAGACCTAAATTCCCCATTCATTACTCAAAGAGATTAAACTACAAAAGCAACTTTTTTTTAATATATAAGTTTATGAATGTTTCCTCTGTGATATTTTTATAGTTTGTTATTATTGGTATGCAATTGCAATCAAAGAAATTCTAAATATTGTTTTTAATAATGTTTCCTATTTATAAAATACATTCAAATGCCGTACTTGGGGGGGTATACAAACCCCACGAGAGGCATTTATTGAAATCAGAAGTATCTTTTGTAACTAGTTATGTGTAAATGTGTCAGAGCCAAAATGGACTCAATGATTTGTATCTTTATTCACTTTTCTTACTGATATGCAAATTAAGTCGTTGTATTTCTTTAACTTGGACTAATAAAAGTCGTAGTGAACTAACTTGGACAAAATTAGTTCTTCTGTACTCTGCAGTACTTTGAAATTGTATATGTGTAATTCTGTATAATGGTTTCACTTGTGCAACTGATTATCTTTTTTCCTAATGAAATGACCCTTTACAGCTATATTAACAAGTATGTAAAGATTAGTACAACGTATTTTTTTATCAGGAGTCCTTCGTGAGTGAGTCGGCGGACGTATCGCATTTGTGGTCAATTAGTCCCGGTTCAGAGTTCAAACGGAGGATAATTTCTCTCGGATGTAAGTAGAGAAGCGGTTTGGATTCCACTTTGGGCTTATGTGACCCCTTCTAGCATAACCCGGTTGTTGCATAATAACACCAGGGCAAAAAAATATTGTTTCTGTCCATATGTGGTATAAGTACGTAGAGCAAATTATTTAAACCAAAAAAACTTGGTTTAAAAAAACGAGTTTAAACCCAAAAAAGTTTTTTTTTTGTTTTTTCAATAAAAATCATGTTTTTTTTTGCCAACCCTTATCCTGGGATAAATAGGGATGTCTGAGGAAATTGTTATATTACATCCGGGTCATCTGGGGCAATGTGAGAATGTTCTTAGCTCATTGTTAAATAGTTTCCTCACCCTTACTACTCAAGACAGAAGCTTGAAATTTTGTACACACATTTAGTACACCTCTTAGTATTTCCCAATTGATTTTGAGATCTGCGTTAACACAAGGGAATCCAGAGGGGATCAAAATTTAAAAAAAGAAAAAGTTTTAAAAAATACCGATTACTCTCAAAATTTCCCGCTTCAGGGACATGATAGGGAAATGTGAATGCTATCGTTTCAAAAGCTGTTCTATTCTAAAGAGAGTGATGTATGTACCATGATCCTAGGATAAATAGGGATGATGCTGTAGCTGCTTAACTGAAAGTCTATAATTTACCTTTAAAAAGAGCCATAATTTAAAAGGGTTAAGAAACATTGTTTGGGATTGATATAGGTTAACGATTGGGGATAATTCAAAATTCAACCCCAATACTTTCACTTAAATGGCATAATTAGCATTTAATACTAATTCCTAATGCTTTTTCTTCAATTCACGACTTGTATTATACGAGGAGAAAGATTTTATTTAAATCAAAAAAATCGATTTAAATAAAAGATCAACAAAAATGATTTTTATTTAAAAAAATCATGATTTTTTTCTACCCTGCTTACAAGGCAGGGTACCCCGGTGTAACACACCAATTTTGATAAGATTGCATAGACATAGAGAACATCGAAAAAGAAGCAACACGTACTTTTTTATATCTGCCAACAAACGCATTGAAACGGTCAAATAGGGGCATAAAAATGGGGACAAAAAGATATTATGCGGAATATATCGAGAACGAGAAGAGATATCGAAAAAGGTTAAATGTACGAAATACTACCCATAATCGACGCAAGGCAATGAGGTAGAACAAACCCATGCGAAGAAAGGAGAACATCCGGAAATGGACCAATCACGTGTACAACATTGTCACAATGTGTTTCGGAAATGAGTGAAGAGGTTGGCAATGAGCAGGAAGAAGGAAGAAACAAAAACAAAAAGTACATAGTTTTGCTTTGGGCGTATATGTCGCACGTATGCGAAACAGGCGCAGATTCATCTCAATGCACAAAGATGGGAGAACACGCAGGAAGAATACCCACGCCCTTCGTATAGACAGCTACCAAGACAGTCCTGTGCAGTGGGTAGCATATATGGCGTAAAGGGAACAACGTTGAGATGAATGTTGGAAACGAAAATCTGTGTAGACAGTAGTAACACAAAAACAAAAATGTTACTATTACTGTTATGTTATACGCGTATTTTCATAGTGATGTAATGTAACCTGACCAGGATAGCTGTGCGGTTTTGGGAGGATAGCGCTGCTGTTGTGTTTACATCAATTTCTTGGCAAGCGCGGTGGGACAGGGGAACGGAGAGTTTCACTTTGCAGTGTATCCAACGGTTTTTTAAAGTTGCAGTTTAGATGTCGTGCATAATCTAATCTCTTTACGCTTAATAAAAAAACGCCGTAACTTATGTATGTATTGTAGTGAACCATCCCTAAAGTAATGCAGATGTATTGTGAATAGTGATTTATGAATGAAAATTACCAATTTAAGAACAACATAGCACAGTTGACAATTCAGTGAGCTTCTACCGTGTATTAAGCAGATTGTATAAAAATTGATTACGTTTTATTCGATTTCATTATAGAACAGTAGCAGCCTGTAAAACGCAGGAATGACAATGTCAGTGACTAAAAGATTAATTTTGGGTTGATAGCTTAGAGTTTTGCTCAATATCTTGTAACTGTAAGTTTAAATCAAGTTAAGGTTAAGGCTCATGATGCTGCTGTTTAAGTGTATGTTTATCGATTGATAAATAAATAATTTTTTCGAGTTTTAGCCAGGGAGGAATCTCGAAACGTTTCCTCTCGAGAACTGTGGAAGTCCTTTCCGCTGGTCTATTGGGCAGCGCATGTGCTTTTATTGTATGTGGTTCTGGGTTTGATTCCCATTGAGAGAACAAAATTTAATTTTACAATCCTTCACTTTCATTAATAATCTGTCTCTTCAAGCATAAACAACATAATCATGGGACGTTAAAATAAAGAAATTTCATTTTTTTGTTCGAGAAATGTGAACCCTTTGGAGGAAAAGGAGGTGAAGAAATTTTTCCTTCATTTTTTAAAGATTTATGGGATTGGATTGCTTGCCTTTAGGGATTGATTTGTACAATTTGGTTCAGTGCACCCTTCTTTTAGGATCATTATAGAAATCCAGCCCTTTGGTAGAGTTCGAATAAAAGTATTGATAAAACATCAGCGTATGGGTAGTGTAAGAGTAAGTATCATTGCTTCAGCACACAATAAATTTTATTTATGAGGAAAGAAATTACCTCTGGACTAACTCTGAATTTCTCTCAGGTTTTAGCTATCAGGTCACAAAGAATTAGATCTACTAACTGTTTTCACACACAATATAATTTTGAAACTTGGGAGCCTAGTGTTATATTTGTGTCTGTAGTATATAATAATGGTGATACGTTATTCTGTTGAACATCTTAAAGGCATTTGTCGATTGACTTCAGAGGACTGAGTTTAGCTCGTAAACACAAGTTGCCTATAGTTCAAACACATCAGATGTACGGTTTTGTTTAATAAAACCTGCTCCTCCCTGTCCTCTATCTGAAAAGTCCTATATTGTTATTCACATATGAAATTCAAAGGCAAATCAGTCTTTATTCAGTTGTATTTTTATTTCAAGTGTAAGTATTAAAATGCGCTACGCATGGTTGCAAGAGATTGGGTGGCTTTTTTTTTAAATACTGAACTGACATATCTAACATTGGCACTCATCTTCTTTATAAATTGATGTAAGAAACGGCCGATTGATTTCCAGCCAATTACTTCATCACCGGTATATTTGAGCAATGAGATAACAATGGAAGACAAACTTCGTTCTTTTCAAACTTGATACTTTGAAAAACTTGTGAAAGTGGTTTTGTTATTCAAATACATATTCGCTCTAATCAATTTCAGAAGTAACATTAATCTTAGAATAACGTAATGGCTGCAAGAGTTACCCTGAAAATGTATTTTGTATGTTTTCTTTTTTACGTAATTCAGAGATTTTGTCTGAATTTTACTGAAGTTATAAGGAACCTTCAATTATCAGGCACCCCATTTTAATCGCTCCCCCTCCGCCGTCAATGCAACACCTCTAACCGTCTCCCCAGGGGTCTTGGCTCCACCCCTGATTGAGATGGTATATAGAAATAACTTTGTCTAATCTCTGTCATTATCTAGCATGGTTTAGTATTTTTTTTTAAAAAAAACGATATTTCTGCCACATTTTGAAAACTTTATGTGAAAGTTTTCAAAATGGGGCAAAAATATCTTTCTTTTTTAAATTACTAAACCATGCTAAATAATGACAGAGATTAGACAAAATTATCTTTATGTGCCATCTCAATCAGGGGGTGGACCCAGGATTCCTTGGGAGACGGTTAGAAGGGTGGCGATGAAAGATTATCAGTTCTCTCTCTCACCTAATTTTTGAAGTATATCCGAATATGATGTCAATGCAAAACAATTTTCTTACTCAAGACCTCGATCGCTCCGCACCTGACTTGAGCATATGCGATGCGTGAAGTGGTTTATTACGAACAAGACAGAAAGAACTGTGATAGATTGATTACAGAACTGTGATAGACTGATTACAGAACTGTGATAGATTGATTACAAGTAGTCCGGTTAGAAACACTGCTGCCAAAACCGGCCGCCCGCACTCGTTCGCTGGTTGGTTATACTGATTCTACTGTTGCTGTTTATCTTATGAATGCGGATCACCTGCCATTACATTCCACTGTCCTATGCACTTCTGTTCTCATTACGTGATACATGAAACCCGCAGAGCAGTACTGTCTCGCTGACTGTCTATACGAACGGCGTTTGCATCCTTCCTAAGTGTTTTCCCATCTTCGTGTATTGAGATCATTCTGCACCTCTTTCGCATATGGGATACATATGAAACCAAAGCAAAAACACATAATTCCTGTTTTTGTTTCTTTATTCTTCCTACTTATTGCTAACCTCTTCACTCATTTCCGTAACACATTGTGACATTGTTGTATATGTGATTGGTTCATTTCCGGATGTACTCCTTTCTTCGCATGGGTCTGTTCTACTTCATTGCCTTGCGTCGGCTATGGGTAGAATTCCGTACTTTTAACCTTTTTCGATATCTCTTCTCGTTCACGATATATTCCACATAATATTATTTTGACCCCATTTTTATGATCTTATTTGACCCTTTGAATGCGCTTGTCAGACGATATAAAAAAATACGTGTCGCTTTTTTTCGATGTTCTCTATGTCTATGCAATCTTATCAAAATCGGTGTGTTACACCGGGGTACCCTGGCTTGTTAGAATATACGTGGCAGTACTTGAAAATCATTTATCGTTTTATCGAGTGTAAAATCATACCACTATAATACTACCTAGATATAGTTTCTATTATAAACGAACCCCTCCTAACTTCAGATAGATACCCCCGAACATAGATTTTTGGGTGCGCCTCTGAGTAGTGTCACTCGTATAACAAGTAAACGATAAAGATATTTATGACGTGATATTTTATCAATTAATAGTGGATCCGGAAGTAGTACAGATTTCTACTAGTTCTGGTTTTAGTCGAGAGATTAGAGCGGAAAGAGAATATATTCTTGCGATGCCTAACTGATTGCAAAATACCACGTCTCGCTATCTATTATCGCTCTTAGTTTATAGCGATTAACTTTCTTAAGGGACATGACAGATTTCTGTCCCTTCCAGTTTGAACAAAGTGTTAAAAAACAAAGATGCTGCCTATTCTTAGAATTATAAATAAATACTATAAAATCGCGTCTCACTATATTTCATCGTTTTTGTACTATGTAGAATAATATTGAAATCGGAAATTGTAGTGGACTTCTATTAGTTTCGGTATTAGCAGAAACTTATAAGTGGAAGTGAAACATATCTTCATAACGTTTAATCGATTGCAGAAAACCGTTTCTCTCCTTCTATTACCATTTTTTCTATAGTGATCAATGTTAAAACTGGAAACGATTGACTTCCCAAATTTCTCCTGGTCAAAACAAAATGTTCAGAATTGATGATAACGATATCAAGTAGTTATTCACATGTATTGTCTACCAGATGGATCTTTAAACGAATACATAGGGTAAATATATATCAAGGAGTTTCTGTAAATCAACTCCTAAAGAACTTGATGTTTTTATTGTGAGATAAACACTCTTAACGAAATAGTTTATCAAACTTTCATCATTCATTTATTTGTCCATATAATACCCAATGTATCATCGTTAATTTCTTGTTGATGCAATAATATTCCAGTTCAAATGCCATTGGCATGAATACAACATATCATGCAACATATCATATATTGCAAAAAATATATAAAAATATATAGGCCTATACAACCTTGTCATATAGAATATTACATCATTTCTTTTTTCACTGTTCACTTTATTAAATAACAAATCTTTCAGCTTAACGTTAATCAACTAAGTCCTTTAGGCTAAGAGAAACGATGATTAAGAAAACAGAACGATTATGGAAGAATTAGTGAAATGACAATGTGGAGAAAAGAGGATCAAGACATAATAGTTTCATACTTAATATAAGATACAGTAATCAGATCGTACGTCGATGTCGAGAGTAAAATATGGTAACAATATTTACATGGTCAGGCCTGTACAGTTGGCAACATGGAAAACAGTAAATGTCTTCCCGCCTCGCGCATGTTTTCTCAGCAAAATGAACAGACACTGCTTGCTGTTTTGTCAATTAGAATCCTGAGAGTCATGGGCGTTGACATGTTGGCGCGAGAGTGAAGTTGAGCTGAGAATAAATCTGTGACGCCAACCAATCGGAAAGCAGAAGGGCGGAGCTAGCTGAATACATATATTTGAAGGAGATTAATAAAAGAACTCTTGGACGACGTGAAATTTAACCATTCACGTACTCAAGGGGTTAGAAAAGCAGGGAGGATATTTCTCGAATGATAGCTTGAACGGCATCTTGAAATAAATCCATTTGAAAAACAAATGCTACTAATACATCCCAGCCCAAATACAACTATCAGAGACACAGAGCACTAAACATAAATCAAATAAACATAATTACAAATAAATTAGCCACATGCCTTGGAATAACTTCAGATAGCAGACTACATTTAATCGACATGTAGCCTACAGAATTTGAAGAAAAAATATACCAAATAATGCAATAGCTTAAGCAAACTGCATGTAAAGAGTACAAATTTGAACGATGAAATACATAGATAAAAAGAAAGAAAGAAAGAAAGAAAATTATATGTTGATTATAGGATCCAAATCTAATTTATGTTTCACCGCTCTCCCGCAAAATATAAAACAAGTTTACAAACAGAGAAATTATTGTCAAAACTACAAAATCAATCCAAACTAATAGCTAAAAAACAACTTGAACCTAAAATTTGCAACAGAATATATGTGTCATTTTTTACTAAGATCACCATGCAAAAGCATACCTTATCTATATACGAGTAGCGTATATTGGTTTGACGACTTGGACTACCACTAACGTACGTTAATATTATTATTAGCAATAGTAGTAGTAGTTATTATTAGCAGTAATAGTAAAAGTAGTAGTGTGGTAGCAATAGTCGTCGTAGTACTAAGGTAATAATAATAATAGCACACAATATATGCATAACAATGCACAAATAGTGATTAAAAATTATTTTCTTGAACTTTAGTTTTAGATCCACTATTTTTTTTAGTTTAACGTCCCACAATTATGCATCCAGACTAAGAGAAGCTGTAATGAGACGGTTGATAGTGTGAGATGACGAAAGTGGGATGAACATTCTGAACCCCGAGAAAACTCATGCACACGATCTTTGTCCAGCACAAAACTCACTTGGCGAAAACTGGGATCGAACTAGGGACACACGCACTAGATATGAGCATTCTACTACTGAGGCATTGCGACCCCTGCAGACCATTAATGTTTATTGTCACAACTGAAGAACCAAGATAACTGTGCGCGTTTAACACGTTGTGGCTTGTAACGATAAATTCTAATTTTTTACCAACTGGACTTCCTTCGAGAGTCCTCTTTCTTGCTGACGCCATTTTGTGCAAGATTTCCTCTATGCTAAAACAAATCAGCAGTTCTTCGTTTATCACTTTACCGTTCTGAATACTAGTCATTTCCGGTTTTGAGCCTCATTCGATAGCGGTTTGCGTCAACATCACGTAAAATCAGGGTTCTAGTTTTTGGTGTTTCATATCACATACTGAGTTTCCGAATGACGTGACTAACGGAAAGTTTTCGTTTTGCAATCATCTATCTCCGCAACTTTTATCACAGACTCACCACCATCACAGTCCTATAAAAAGGAGATCCTCATGGGTATATGGTTGGCGTATGCACCTTTAGTGTCAGAGACTAAGGTTCGATCCCTGGGAGAAGGAAGCTCATGTAATTCGGATCCCGCGTTATGTTGTAGGTCCACGTCTCACATAACCTCGCTGCTCAAGAGGATAATAAACTCTAATCGACTAACAAATCAATAAGTCTTTTGAAAATGCTTTTCCCTTTTCTGCAAACTATGTGAAGGTTGATACGGAATCAGATCCTTTGTTGTTTACCTTAAATGCACATTTATTGCCCTGCCTTTTAGGCTTACAAACAATCATCCTATAATCACTCTACTCTGTAGCAAAAATTCTCACGTTTCTTAAATGGTATTTTTGTTCGTAATACTTTAATTTTCGTAAATAGGAATTGTATGAGTAACGATAATGCCTTCTCCAATCAATTCCTATAAACCTCCTAAATAGTTGCAATGTCGTTACTCAAATAATTTCCATTTACTCTGTCATTCATGTCTACTTTCGAAGAGAAGGACGTGGAACATCTATATTCCTGATCCACAGCCATGAATTCAGATAAACTCAGAGACGGAGTTTACCAGTGATAGCCTTTGAGCAAACATCTTATTCAAATAGTGTTGTGAAGAGAAAGGGGCTAAAGTAGGACTTTCTTCTCGCATACATTACACTTACATGCATCTTCTTTGTATTTACTCGTTCTTACATCCATTTACACTTTCTCCTTTTTCATCATACATTTTTCCATTTCTCAACCTTTTTAGTCCTGTCCACCTGAGTATTAAGCCTTGTTTGATTGTCTGTACTTCTCTCCCAACTTTTACATTTACCCGAATCATTTAACATTTACTTTTCAAGTTCCTTTACCTTATCATAATTATTCCTTTGTGGATTTTCTAAATACTTTTTCCTATTTTTATTCCTCTTTTACCTTTTTTCTACTAATCAAATCTTTCATTCATTTCTCATCATCACCGTCTCCTTTAGACTAACCGGCATAATCGAGGGACGTAAAACTAAAATTGCATTTCATTTATATTACATTCGCGTAATTACTTTTTGAAAATTGCCGATAAGTCTATCTAAGAGAGTGTCAATATCTTTGTCGCGATTGTGGCGCTTAAAAGAAGAAGAGGAAACCCAGAAGCAACTAAGACAACTAGACCTGCCTACTAGCAGTGTTGCCAACTATTACGCTCAAAATCAGTCTACAAAAAATTTTAAAATGCGCTAAATTCAAACATTGCATAATTAAATGAAACTATGTGCAAAACGTTCAGTAAGTTGTATGTAATATAACCAAAGTTTACTTTAAAAGTTATGTAGTATGTTTGCTCATAATGTAACACGATCGTGAGCAGTTGATTCTTACGATTACAAATATGTATGGTGTGAGGTTATAGCGCACCCTCATTGCGTAACGTTTGTCTTCTTTTAGTGCAACTTCATTAGAAGGCAAAAACTCGTTCAATATGAATCTGCTTAATGTTGACTATAGGGGCACGGTGGCTCAGTGGTAGAGCGCTAGCGTCTGGTGCTAGAAGTCCTTGGTTCGATCTCTGGTCACAAAAGTGTGTGATAAGCAACATTGTGTCCGTAGGTTTCCTTGGGTTCTCTCATTTCTTCCCAAATTCTCATTCTACCAACTATCATCATTCACTTTTATCAATCACCTATCTCTTTAACCTAAAGATCGTAACCATGCGACGTAAAACTAAAAATTTCATTTTATTTCAGTATTGCTTATGCCGTATCAATTGTCAAGGTTGAAAATGCTGAATAAACATTAAGAAAAAGGAGAAGAAACTCATGAATGAAAAAATGCATGGTCTTTAATTTTCGTCGCTTCTTCGTATCTTCCCATGCATGTTAACCCATTAATATGTGTATATGAGGAGCTTGTTTGCAAAAACCACTTAAATCATTTAAAACAGTTTTTGGTTTCTGTGCTACTTTCTGGCCCAAATCAGCCCCTTTTAAATATTTTATACTTTATTATTTCAACTATATGAACTATATTAAAATCAGATTTTTGTTTCTCCTGTAAGAAACAAACTTCCACAATAAATCTATTTGTCACAAAATTTCGAACCTGATGAGTTATCAAAACTCCACATTTGCTCTATGGCAGTTAATGATAAAAGTTGGCGCCATACGATTGTGTGAAATGGCAAAAGCGCTAATTGACAACACTACCTACCAGCCCGTTGAATACACTGTTACGACGAACCAAAGGTAGATACATACAAGTGATATGACTCTGGCTGCGGACATTCGCCAATAGCGTGCTATATTGCCAATTAATGAAGCTCGTAAGAAAGCAAAAGAGATTATACCCAAGGCTAATAACGGCTGTATCCTAATACGTGTTCATCTTCGAGAGAAAAAAAATTGGAAGAACTTGTACTATTAAAAAAAGATAATAAACCATATGTGGAAAATTAACAATATTTTTGTAATTTTATAGGGTTACCGCCGGAAGGCCTCGTAACCTACAAAATATACCACTGCGATACATCAAATATGACCACGTAAATCTCTGGATGAATGACTCTAGACACTCTATATGTTGGTGATTAAAAAGGATGAAAATTCAGAAAGAGATCAAGTTGTAGATAAAAATAACGGTTGGTAGATCATGCAAAATACTTATAAAGTGTTATATTCTTGTTTTCCTAGCTCCCAATAAACAAATAATATTCCTTAGACTTCTTCTATAAACAAAGCTCACACAAATACCTCACATATCTTGCAAAAGTTGCTGTGTGACTCTACGTGCATGGATAGACAACAAGGATCATTCAACGAAGTTTGGCATTCTAGTGGTGTGTAGGGAGCCAACCAATCATTTCAATGACTGTTATTGGTGTTTGAACCACTAATTAGACATGGAGTATCCAAAATGAAGAAAGAATTTACAGAAAACCTCAAAATGCCGTCAGCCCTCAGACCGCTCTCTCATGGCAAAGATCTCCATGTACCTGGTCCTCCAAACGAATATAGTGTGCAAGAAGAAGAGGACACAGATCACATAGAGAGCACAAGAGCCCTCATACGGAAATTGTGCCGCACAGTGAAACTGAAGGACGCACGCCTCTTTCACATACCGAACTTAATTATTTCATTCGAGATCTTCATCTGCTTAAGGACAAAGCTGACCTTGCTACATCAAGACTTAAGGAATGAAACTTATTACAAGATGATGTAAAAGTGTCAATACACAGGAATCGTCAAGAGCAGTTTAAAGTTTATTTTACATAGCAGTATACCCTAGTATTTTGTCATGATGTAGTTGGTTTGATGAAGAAATTTCATTTCATATACAAACCACAGGAGTGGAGACTGTTCATAGATAGCTCTAAGTTTAGTGTGAAAGCAGTCCTTCCACACAATTTCAATTTTCTTTAATCAGTGCCTATTAGTTATGCTGTCTATATGAAGGAAACAAAACAAATACTCGAAGCATTTCAGAACAATGTTCATGAATGGCAGTTATGCAGAGATCTAACAGTCATTGCTATTGTGTTAGAGTTGCAATTGGGTTTCACGAAATGCCGCTGTTTTCCGTGAAAATGGAATAGTTGGGACAGGTCTTTGTATTATATCAGAAAGATGTAGCCTCCAAGGAGGGATTTCCGGCCTGGTGAGAAGAATATACAACCTCCTTCTTTAGTCCCTACGAAAAGCATCCTCCTTCCTCCATTACATATCAAACAAGGAATAGTGAAACAGTTTATAAAGACATTGAATAAATATGATAATACGTATTATGTAATACATAATATAAAGTATTGACACCAAAGTATTGATACATTACAATAGCTGTATCTTAAAAACAATAGCTAATAAAAGAAATGTGAGGTCAGATTCGTTGGGAAAGGAAATATTCAACGTCATTTTTGTTGTTGTTGTTGTTGCAATAGGAGCTAACCTACCTTGTGAGTCAACTAAGGCAAGTGCTTCTTTTACGTAATTTTCAATTATCGTAAGTTTATTTGCGAACCACGAACCTAAAGTCTTCTTTAGTAAAGGATTTTCAAGCGGATTTTCCCATAAATACATGCAAACCTAATCACATTCTGATTGTGCGGGTTGCATACCGCCAAGGGCTCGCTAACACTTTTGACCAGTGAAATTTAAAAGAAACAGGTACCAGGCACATCAGTGGTATAAGACATCGGGTCCCTGCATAAAGAAACTTCCACAACTGTTGCTTACAAATCATATTACTTGTTAGTGAGTATTTGAATTGTCCTCTTATACATTTTGTATATGTAGGATATAAGCATTATTAAATTTCAGGTTAGTGATAAACTTGATTTGACAGCTACCCCCATTCATAAAGACAAGTAGTGTCAAAAAGTTTAAAAAGTGTACTTATACATTAAACAGATTAAAACAACTCGCATTGAACAATATACGATATATCTTGAAGACATCGATATTAGACGGGGCCCATCAATGTATATAGAAAGCAGAACAGAAGTGAAGACTCGTTTGTAACTGAGTCATGAAAAAATGAAATGAAATGAAATCATTAAGTTTTACGTGCAATGATTATGCAGGTCAGGTTAAAGGAGACGGTGATGATGATAAATTAAGGAAATGGTGGAGTGATGACAATGGTAGTAAACGGGAGAACCCCAAGAAAATCGACGTACACAATGTTTATCATCCCAGGGGGGCGCGGTGGCTCAGTGGTAGAGCGTTCACCTCTGGTGCTTGGGGTCCCGGGTTCGATCCCAGCCCCCGCCAAGTGAACTTTGTGGTGGACAAACACCGTGCTCGTGGGTTTTCTCGGGGTTCTCCCGTTTCCTCCCACTTTCTTCATTCCACCATTTCACTCATCTCTCATTATCACCGTCTCCTTTAGCCTAACCGGCATAACCATGGGACGTAAAACTTAAAGATTTCATTTCATTTTTAAAGATGTTTATCATCCCACAAAGTTCACTTGGTGCGAGGTGGAATCGAACAAGAACCTTATCCACCATAGGGGGACGCTCAGTCACTGGGCCACTGCGAACTCTGCAATGGGCTTGAGTGTTAGGAGTACACGATATGATACTGTAATCCAATTTCAGTAGTGAAATGAAACTTAAAATGATGCAAATAATTAGAATTACATTTTAAACGTTGTGCTCTAATACGGCTATCGGTTTTAAGATACGTTTTGTGTATCTCTTTATGATACCTCAAAGTTGCTAAAACAAATACTTCCCTGCCTATCCTGATTTGTTTTAAAATGTTTCTTATGTAATGTAATTTTCAGAGAAATGCAATATTGAGATAAATAGTGTATGTACCCAATAATACTTTTTTTTCTTCAAGAGTCAAATTGATCCCAGGGTACTGTCTAACGACAGCAGCGTTAACTATTACTAAGTATAAATGAGAGAATGAATCATTATCACTAATATCGACAGCAATGATGCATCACGAGATATGATACCGGAAGAATTTTCAAGTTCTAACCAACGTTTCTAGAGCTTTCTTTTTATGCAATCGATGTGGGCACGGTGGCTCAGTGATAGAGCGCTTACTTCTGGTTCTTAGGGTTCCTAGTTCTCTGTCCGAACAAGTAAATTTGTGGTGGTCAATATCGTTTTAGTGGGTTTTCTCGGGTACTCCCGTTTCCTCCCTCATTATCATTCCACCAATTCTTCCATCATCATTTACTTGCCCTAGTCATCCGTCTTCCTTAGTCTGAAGTGTATAACGTGAAACGTTAAACTGAAATATTTCATTTTCCCTTCTTTTTTATCCAATCGGATTAAAATTTTCAGTGATATTTATGTATCCTACAAAAATGGACTAAATATCAAATTCTTATAATTTTTATTTTCAAGCAACGATCGTAAGAGAAGAAGGTATAATGATCATGAAAATGTCAAATTCGAGACTTCAAAGAAGTTACATAATAAATTGACCCTTAATATCGAAATAGAGATTGTTGGATGTCTGTCCTTCTGTTCGTGGCATGTAAATGCCTTCAGTCGCCCAGAGACCGTGCCATTGAACGCACTGGGACCAATTTTAAAAACAATAACAAATAAAATGCAATGTTTCAGTTGAACATCCCGCGATTATATCCTTTAGATTAAGGGAGACGATGATTAAGCCAAATGAATCATGGTGGAAGAATTGATGGAGTGTGGAAGTGGGAGGAAACAGGAGTACCCCAAGAAACCCACGGACATGATGTTGTTCACTACAAGCTTACTTCGCCGGTGATCGATCCAGGGACCCCACACACCAGAGGTAACCTCTATAATAATGACGTATTATAAAGCATAAGCCTATGTTAAATAAGCATTAAATATCTCCATGTGGGGTGCACTACCAACCCCTTTGGAGCGTAAGGACGGCAGTGTCTCAGTGGTAGTGCGTTCACCTCTAGTGCATGGGGTCGCTGGTTCAAGCCCAGCTTGCGCCAAGTGAACTTTGCAGTGGACAAACACGCGGATGTGGGTTTTATCTGGGTTCTCACGTTTCCTCCCAGTTTTTTTCATTTCAATACTTCATTCATTCAACGTCTTCTTTAGCCTAGCCGGCATAAACGTAGGACGTAAAACTTGAAGATTTCATTTCATTTCCCTTTGGAGCTTAACGTAACTCGATAACCTTGGTGCTACGTGTGTTAATTGGGATTACTCCAGCAGTGAACACGGTTTAGTTCACTTGCATATAGAAAAGTTGCTGGAGTAGTACCACGTTTTCACAACTTGTACAACCATTTTTCCTCACGTACCTATTTTACAGAAACTAACCTAACCCTTAAACCCCATTATACAATTTCACCTAAGGGAGGCAGATGATTAAGGCAAGTGAATGATGAAAGAATTAGGAAAATGAAATGTGAAAGGAAACGGGAGTATCTCGAGAAAAATCCACGAACAAGATGTTCCCCACTATAAACTACTTCAGTGGCCGGGGATCGAACCAAGAACCCCACGCACCAGAAGTAAGCGCTCTGCCACTGAGTCACCGTGCACCCTTCATCAAGGTATAGATCAAGAAGATTTCTCGAAGATGAGACCTATAGTTTACAGAGGCAAGTCTATTGTATCCCCGCATAAAATTTAAAAAATCCAAATTACTAGAAATGTAATCAAGATTGTTTTTAAATGTTCGGCTGGGGATCATAAGAAAGTCAAAATATTTCAGGATAAGATTTGCTCTCCTTTCGCTAAATTCAGCTTGAAATTTGTAAAAAAAAAAAATAAATAAATAAATAATTGGAGATACTTGATAAAATTGGATGACGCACATTTTTAGAATAAAATAATGGAAGAACCGTTTAAGAATCTATTTTGGCAAACTCATTACTGCATTCCCTGAAACGGACAATTTAACTTCATTTATACTGAACTTTTCTCGATAGTCTGGTTTCCAAGGGATACTCTCGTTTCCACCCACTGTCTCATTCTACCAATTCTTCCATCATCATTCACTTCCTTTAATCATCGACTCCCTTAGACTAAAGGACATAAAAGTAGAAATTAAACTCAAAGATTTCATTTTCGATATTCTAGTTAATGGACCATAACGCTTTACATGTCAAGAAATTGCAGTCGAAACAAAAGATTTATATTTATAACAAAAGCAGTTGTATTAAAATAATTAATAAAAATTTGCTTAAAACAAAAAAAGGAAAATAACCGATTTTGATTATTGTAAACCTCAGTCTCTTTAATGGGGAGCAAATACGTCCTCTGAAGAAAGACGACAATGAATTGATGAGAGCAACTATAGACGTGCTTAGTACATAAAAAGATTGCATCTTCCAAACAAGGAGAAATAGTTTTATTAAATGTCTGTAGACGCTGTTTTCGATTCAGTTTCATTCCATTGAAGGAGTTAACACTTAATGAAAATAATTCATTTAAATTTACTTGTTATAAACGAGGGAAATAAAATAATTTAAATTAGCGTAGAACGATGTTTAAGTATGAGAAGATAGACAATGAAGAATGTATCTGATTTTAAATAATCCATTTCGAACACTTGAATAAATTGTTGTGTTAAGTTTTTATTTAATTTTATTAGTTGTATACGTTACCTTTAAGACCTCTGATATCTTCAATTTTAATTCTAGAGACACACAAACTGTTTTGGAGAAATTTGAAGATTAAATTTAAATCGGTCAATTCCCAGAAAGTTTAATATCTCAATACAATTATGGAATGAAAATATGCTATTCATTATAATTTTTCAGTTTAACGATCCGCAATTATGTCCTTTGTGCTAAGAGAGACGATGATTAAAGCAAGTAAATGATGATGAAAGAATTAGTGGAATGACAAAGGGAGTCCACGGGAGTAGATCGCGAAAACCCATGGACACGATGTTGTCTGTCACAAACTTACTCGGTCGGGGATTGAACCAGATACCCCATGCACCAGAGGTAAACGCTCTACCACTGACCCACTGTGTCCCTGAATATGCTATTTGTATATGGCACCAACAGACTTAGATTTGCATTGGTTAACAACGTGAATGATCTCCAAACAAAGTTTATTCTAGATATTGAGACTTATTTATTAATACGGAGATGCGAGTTGTTCATAAGGGAGTGTCATTATTTGTATCTTAAAGTTTAGCATCCTTTTTTCATCACCGAGGCTGTAGTTTAACGTGAATCCAAATCACTGCAAGTTGTTCAATATTCTCTCATTAGGAATCGAGGCCGGAAATTCTTGCATTAAAGGGTACTACACCAATGGGAAGGACTATAAGGAATGTCATGACAAATAAAGTGCATCATCGTAATTAAAGGGAAAACGGAAAACAGAGTTAGAATATTCAAATTAGTTAGCAACTTACAATTTCTGTATAAAAGTGTATAATTAATATTAACATAAGAAAGATATAACTTAAGAAGGGTCTACCAAATTCTGTGAGAACACTGAACACCTACGAAGAGCTGTGACTTTTCTACTAGACACCAATGAATAGCATTAACTTAAATTTTCTTTGTTTTATGTTTGTGTATATGTTTTATATTTGTGAAGTAATACAAACAAGTATATTTGTATTATTTTATTTTTAAAAAAGGATGAAAATGCTCACTGTAATAAAATTCAATCACCAGTTTCTAAAATGACGATATTGACAAACTAAGAAAATAGAAAAAAAGAAAAGAAAAAATGAAATCATTAACATGTAAGCAGTAATAACCAAACAGTAAGAAGTAGTAATAACAATTATTCTGTATATCTTTTGTAAATATATTAGAAAAGAAATCTCTTAAAATATTGGTATTATAACTGAAAGATATATAAAATAATATACTTCAGTAAGAAGTGTCGTTTGATTTATTTGATTTGATTTAATTTGAATTTAGCGTCCCTTTCAACAGCGAGGGTACGTGAGATATGAACGTACAAGTTAACGTGAAATCCGAACTACATGAGCTCTCGCGGGGAATCGAACCCGGGTCTCCTACGCCAAAGGCGCGCACCACAGGGAGTTTGCCGTTTGACCTGTATTATTGCCGACCTATATATGGATACTTCAGTGTACCAGTCTACACAAAACTTTTTTAACGTAATACTTCAGTCTTTCAGCATCAAAATTATGTATGCGCTGTTA
Organism: Thermobia domestica; assembly: GCF_964235325.1. Taxonomy (NCBI): domain Eukaryota; kingdom Metazoa; phylum Arthropoda; class Insecta; order Zygentoma; family Lepismatidae; genus Thermobia; species Thermobia domestica. The sequence continues at coordinate 114,716,232 of NC_137469.1, read as the reverse complement.
ACACTTTAATGCTAAATTAGTTTTTTCTTAATATTTCTAACTTCGAAAGTTTCTATTATTTAATAAAAATAAATTATTACAAAATTTCGAATCAGCTTGCAAAGCAATACAATAAAAATATTACAATACTTACGCATGCTGGTTGTAGGTGTTCTTCGGCATATTATTGGTAAAAACTGTATGTTTATCACATTTCATTAAAGTAAATAACTGCTAACAACTCTTAAATTTTAATTGTCAATACGAACCACTAAAATCTCACAGAAACACACGGAAAAATGCCGAAAATGTTGCATATTAGATCAACACAAAGCACTCAATCACGTGGGCGTCATTCATCTTTCTGGACAGTTCTTCAACAGCAGACCTCAACACATGAAACAAGCAACTGGCATAAGTACTCAAGATGGGATTCTATATGATTCTACTTTGAAAGCAAAGTAGGCGGAATTTTCATCAACATACTTCCCGCCAAATCATTTGATTGGTCTGCTAGACTTCGTGACTACAAGCTAATCGAATAAGATTCTAGTGCTGTCATCATGTATGAAACGTAATTTCACAGCTAGCCAATCAAACAAAGCCAGTGAAATTTTCGAGGGGAGATGCTGTGCTTAGTTGCCACATTAAAGTGGGTGGATAATGTTGATGAAAGAATAACTAATGCCGTTCAGTGTTGTATCGTTAGAACTTTCCAGAATACCTGAATGGCAACAGCGCACAGCAGAATCCTTTATCGGTTGCGCGATTAGAGCATTGCTGTAACTCCCGCCAATTCCAAGCGTTGTTTGTCCTTGGAATACGCGCCAATCTTACGAAACGATTAATAGCATCCCACCGCTTATTTTGTGACTGGCACTACCTTCACAAGTATAAGACATAATTGCCAACACCGACACATGTTCATAGGCTATATTACAAAGAATGTCCTCGCTTTATTAAGAATATTTATCGTTTTTATCATTATTCTCTTGAAACGATTACACGTTTCTCACAATATATAGCCATAATGAATGAATAAAGTATTTACTTATGTGTCCTACATTACAATATTCATACATTTCTCAAAAGCATGTAACATGAAACCTTTCGCTACATCTCTGATCTTCAAGAATATAGAGTGCGTTAGAAATTTCAACCTGAAAAACTATCTGAAATTGCATATAGTTGAAGTTAAATAGGTCGAAAGGAAATCAAAGTATAGAGTCAATGATGCGGATGATATGTATTCTTGGAATACTTAATCGATTCCAGAAAAAACGCCTTTCAATATCTGTTTCCTTTCTTGCTATATTAATGAGCAACCAACGTTAAAACCGGAAATGGTTGATTTCTGCAATTTTTGTTTGAATATTACTTCAATCAAAGAATTCGAATCCTGGCCGTTCACCCTCTATGTCCTGGTGAAAATTGATGGTAATCCATCAAATAGTTGAGATGTGCTATCTCCGGGATAGACGGACACACAAACAGACGGCAAATTTTATGTGCATTGTTTGAAGTCTTGTTAGTTAATATTACTTTATACAATAAATATACGTCAAATTATAAATTAAGAAATAGATTTGGAGTAATTGTTACTTTTTATTCCAACTGTTGAAATAAAGGGAAAACTGTGAAGAATATTGAAATTTTAATTTAAATCGCACATAAAATTGAAAATACTTCTAAATCGAAACAACTAATCACTTAGTGTTATCTTCTAACCATTGAAGAGCAATGGGGACCTAGGCCTCATAGTTTTTGAGTTACATAAATAATTTAAACTACTATATATATATATATATATATATATATATATATATATATATATATATATATATATATATATATATATATATATATATATATATATATATATATATAAGTTAATAGTAAATTCGTGATATACCTATCATAGCCTGGGTTCTGGCTCCCTCCCCCCAGTTTTAACCTTTTAGATCCGCCACTATAGTGCCTTACGTAGTTATCACTTGACAGTGTGTCCTACGTCAAATATTGCTCATTTACGTATATTTAAATCATGTTTGTTAAATTTGTATTTTATTTGTGTTTTCGATATAAGTCACAATTTTGTTTGACACAATTCTCATAAACGCTATACCAAAAACCACCTTCTTAATACAGCATTCATTCTTGCTGTATTTTTACAAAAGAAAACTGTCAATAAAAGCATTAATTAATTTTCCCTTTTGTAGCTAAAATCCTGCGAGGAAGTGTTAATAGCATATCAGAAAACAACGAGACTGTGTAACACTTAAGTTTATTTATGTAGTGTATGTATATATGTATCATAACGTCCTTCCATATATTTAAAATTTTATGCATCTTTTTTTAAATTTCGGTATCGTGAAAAATATGCAAATGTGTATTCTTTTGTATAGTAGTGCACTATGCATATTTCATGTATCACGGTTGATTAAGAAATAGGAAAGAAAGAGCCTAGAATCTCTATGTGAGGTACTATCCAAATATTCAACTCGGATCAATGTGGCGAACTTAGGAAAACCTTACTCGGGATGGCTTGCCTGAAAAAGATGTTCATACTTTTTCGACCAAGTGTCCCCTTTGAGAATCAAAACCGGGACTGTTCGTACCAAAGATTCTTGAAGTGGGAAGAGAATGGGAACGTAACTAACATGACAAATTGTCCCTGGCCTGGATTTTCCGCTTCAATTCCAATCAATTGAATGATTTTGAAAGGTTTGGTGGAACGAGAATGTGGGAGCAAATGGGAGTACCCCTAGAAAATCTACGTACACCATGTTGTCCACCACAAACTTACTTGGCCTAATATGAAACTAGGAATCCAATGCAACAGAGGTAAGCGCTCCGCCACTGAGCCAACATGCTCCTATTACCGAGACGATTACAGAGACGAGATATTCCTCGTCTCGTGGCTAACATTAGTCAGAATTATCAAAAAAAAAAATTGCAAAATCTACAGAAATAATTCTACATGTTTAAAATGTACTTTAACTGTATTATGAAAATAAAATTAGATAGTTACATTTTCTTTTCTAAAAAAAAAAAAAGAGTAAAAAGAAGTAAAAGAGATCATCATCCAGTAAAAAAAAAATGTTTGAGTAGCACATGGTTCGAAATTAATGACACTATGGTCCAATTGAAGACTTGAATTGAAAAACGTCCCGTCTACCGGAGTATAGGTATTTTTTTCCAAGACAAAAACATTACACTTAGAATGTTATTCTGCTCAGTTGAAACTATTTTGAATAAAAAATAAAAGGTTTTGAGTTGTAGTTAGGATGTAATATTACGTAAGTGACGAGCTCTTGGAACATAGGTGCCGACTTAGAAAAAAAAAACTAAAATACGAGAAAGGAAGAGGACGTGGGATGGCCTGCGAATTGAGGTCCTTAATTACAAATGTTGTACACTACAATAAGCCGAGAAATATCAATTTTTTTAAGAAATATCTGCTGCTCTACACTGTAGCAATTAGGAACTAATTTAAAAGACTACGTAGGGACCGCGGTAGCTCAGTGATAGAGCGTTCGCTTCTGGTGTGTGGGATCCTTAGTTCAATCACAGTTTCGCACCAAGTAATCCTTGTCGTGAACGTGGATTTTCTCGGGATTCTTCCGTTTCCTCCCACTTTGTTTATTCCACCATTTAATTCATTTCTCATCATCAGTGTCTCATTTAGCTTACACGGCATAACCGGGAAACATAAGACTAAAAGATTTCATTTCATTTCATTTTACAAAAGACTACGTCACAAATTTTGAAAATAAAATTTCTAGTTTTACGTCCCACGAATGCCCTGTAAGCTACAGGAAAATTATTATTAATCAAAGTGAATGATTGTGAAAGGAATCGATATAATAAAAATGTGAGAAAAAACTGGAAAAATCTACAGAAAACCCACGAGCATGATGTTACCCATAACAAAATCAATTCGTCAGGAATTTTAATGTGAACATTTCGGATCAAAGGTGAGAGTACAAACTTTGCTCATGGATTTTGTTTGCAAATATTTTCAACAAGTACATTGAAAGGTAAGAACTCGCGAGTTTATAAAATAATAATGACCGCATGCTTGTATTAAACTTTCAGTAGGGGCACCGTGGATCAGTGGTAGAGTGCATACCTCTAGTGCGTGGGGTCACTGGTTCGATACCGGGCCTTAGAAGTTTGTGGTGGACAACATTGTGTTCTCGTGGCACTCCCGTTTCCTCCCACTTTCTCATTTCACCAATTCTTAACTCATAGCTCACTTGATTTAACCATCATCTCCCTTAGTCTAAAGCAGTGTTTCTCAAAGAGTGGGACTTGACTCATTGGTGGTTCGCGAGGTTTTTTCCTTTAAATCGTGAAAATTTTATTTTGATGCAGAATCATATTGTGAAGTACTATTCAGAAATTAATGAGGTGAAAACCAAGTGGTTTCTTAGAGTCCTGCCCTATTACACAGTTAGTAGAGATACTGGGTTAGGACGGGTGAGTCAAAATCTTTCACGGGGTAGGGCATTGGTCGGGAGTAATGTTAGCTCTGTGTTACCTTTCTATGAAAACTCTTAAATCCTTTTTGCGCATGTGTACAATCTCATATGATACTGAGAAAGAAATTTACATTACACTTGCTCGATAGTCACCAACTGATATTCTCGTACCGACAGGGCCACTACATTCATAAATTTACATTTCAATTTAGTTTGAAAGTGACATATTTATGATAGACCTAAAAGAAACAAACTAAATCTTGATTTATCAAAATTTATGCATCGAGCTCTACTTTGAAACATTCGTGGTTGCTCGGAGTGTTCACATCATCTCCAAATAAATGTCATGTTAATTACTCAAACGGATTGTTATTGAACGAACTGGAATTAGATATACCATTTACGAAATTTAATTCCTTTGAAACACATCATCATTACGTAGAATATCAATGTGCGTTTGATTAAAAGTAAGTAGGGCACAAAATACTTTTTATTATTTAATGTGGGTCGCGGTAACAAGTTTGAGAACCACTGGTCTAAAGGGTATAATAATGAAACGTTAAACTGAAAAGTTTTAAAATTTGAATAACATTCAAGGAACATTAGTGTGGCAAAATTAATTTAAGTTTTCCTATTAATTCATCTTACAGAGGAAGGAAAAATCCTAGAAGATAAATGCAGACATCCAATTATAAATTGGTAAACTGATGTGTCACTTCGTTGTGTAATAAAAATATTAACATTTTGATTGGACACACACAGCTCGAAATTCTTTTGGGAACTTCTTTACATATGGATTTTGCTCGGTAATAAATATTTCCGATAAGACATTGCGCTTTATAATTTGATCCGCAAATTGTTATTTATTTCAATTACGAAATTTCATGAATGTAACTTCTAATTCATTTTGTGTTAATACAATTAAATTGCAGTCCTTGAATCCACGTCATTTAGTGTTTTGGTTAATATATTTCTATGTTTATTTTCAGTTGTTAGGAATTAGTGAAATAATTCACATTTTTTTTTTAGCTTGATGTGGCATTAATACAAAATACTTGCTTAAAAATATGACACTAAATCCTAAAATATACTCTCACAACCGTATATTAGATATTATATAAAATTTGAATCATTCTTTACTTTGTTTGCTGAGAGTTTAACACTACCTACAACGCAATCGCAATACTATTGACTAGTAGTTTTATTGGTATATTTCTACACAAATATCTAATCCTGATAAATATAGATCCATATTCTAAATCCTCTCTTACTCATTTCAAATGTGGATAGATTATTATTGGTATATGAGAGACCAGTGTTTTCAATCTTGAAATATTAATAATAAAGCTGTTAATGTTCTTGACCCCATTTGTTCCAATTAGAAAAAGGAACCAAATCAAAATTCCCTTGTTGAAGAATGACCTGTGAAAAAAAATCACCAACCAATATATGCATATTTGAAATGAAATCTTCCAGTTTAATGCCCCACGTTTTCCCGTTAGGCTAAGGGAGATGGATGATTAAGGCAAGAAAGTGATGATGGACAAATTGGTGGAATGAAGTTGTGGGAGGGAACGGGAGCACCCTCAGAAAACCCATGGACACGATATTGTCCACTACAAACTTACTAAGCCGGGAATTGAACCTGCAACCCCACGAACCAAAGCTAAGCATTCTACCACTAAGTCATCGTGCCATCCTATATGCATCTTTGTAGAAAGAAGAGAATGCTTTGTGACAACTTACAATTCTAATCTCTCAAATTACTTCACTCTCTGTTCGTATCATATATTGAAGGGGAAACTATGAATAGTAGTTTCCAAGTTTATATATATTAAGTTTCTTTTTCATTATTATGTTTTCTTAATATATAATTTCCTCTTTTCTTTTTACAATTAGTGTTTACATGCTCTTTAGCTCTTCTAATGCTTGAACACCGTTTACTTTTTTGTCTCATTTGTTGACAAGGGTCACAATTTGCAGTATCAGTGGTTGGTTGCTTCACATTGGGACGAGATTCTTTTCATCAGTTTCCCGTTAGAACACGAAGCCACCCGAACAAAACATAGAGACTGCTCGCGTTGACTTCCTCCTTTCGGATTCATTCGGGTATCAGAATTTCTGTTAGTTGAACTTTACACTAGCGTCACGTATTTCACTTTTCTGATTGGCAAAATAGCAAACATAGTCTCTTCACTTTGGAGAGAAAGCATCGGGAGGCAGGAGGAAATTGATTGCTGTTCAGGGTTGTCAAATGTAGAGGTGTATTGTAGAGGGAATGGTTATTGTGGATTATTATGTTAGTTACCGAAAAATTTTAAGAAGATATTTTTGGTATTTTTATACAGTATGTATCGTTTATAAAGAAACTTTTCTCTAGGTTTATAAACTCATATATGGTGTTTGGTGCTACGATGTATACAGTGGATACATATTTTGGAGGTGGACAACAAAACAGCCGTTGCTCTTTTGATATGCAGATATCTGAACTGAAAATCTGTAGTTTACATTAATACAATCCAAATTTTTACATTATTACATATATGTATCGTTATTCTTTCCTCTGAACAATCTTTAGTTTAATTGAATTAGCAGCAAAATATTGTCGCGTAATAACAATAATAAAGGAACATGAAAGAAGTAAAAATACAAGAGTAAAATTAAAATAAATAACATATTCGGAAATGTATAGTATCAAGCCAGTATTTTACACCCGTACCGTACATTACTTTGCACCAATAACTTACGTTATAGTACTTGGCAACGAAGCATCCAAAGAACTTGAACTAACTAACTTACAATAATTTAAGGTGTAAAATGTATGATAAGCACATCTCGATCCATATCACATAACACTCCTAATTTTTTCATTTCTGGTCTCGAAGGCGGGAGGGTCCGGACCCCCCGCACCCCCCTTGGTTACGTGCCTGCCTTGATGAAGGGGGCACGGTGACTCAGTGGCAGAGCGCTTACCTTTGGTGCGTGGGGTTTCTGGTTCCATCCCCGGCCAAGTAAGTTTGTGGTGGACAACATCGTGTCCGAGGATTTTTCTCAGAATATTCCTGTTTCCTCTTACCTTTCATTCCACTAATTCTTTCATCATCATTCACTTGCCTTCATCATCCGTCTCCCTTAGCTTAAAGTACATAATCGTGGGACATTAAACTGACATATTTCATTTCATTTTTTATTCAATAATAAAGTAACAAAGACGATATACACATTTTAGCGTACAAATTGTATTAGTGAGTCGTACGATTTTTCTTTCCTTATTCTTTACCAAAGCTTATTTTCAACTAGAGGTTATGATGTACTCTTACGATATTATTAAAATTTGAACGAAAAGAGTTTTCAAATGTCTATTCTAGGCATTAGTAGAAAGCTAAGAGTCGTACGTTTGTCATGGTAGGGGAAAGCATACATTTTAGACATAAATTTATGGGGAAAACTTCATGATATTTTGAAAAAAGAAGTGTCACGAAAATTTAACCAGATTTCGTTTGAAAACTTGAGAGGATCTTTACGGAGTCCTTAAGATTCCTAGCTGTCATCCGATCGACCAGGTTGGATTCTCGATGAAGGTATGATTTGTATTGATCTCCTCTCATTTGACTGGGGTTCAAGGGTTAGTTTAGTTCCTGTAAAATAGTTTCGTAAGAAAAAATGGAGGTAAAGTGGTGGAAACATGGTAGTACATCAACAATTTTTCTACATGCAAGTCAACTAAACCGTGTTCACTGTTAGAGTACTCCCAGCTAACCCACGTAGCACCAAGGTCATCGAGTTACGTTAAGCTCCAAAGGGAAATAAAATGAGATGAAATCTTTAAGATTTACGAGGCACCTTTATGCCAGCTAGGCTAAACAAGACTTTGATTTTGAGAGATGAATGAAATGGTGCAATGAAGAAAGCGGGAAGAAACGGGAAAACTCAGAGAAAAATCACTCACTCTGTGTTTGTCCACCACAAAGTTCATTTGCACGAGTTGGGATCGAATTAGAGACCCCATGCATCAGAGGTGAACACTCTACCACTGAGCCATTGCCGTCCTTAACCTCCAAAGGGGTTGGTAGTGCACACCACATGGAGGTATTTTACGTCATTATTAGAGCGCTTACCTCTGGTGTGTAGGGTCCCTGGATCGATCACCGACGAAGTAGGCTTGTACTGGACAACATTGTGTCAATGGTTTTCTCGGGCTACTCCTCTTTTCTTCCACTTACTCATTCCATCAATTCTTCCATCATCATTCACTTGCCTTAATCATCGTCTCTCTTAATCTAAAGGACATAATCGTGGGACGTTAAACTGAAGCATCTCATTTTATTTGTTATTATTTCAAGAAAAATATTAAAAATTTGTCCCAGTGCGTTCAATGGCATGGTCTCTCGGCTAGTGAAGGTATTTACATGCCACGAAGAGAAGGACAGACATCCAACACTCTATATTTCGGTATTAAGGGTCCACTTATAGTGTAAATTCGTTGAAATTTCGAATTCGACTTTTTCATTATCACCGTACATTCTAATCTTCCGACCGTTGCTTGAAAGTAAAAATTATAAGAATTCGATATTTGGTCCATTTTCGTAGGATACATAAATATGACTGTAAATTGTAATCCGATCGGATAAAAATGAAATCTTTCAGTTAACGTTTCACGTTATACCCTTTAGGCTAAGGAAAACGGATGACTAGGGCAAGTGAACGATGATGGAACAATTGGTGGAATGATAATGAGAGAGGAAAAGGGAGTACCCGAGTACACCACGAAAACGATATTGTCCACCACAAATTTACTTGTTCGGAGAGAGAACCAGGAACTCTAAGCAACAGAGACAAGCACTTTAACACTGAGCCACCGTGTCCACATCGATTGCATAGAAAGAAAGTTCTGGAAACCTTGGATAGAACTTGAAAATTCTTCCGGTATCATATCTCGTGATATCATTGCTGTCAAGATTAGTGATAATGCTTTATTCTCTCATTTAAACTTAGTAGTAGTTAAACCTGCTGTGGTAAAATAATAATAAAAAGCGTATTGATAATACTCTGGGATCAATTCGACCCTAGAAGAAAAAATAGTATTATTGGGTACATACACTATTTATCTCAATATTACATTTCTCTGAAAATTACATTTAATAGAAACATTTTAAACCAAATATGGATAGGCAGGGAAGTATTTGTCTTAGGAGATAACATAATGCAGAAAGAGGTACACAAAGGTATCTCAAAACCAATTACCGTATTAAAGCACAACATGCATTTAAAATGTGTTTGATTCTAATTATTTACATTATTTTAGGTTTCATTTCAATACTGGAATTGGATTACACTATCATATCGTGTACTCCTCGCACTCAAGCTCATTGCAGGGGACGCAGTGGCACAGTGATAGAGCGTTCATCTATGGTGCATACGGTTCTTGTTCGATTCCAGCTCGCACCAAGTGAACTTTGTGGCAAGATAAACATTGTGTACGTGGGTTTCCTTGGGGTTCTCCCGTTTACTACCATTGTCATCACTCCACCATTTCCTTAATTTCTCATCATCAACGTCTCCTTTCGCCTGACCGGCATGATCGTTGAACAGAAAGCTTCATGATTTCATTTCATTTCATTTTTTCATGGCTCAACTACAAACGAGTCTTCACTTCTGCTTTTCTATATACATTGAAGGGAACCGTCTAATTTATTTATTTATTTAAGAAGAAGAACACAACAGGTTATTCTACCCAATTACAGTGTTCATATCATAGTTACATAGAATATCTATAATATATTTGCGAAATCTATTCTGACTCATACTGTATATATCCAGAACTTTTTTACATTTAATCAGTTTGTTGTACACTGCACCCATCCTCCACGTTGGTGACTGTTTTGTTGCATTTGTTCGAGATTTCTTACAATAAAAGAAATTCCCATTGCCCACACGTATGTTTCCATTGGGTACCCTTAGATGAAAGGCAGAGACCAAATCCTTACTATTTAATTTATTATTTAATATTTTGTACAAGAATATCATGTCATTTAACACTCTTCTGTGATTGAGAGACATTGTGTTAAAATTTTCATTAAGAAAAGCACTACTTTCATATGTGGGGAAGATGCCTGTTCTCTTGTACACCAGAAACCGCAGAAATTTATTTTGAACTCTTTCTATTCTAATAGAATCTTTCTTCGTGTGGGGATTCCATATAATAGACGCATATTCTAATTTTGTTCTAACAAATGAAAAATATAATTTCAGTAAAACATTCGACTTATTAAATTCCCTTCCCATTCTCAAAATGAATCCAAGATTTCTGTTTGCGTCATTTACAATTTGATTTATATGATGCTCAAACGATAGTTTGTTATCATATATTACACCCAAATCATTGACAGTTTGTTCCCCCTTTAATTGTTTACCATCTATTTTATATTGAAATTTAACAACATTCCGTTTCTTAGTGAAGGACACGGTTTTGCATTTATCTGAATTTATGTTTAACAAGTTCCTCTTGCACCATTCATTTACTCTGTCTAGATCCTCCTGCAAACTGACACAGTCCTGTGCTGTTGTAATTCTCCTATATAATTTTAGATCGTCTGCATAGAGTAGTTTATGCGATGTTTTAATACAATTAGGAAGGTCATTAATGAATATTATAAAAAGTAATGGCCCTAAATTAGATCCTTGTGGGACTCCAGAAAATTGAATGTATTCAAATGATCTACAGGATTTATAAACCACATATTGTTTATAAATATTGATACCTTCAAGATATATCGCATATTGTTCAATGCGAGTTGTTTTAAACTGTTTAATGTATAAGTACACTTTTTAAACTTTTTGACATTACTTGTCTTTATCAATGGGGGTAGCTGTCAAATCAAGTTAATTACTAACCTGAAACTTAATAACGCTTATATCTTACATACACAAAATAAATAAGAGGATAATTCAAATACTTAGTTACAAGTAATATGATTGTTAAACAACAGGTGTGGAAGTCCCTTCATTCGGGGACCCTATGTCTTATACCGCTGATTGTTGCGGTTCTGATGTGACTGGTAGTTGTTTCGTTTAAATTTCACTATTCAAAAGTGTTAGCAAGCCCTTGGCGGTATGCAACCCGCACAAACGAAATGTAATTAGGTTTGCGTGCATTTATGGGAAAATCGCTTGAAAATCCTTTACCAAAGAAGACTTTAGGTTCGTAGTTCGCGAATAAATTTACAATAATTGAAAATTACATAAAAGAAGCACTTGCCTTAGTTAACTTACAAGGTAGATTAGCTCCTATTGCAACAAAAGAGAAAAAAAAAGAGACGTTGAGTACTTCCTTTCCCAAAATAGTTGATATAATTATTAATTGAACCACTGATTGGAAAAAGGGAATAAGTACATTTTTTTGCGATTTAAACCTGAGATAGCAGATGTATTCCTTTAAGATAGTTACATCGTTGACTAGAAAATAGGAATGTTTGGGCAACTCTATATGACCAATATAGAAGACAAAATCTCTCGCTGATTAGAAAGAGGGAACAACTACGTTTCTTATTTCCTTCTTCCAGTCACTACAGAACACCACCACAACTGTGAGACTGTGTGTAAGTAGACAACCACCAGAGCCCTCTGCTGGCGTTACGATACTTCGCCTTCTTTTCGCATTGCACAATCTATAGAGAACTTTTTGCCTCAATCAGTTACAGATTTACATGTTTTCAGTGATACAAGTGGTAGTCAAAACTGCAATCTTTCGATGACATGGATGTTTTCCAACCTAACCGGTTCAGCACTATACAGCAATATTTGCCTGTCAGAGGTCACAGTTTTTACTATGTGACCGAAATTTTGCTCTAATCAAACCAGAACTCAAACGACACAATCGGATTTATTTACTAGCGCAGTATAACCTCATGATTGCGAATGCAAGAAATACTGATACTCCATTTCAGGTTTACGAAGTTGTCAATGAAGAAATCTTAGATTTTAAACATTGGTGGTAACCGTTTTACAAGAAATCTTCAGGTAGCAATGTGGACAAAACAGTAAATTCCAACTAAGTGAACAGAGACACTGTTTACAAAGCAAAATCTCCAGGTTATGTGTAAGCTCATAAGTTTATCAATGGGGTAAAAACTTATATTTTTCGATTACTCAAAAGTAATGTCACAAACGTTCCACTTCCAACGTCAAAGGCATACGATTGGCAGGTCTCGATCAATCAGATAAAGATCAACGATTCTTCACAAATCATCAAATACATACCTGACCAATACAAACAGTTTTATAGGATGATTTGTTCATGGAAAACTACTGACCAAGAAACTGTAGAAGAGGAAGATTCAGACAGACAGGACCCTATGTAAACCCATTCTACTGTGACAACGTCAGTTGTCTATTGTATTACTTTTGTTGCTGTACGAATAACATGTGCTGTACAGAAAAACGAACGGTGGCAATTAAAGTGTTAGAAACCTAACATGCGTGATAGTTCGAATACATATATCCAAGATTAACATACAACATTGCATTCAACATGTACATTTTCATAGCTCTCTATCATAAACTGCACATTACATACGTTACACACAATTACCATTGCGTCCAACTTTAATTGATTGGAAAAAGGGAATATTTTTTCCATTTTTAAGCTTTTCTAATCAATTATAGTGCTGCAATACAATATTCTTCTTGTCTTAGTGTTTGTTAGTTGTTTTGCTACAAGTATTCAATTATACACTTTTTCAAACAAATACAAACAACGCTTCGAGAAGGTTTTTTAGTGTTATTGAAAACTTAGGTCTGATGCACTTATTCCCTTTTTCCAATCAGTGATTCAATTGTGGGGCAAGAAAAATCAATTTGACCTCACATTTCTTTTATTAGCTATTTTTTTAAGATAATACAGCTATTGTAATGTATCAATACTTTGGTGTCAATACTTTGTATTATGTATTACATAATACGTATTACCATATTTATTCAATGTCTTTATAAACTGCTTCATTATTCCTTGTTTGATATGTAATGGAGGCAGGAGGATGCTCTTCGTAGGAACTAAAGGAAGAGGATGTATGTTCTTCTCAGTAGGCCGGAAATTCCTGTTGGAGGCCACATCTTTCTGATGCAATCTACATCTTTCTGTGTCCTCTTCGTCCTGCACATTATATTCGTTTGGAGGACTAGGTACAGGGAGATCTTTGCCATGACAGAGCGATCTCAGGGCTGACGTAATTTTGAGGTATTCTGTATATCCTTTCTCCCTTGTTAATAGACGTACAGTCACACAGCAGCTTTTGCAAAATATGTGAGGTATCTGTGTGAGTTTGGTTTATAGAAGAAGTCTGACGAATACTACTTGTTTATTGGGAGCTTGAAAAACAAGAATATAACACTTTATAAGTATTTTGCATGGCCTACCAACCGTTATTTTAATCTACAACTTGATCTCTGATTTCTGAATTTTCATCCTTTTTAATCACCAACACATAGGGTGTCCAGAGTCGTTCATCCAAAGATTTACGTGGCCATATTTGGTATATCGCAATGGCATATTTTGTAGGTTACGAGGCCTTCCGGCGGTAACCCTATAAAATTACAATAATATTGTTAATTTTCCACATATGATTTATTATCTTCTTTAATAGTACAAGTTCTTCCATTTTTCTTTCTCAAACGTGAATACATATTGGGATATAGCCGTTATCAGCCTTGGGTATAGTATCTCTTACTTTCTTAGGAGATTCATTAATTAGCAATATAACACACCACTGGAGAATGTCCGTACGAAGAATCATATCACTTGTATGTATCCACTTTTGTTTCTTCGTAACAGTGTACTAAGCGCTTTTGGCATTTCACACAGTCGTATGGGGCCAACTTTTATCATTATTTACAATTGTATGGGCCAGAAAGTAGCAGAGAGACAAAAAACTGCATAAAAATGATTTAAGTGTTTTTTGCAAACAAGCTTCTCATATATATATATATATATATATATATATATATATATATATATATATATATATATATCTTAATAGGTTAACATTCATGAGAACATACGATAAAGCGACGAAAAATAAATCTCCTAATCTCTCTTCATCACTTTCATCCTTGACAATTAGTATGAACAATACTGAAATAATTTGAAATTTTTAGTTTTACGTCGCATAATTACAGTCTATAGGTTAAAGAGATAGGTGATTGATAAAAGTGAATGATGATTGTTGGTAGAATGAGAATGTGGAAAGAAATGGGAGAACCCGAGAAAACCTACGGACACAATGTTGTTTATTACAAACTCGTGTGACCGGAGATCGAACCAAGGACTTCTAGCACCAGACGCTAGCGCTCTACCACTGAGCCACTGTGCATTCATAATTAGCATTAAGCAGATTGATATTGGACGAGTTTTTGCCTTCTTATGAAGTTGCACTAAAAGGTGACAAACGTCACGCAATGAGGATTCGTTATAACCTCACACCATATATATTTGTAATCGTAAGAATCAACTGCTCTCGATCATGTTACGTTATGAGCAAACATACTACATAGCTTTCAAAGTAAACTTTGATTATATTACATACAACTTGATGAACGTTTTGCTCATAGTTTCTTTTAATTATGCAATTTTTGAATTTAGCGTATTTTTTAATTTTTAGTAGATTGATATTGCTCGTAGTAATTGGCAACACTGCTAGCAAGCAGGTCTAGTTGTCTTAGTTGCCTCTGGGTTTCCTCTTCTTCTTTTAAGCGCCAAAATCGTGACGCAAAAGATATTGCCACTGTCTTAGACAGACTTATCGGCAATTTACAAAAGTAATTACGCAAGTATAATGTAAATGAAATGAAATGAAAGAAATTTTAATTTTACATCCCACGATTATGCCGGTTAGTCTAGAGGAGACAGTGATGATGAGAAATGAATTAAAGATTTGATTAGTAGAGAAAAGGTAAAAAGAATAAAAATAGTTAAAATTAATAGAAAATTCACAAAGGAATAATTATGATTAGGTAAAGGAACTTGAAATGTAAATGTTAAATGATTCGGATAAAGGTGAAAGTCGGGAGAGAACTTCAAACAATCAAAGAAGGCTTAATACTCAGTTGGACAGGAGTAAAAAGGTGGAGAAATGAAAAAATGTATGATGAAGAAAGGAGAAAGCGTAAATTATATAAATGGATGTAAGAACGAGGAAACATACAAAGAAGATACATGTCAGTGTAATGAATGTGAGAAGAAAGTCCTACTTGAGCCTTTTTCTCTTCACAACATCATAGGAATAAGATGTGTACTCAAAGGCTATCACTGGTAAACTCCGCCTCTGAGTTTATCTGAATTCACGGTTGTGGATCAAGAATAAAGGTACTTCTCGTCCTTTTCTTCGAAAGTAAATTTGAATGATAGAGTAAATGGAAATTATTTGAGTAACGACATTGTAACTACTTAGGTGGTGTATAGGAATTGATTGGAGAATGCATTTTCATTACTCATACAGATCCTATTTACGAAAATTAAAGTTCTACGAAGAAAAATACCATTTAAGAAATGTGAGAATTTTTGTTACCCAGTAGAGTGATTTTAGAGGGAGTTATGTGAGACTAATCAAGAGCACTGCCACAAATTCGGGACTGTCACCCCAGTAATTCGATTTGAAATGTGTTTTGGGGGGAGAAATGTGATGATTTTTGTCCGATTTCCACAAAAAGAAGTGAAATTGAGATTGGTGTCTCCCCACCAGAATAAACGTCAAATCTGCCAACCTCTCAATGTTGAAAATGATTAACTTCGTTAATATTTTAAACATCGCTTGAAACAAAGGAGAGATTATGGGAATGGTGATACCCGTTCCCCTCCTTCCCAATCTTGAAACAGACTTGTACCACTGATCGAGAGGTTGCAGATGGAGACTCAAGATAAAATGTTAAGGACCTACTTTACATCGGATTACATTTTGCCTAAATCATGCAATATAAATAACTCTCTTTGAGTTTTTATATATCTGTCCTTATGCAACACCGAAATTCTGCAAAACCGAAATTTTTTCTTTTATGAATATAACAGTGTTCATTTTTTCTGTTCTCTTACAAGTAAAACATTTAATAAATTCTGTCATTAAAAAATAAGAAGTCTGTAAGGAATTGTTTGTTATTTCCTACTGTATATAGACGAATACATGTGTGTTGATTTCCTTGAGCAGTGGTCCTTAACCATTTTTGACTGACGACATATTTTACTGAACATCGCGGACATCGTGATACGTTTGTTTGATATTTTTATTATAAATAATAATAATAATAATAATAATAATAATAATAATAATAATAATAATACCTATTATAACAGTGAAATCTATTAATTTCTATAATGGGTATCTAGCACTGAGCTCATCATTAATTCTAAATTCTAAAATTTCGCTACACACCTTAGAGGACTGCGTGACACACCAGTATGTCGCGATACACCTGTTCAGAACCACTGTCATAGAGTCATCAAATTTTGTACACAACATCTAATCGCATATTAAGCCTTTTTTTTTTCTTCGATTTTTGACTCTATGGTGTATTGGAGGTCCATACGTTCTAAAAGTTCAAAAAGTATCAAAACTCTCCAAAGATCTTATGTAGATAACAAACAGTACTTTACTGTATTGCGGTATGCATACTATTCAGTCCACGCTAAAAATGGGCACTGCTGCTAGTAGTGATATAAAAGAAGGAAACTAAACATAATTCGCACAGCAAAATAAGCAGGATAGGACATTGGAAATAAACTGTATTCTAACGAGCGTTATATGAGTTATGTAAAAAGGAAGGAAAGGGAAAATGAAATTAAAAGAAAACTTTGTTTAATGTCCCACACATACCCTTTAGATTAAAAAGGCAGATGATTAATAAAAGTAAAATATGATGAAAGAATTCGTGGAATAAGACTGGTAGGAAACGGAAATGCCTCTTTAAAAAACCATGCACACGATGTTATAAACCTAAAGTTTACATTGCCCACGGGTTCGAACCAGGGATCTTCAACACCTGAGGAGAGCGCCCTATTACTGAGTCACTGCACCACAAGGGAGACAAGAAGAAACTAGAAATAACGAGCTACATTAAAGCAAATAACTTCTGCGCTAAGAGGGAGAATGGTAGTTGAGAATTGTCGTGAACAATTTGAAGCAAGCTATGTGCCTTCCATTCATGGGTGAACACGTCTGGCGACGACTATTGTCGAACATTTTTTTTAATTATATGCGAACATTAAATAATAATTTTATTTGTATACGATGTACTTTTGCAAGTCTTGGGGCAGTGGTGACTCAGTAGTAGAGCGTCCTTTCTTGTGCATGGGGTCCTTGGTTTGATCCCAGTTCGCACCAAGTGAATTTTGTGGTGGACGAACACTGTGTTCATGTTTTTTTTTTCGGGGATCTCCCGTTTCCTCACTTTCTTCATTCCACCATTTTCCTTCATTTCTCATCATCACCATCTCCTTTGGCGTAGCTGGCATAATAGTGGGACATAAAACTTACAGATTTCATATCATTTTCGCAAGTCTTATAACGTAGGTAGCGGTTCTTAAAATAAATAAATAAAAAAATAAAATGTAGTTTTGAGCACTGCATCACATGAAAATAATTATATCATTGTCCAATTAAGAAAGTTTTAATCTGAAATAAGTAACTTTTTGAAATTATATTCTACTTTACAATTTTGAATTTACTAAATATTAGTGAATGATATACCATCAACTATATTATCAACGTCTGATCCTTAAATGTATTTTGAACAAGTATGCTATAAAGGTCAACCAGCTGTTTTTTCTTCAAAAGTTTTTTTTTTTTTATCTATACGATATTAATTAATCCCAATTGCATAAAGTAATAATGACAATATATAATAGTTGTACTGAAGTTTGAGTAAAATTTTAGAATAGAGCGCTGTAACATCAACTAAATAGGTTCCAATTGCTCATTCTCGAATGACAAGAGGGAAAAAAAAAACATTTCAAATATGAATGTAGACTCCCAACCATATTTTACGATATAGTCTCTTCTGCTGTCTTACTGTACTGCTGATCAGTCTTAAGAACCAACTTTAAGCAAGATTATATATAATTTTATACGAAGGACTCCACTAACTAATAAATGTTTGTAATAAGACATTGTAAATTGATTCACAAGTATATTTGTTTCAATTCCAAGATTCAATCAATACTGATTACTTTTGATTAAACCTTTATGAAAGTGATTGGAGCTCAGTAAACATCTCAGGATGTAAAAAGAAATATTTCAGTTTAACATCTCATGATTATGCATTTGTGCTACGGGAGACGATAATTAAACCAAATGAATGATAATAAAAGAATTAGTGCAATGAGAGTGTGGAAGGAGAGGGGAGTACCCCGTGAAAACCCACGGACACGATATTGTCCACTACAAACTTATTTAGTCGGAGATCGAGCCAGGGGTCCAACGCACCAAAGGTACTTGCTCTACCACTGAGCCACCGCGCTCCCTACACCCCAAGATTCAACGCTCATTTATAGTTGTGGCATCTTACAAAAGGAATACGTATCAGCTCTATTCAGCACAGCACAAGAGACTAGTTTTATGCCACATAAAAACATAAGAAAACAAAATGTATACGCAATGAATGCAGTAAGTTCGTGTGTGTGCGAGCAGTACAGCACAAGATCATGCAAACAATCTTAGAAGTGAAGTTAGATTTAAAATGATGTAAATAATTAGAATCCCATACATAAAATGTTGTGCTTCAATACGGTTGTTGTTTTTGAGATTCGTTTTGTGCATCTCTTTCTGTATAATGTTATCTCAAAATTGCTAAGATTAATGCTCCTTTGCCTGTCCATATTTGCTTTAAAGTGTTCCTTATGTAATGTAATTTCCAGGAAAATGTAATATTGTGATAAAGAATTTAAGTTTCTAATAATACACTTTTTTTCTTCTGGGATCATATTGATCCTAGGGTATTCTCAAATTAACTTTTTTTTTCATTCTACCAGAGCAGGGTTAACTATTATTAAATTAAATTAAGAGAAAATAAATCATTATCACTAATCTCGACAGCAACGATACATCACGAAATATGACACCAAAAGAATTTTCAAGTTCTAACCAAAGTTTCTAGAACTTTTTTTATCCAGTCCATGGGAGCATGGTGGTTCAGTGGTAGAGAGTACACTTCAGGTGAGTGGGGTTCGTGGTTCGATTTGCTTCCAAGTAAGTTTAAATTGGACAATACCGTGTCCATGACTTTTCTCGGGCTACTCCCGTTAACCGCTACATTATCATTCCACCAATTCTTCCATCATCATTTACTTGGCTTAATCATTCGTCTCCCTTACTTAAAGGACTTAATCGTGGAATGTTAAATTAAAGATTTCATTTTCATTTCATTTTTATTTAATCGCATCCCACAACGCATTTTTTAAAAATATTTTCTATAACGGTAACCAAGAAAGTTCTGTCACTTTTCGTGGAGGTTTGAGTTCAATTGGCTTTCTAGAATATCTAAGTGGCAACAGTGCAAAGCAGAGTCCTCTATCTGTTGTACGATCACTACGACTCCCACCAATGTTAAGTGTTGTTCGACCTTGAAATCCGCGCCAATCTACACGAAACGAATTTAAAGTATCCCTCCGCTGATTCTGTGATTGGAATTACTTTAACAGCCATAAGACACGTTTGGCAACACCCACACAAGTTATATTATAACAGAATTTGGTCGCTTTAAGAATATTTATCGTCGTCATGAGCATTTTCTAATGGAATGATTGTTCAATTGTACAAATCATAGCCATAACGAATAAAGTCCTAAATTACCAAACTCATATATTTCACTAAACCAAGTCTGATGATAAATTTTCCAACACCTTTGATCTTCAAAAATACAAATTGCATTAGAAATTTCAAACTGAAAATTATCCATGTTGCCTGAAGTTGAGATTAGATTGGTCTCAAGGAAATTAAGGTACAAAGTTAATAATGGGAATGATGTATTCTTGGGACATATAATCGGTTGCAGTAGAAAACGTTTTTCGATATCTATTACCGTTTTTGCTCTATAATGAGCAACATTAAAATCGAAAATGGTTGATTTCTACAACTTCTCGTTTAAATATTATTTCTATCAACTGTTTCGATCCTAAACCGAACTCGAATCCTAAACCTCAACCATATAGACCACATCCTTGTCAAAATAGATGGTAATCCATCAAGTAGTTGAGATGTGCTATCTCTCGGACAGACGGACACACGGACAGACAAAGAAATTTTGGTAAATCAAACTTCTTAATAATGCTAAGTAAAATCCAGTACTTATCCCCAGAAAAAAATCAGTGGCACATATTAATTTTTGTATACGCATTCTTTGTTTACCAAGCCCTTAATTACAAATGCTTGTATTGTCTGAAGTTTTGTTACTTAATATTACTTTATACAACAAATAAACGTTACATTATAAATTGAAAGGTGGATTTGGAGGAATTCTTACATTTCTTCGAAATTTTGAAATAACGGAAACATCTGTGAAGAATACTGACACCTTGACTTAAAAGCGAGCATAAAATTGAAAAAACTACCAAACCAAAACAACTAATCACTTAGTGTTACCTTCTAACCATTGAAGAACAATATACAATTTAGGTGCCTTTTACTTTCCAGTTATATTGAACGTGTATATAAACATTGGAATCATCTAAAGCTATCTTGGAACATTTATCTTGTTACTTCCAAATATAGGTATTGTAACCTTTTCATTTTTGTCTTTAGTTGCCTATTGTATCAACAGTTATCACTAGAAGATGTATCCTACTTCACAAATTGCCGATTTACGTACATTTTAATTATGTTTGTTGAACTTACATTTAATTTATGTTTTCAGTATATCTTACACTTTTGTTTGATAAAATTTTCATAAACGCTTTTCGAAAAGTCATCTTCTTTATAAAGCATTCGTTCTTTTTCTATTCTTACGAAAGGAAGCTGCTAATAAAGACAACAGTTATTTTTTTTTTATACCAAAACCCTGCGAGGAAGTGTTAATAGCAAATGCTAAAATAATGAGACTGTGTGACCCTTACATCAAAAGTGTACAGCACATACTATATATATTATAGTATGCGTAGTAAATGTGCATATATAGTATATTATAGTTATTTCATATATTAAATATTTCATGGATTTTTGTAAATTTAGTTATCCTGAAGAATATTTAAAAGGTGTTTTTTGTACAGTAGTGTTAGTGCTAATTGTATCACCTGTTTTAATCATTATATTTAGATTGAAAAGACATTTGTTCTAGTTATATTCAGCTCTATCTTAATATATTCTTAATATACCTTCATATTCCTTATGTTCTTTGATTAGTATTATTTTCCATATTACTTATTATTGTCTATTTAACTGGGTTCCATTTTAGGAGTAAGAACCTTTTGTTTCAGTGTACTTTATGTTAACTAGATTTCCTTAACTTCCTTATTGTTATAAATATTAGCTGAAACTTTCATAAATTAACGTTTTTACTGTCCAGGCAATGATTTTAAAATTAATTTACCTAATTTCTAAGTACTTAGAACATTTGTTTAAGGTTTAGACATTCCAATATCCCGTTTGATACATTTTAGTACCATTGCTACTTCACCTAGATACTCTTTTTTTTCTTCATTGTTAAGAATATTCAAAAAAAGGTTTAGGGCTTTGTTTTATAATGCTTTTATTTCGATTGCTTTTCTGTTTGTTTTTAAACTCAAATGTTCTAAATTTAATTTCACACACTTATACACTAATTAGAGCACTGAAGAGTTTTATTATTCTTTTTCACATACGTAAATCCAGTGACAATACAGCATAATCACGTAATTTTTGCTCTAGCTTAATGTTTTCCTGTAAATTTAATTTTACTTATAAAACAAAAACAAAAGCTACTATACTAACCTGCTATACAAGAGTTCCTTTCTAGGGTGTATCAGGGAAGATTGGGAGGGATGAAAATCAGGGAGGATTAAAATCAAGGAAGAAGGATGAAATGGATAAGAAAGGAACTAACCTGGGACCATTATGTGATTTATTATCCCGGCTTTCGCCTGGTGTGAATAAAGAAACCATAGAAAAACCACACTCATGGTGGCTGGCCCGGAAACGCTTTTCACATTTTTTCGACCGAGTGTCCCCATTGAGAATCGAGCCCAGGACAGCTCACACAAAAGGTTCTTGAAATGGGAGGAGAATTTAGCAGCATGACAAATTGTACACGGTATGAAAAGTTCTACTTTCAAAATGTGGGTGCAGCATCGGCTGTAAAAATTAGATGAAACGGGTCTAGGACAAAACCCCCACAGCCAAAACCCCCACACTCAAGAAATGTCAAAACGCCCACACGATCGGTCATAACCCCCACACAAATTGACAAATCCCCCAAACGCACGAACGGTCAAAACCCCCACAGCCAAAACCCCCACACTCAAGAAATGTCAAAACGCCCACACGATCGGTCATAACCCCCACACAAATGGACAAATCCCCCAAACGCACGAACGGTCAAAACCCCCACAGCCAAAACCCCCACACTCAAGAAATGTCAAAACGCCCACACGATCGGTCAAAACCCCCACACAAATGGACAAAACTCCCACACATAGCAACGGTCACAATCTCCACATAAATGGACAAAACACCCACACAAATGGACAAAACCCCCACACAATTGGACAAATTCCCCACACTCTGAAAATACCGTGATTGCACGTCTTTGTTGCGGCTCTTTACGACGCCCACCTTAGTGTTTCTGTCATTACAAAACAGTGCAAGAAGAATAGTTGAAACATCGGTTTAAGTGGAATAAAAAATGTTATTAAAAAGTACAAGGGCAAGATATACAACCAGGATCATTTCAGAGTGTCGGAGATTTGACCGATTGTGTGGGAGTTTTGTCCATTTGTGTGGGGGTTTTGTCCATTTATGTGGGGATTGTGACCGTTGCTATGTGTGGCTGTTTTGTCCATTTGTGTGGGGGTTTTGACCGATCGTGTGGGCGTTTTGACATTTCTTGAGTGTGGGGGTTTGGGCTGTGGGGGTTTTGACCTTCGTGCGTTTGGGGGATTTGTCCATTTGTGTGGGGGTTATGACCGATCGTGTGGGCGTTTTGACATTTCTTGAGTGTGGGGGTTTTGGCTGTGGGGGTTTTGACCGTTCGTGCGTTTGGGGGATTTGTCAATTTGTGTGGGGGTTATGACCGATCGTGTGGGCGTTTTGACATTTCTTGAGTGTGGGGGTTTTGGCTGTGGGGGTTTTGACCGGTTCCCGATGAAACTAGGTAAAGAACCAAATAAAAGTCATAAAGAGGGCTACGGTGGTTCAAATGCAAAGCACTGATCTCTGATGCTTGGAGTTCGTGCTTCAGTTTCACTCCGTAATCATTTTGCTTTGTGGTGGACAAACACTAGGAGCCTACGTGCGTGAGGTTTCGCAAGGTTCTCTCGTATCCTGGCACTTACTTTCTTCATTCCACCATTGTCATCGTCACTTTCCTACTTAAAAATGATGCTTATTCGCGAGATATTAAACTTTAAAAAAATAGTATATTTTTGTCTATATTGAGAGTGTAATCAACGCTCACACTTCCACGTAACATTCAACACAAAAGTGGAAAGTTAGAAGGAAAGAATTGATCGCAAGATATTTAGTAGAGACTAAAATGTGAAATATAATCGTAAGAAATACTTTTAAAACCAATCACTTTATATATATATATATATATATATATATATATATATATATATATATATATATATATATATATATATATATATATATATATATATATATATACTATATTCTTCTTGTTAGTGAATTTTGTAAATACATTGATTATATTTCTTTTAAATTCGTATTATTCATTTAACGTACAGTTTAAGAATGAGTTTTACTGTAAGGAACGTGGTACATGGTAGGTGAAAGAAAATCAGAAAAAAAAACTCGAAGACAGGAAACTAAAGAAATTTATGAACTTCACTAAAATGGACAATTCTTACTCAAGGTGAAAAATGGTAGCTGAGAACCTTAGTGCGTAAGAGTTCCTCAATTTTGGGGAAATGACATCCCGTTAAGTAGCTTATGAGAACAAAATGAAATGAAATCTTTCAGTTTAACGTCCAACGATTATGTCCTTTAGGCTAAGGGAGACGGATGATTAAGGCAACTGAATAATGATTGAAGAATTGGTGGAATGCGAATGTGAGAAAAAACAGAAATACGCCGGGAAAACCCAGGGATGCAATGTTACCAACCACAAACTTACTTGATCCGGGATTGAACCAGAGACCCTATGCACCATAATTGCTCTACCACTGAGCCACTATGATCCTCAGAATGTACAATCGAGACAAAAAAAACTGGATTACTTGAAACTGATTAATATATGAAGCTACTAAGGTAGATCTTAGGACTTTGGTGGCTCAGAGACCCATCTGAACTAAAAAGAAAGAAAAACTTTCCACAGAATCATAAGAAAAAGATTATTCAACTATAAAAAGATCATTCTAACTTTCCTTATTTACATTAAGTTTGAGCAGGTTGCATACCGCTTGCTAACACTTTTCAACAGTGAAATTAAAATGAAACGAGTCTCATCAAATCACAGCCGTAACAATCGGAGTTGGAGCTTACCGAGCCTCCAGATAAAGGAACTTCCACACCTGTTGCTTAAAAATAATATTATTTAAAATTCAGTACTTCAATTATCCTGTTGTTCATGTTGTACATGTAAGACACAAGCATTATAACATTTCAGAGGGTTAGTACTAAACTTGTTTTGACACCCATCTCCATTGTTTAAACGCCTTTAAACATTGGGAGACTCGGGTTCAATTCCCGGCGAGACCTCATGTGGTTCGAATCCCACGTTAAACTGTAGGTCCACGTTTCATAAACCCTCGCTGCTAAAAAGAGCGCTAAATTGAAAAGCAAATCAAATTACATTGTTGAAGAGCAAGCAATGGTCAAAAAGTTTTTTAAAAAAAAAAATAAATATTAAAAGGACTAAACAACTTGCATTGTATAATACGCAATATCTTGTAGACATTCAAATTAGGCTCTTGAGTGTAAAAAAAATAGAAGAGTCAATGAAATAAAACAATAAAACCAATCATCAATTTATCATTATAATATTATAAATTCTTTATTTATAAGATATATAGGGCCGGTTTTAGGAGGTGCAAAGGTGCACGTGTACCCTCCTTCGTTGTAAATATACACTACCCAAAGTGAGAAGCTAGCAGTAAAATACCAACACATTCCGATAATTTCTGCCGTCTGCTTCTGTTTGGGCTAAAAAACAAAGAGAACTGTCGCAAAATCGATAGTCTAAGTCAATTTCCTAAAAGTTGAAAGAAAAGCATTCACCGAGAAGAGACACTTAGCATTTCCAGAGCGTTTCCTCATTCACAGCGCAGATGCCTAAAAGCATTTAAAAAATTCCAATTCAATTCAAATGTAGTGGTAATTATTGGTCCTCATCCCTCAGAAAATCCTCGATCCGACCCTGCATATATATATATATATATTTATATATATATATTTGTTGAAATCCAGAGATCTAGTGCAGTGGTTCCCAATCTTCCATAGGTTATGTTGTGGAATTTTAGAATTTAAAAGTCATTAAGCATTTACTAACTGATTAAAATCGATTTTGAGCCAGACCATATTAGTCAACGTTTCCAGCGGTAGTAACAATGCTCAGTATCACAAAGAGCTTTATAGTAACTTATAGTCTTACATATGCCGTTGGTCAAAGAGGTTTGAGGACCATTTATCTAGTAGGCTGTCTTGTTTCGTTTTAATGATATTTCCCTCTCAGGTCCCCGCAAAAGAAAAGGACTAGCCAATGGTGCAGAAAGTGATCTTGAGGCGAAAAGACTCCACAGAATAAAAGAGAAGGCTATACACACCTATACAAATCAATTGAAGATAGCTAGTTGCTATTGCTTCCAGTAAGGGGATTAGTGTAAGGATGGGAACCATATACATCTTCAATTAACTTTGTTCTCAACCTGAATAATTTACTCGAAAAATGAAGTAAATGGGCTTATATAAGAGATTAAATTAGTAAACTTAGTTATACGGAAATTCAATTTTGGAAAAAACCAAGAATATCCTCTTTGCATCGAGACTCTGAAGGGATTTCTTATCACATTCTCTCCACTGTCCTGCCCCCCAAAGATAAAAAACATAAGATTGGCTGAAACGCAATGTTATAGTACCTACTACAGAGCTGACGGCAATGTTCTAAGCCCCATCATGAAAGAGTAAAGCACGATGCATATTGACTACAGAACAAAACAGCTGATCGAAGATACAGCACGGTGAGCAATACAACAAATCCTCGCAGATTTACTTGAAGACGTGCTAGTCAAAGGCCTTTCCAACAATTTAATTGAGATACAAGGTCCAAGTAGTGAGGGCTCTCTCTCCTTATCCTCTTCTACCTCTCTCTCTCTCTCTCTCTCTCTGCCTCGTCTTGGCTGTCTTGCTCTGGTTAATGAGCGGCCAACCTAAAGATGGGGAATTGAAACAAAACCTATATGGACGGCATTGTATGTGGCCATACTCCCATAGCTAATGTTTGTTTTATATCTCTTTCTGGTTGAAGTCAAGGAGATGTCTGAGAATGCACAATAAAGAAACCTGGAACTAGAGCTTTGATACAATCCCTCCATAAGAACAAGGTGACACGGAAATAAATACATGAAACGCTGAAGATTAGGTATCATAATACACTGTCAAGAAAAGGATCATAAAATTTGAATGAGATCACAGTAAACGTGAACATGACTTTCGATGTGAAAATATACCACCAATACGAATGTAATTGTGATAAAACAGCAAGCAGTCTTGATGAATAACTGACGACTTACAAACCACGACAATAGCTAAGACTATTGATATCACCCACGAATATGTTCAGTATAAATCTTCAACAATGGGGATGAACAACTTTTCATTATAAGAGGTCTCCAAATTGTTAACAACTAATCAAAGACAAGCATGCACATGATCATCACGGAAGAATCTACAGTTGCTTGAAACACATACTCAATATTTCTATATGGCAGATTTGCAACTATAGATGATATATGGGTCTGCTACTCCAATTTTGTAAAACTCTCCTGATATAAATTATTATAACAACTGAATACATACTTCATTTCTAATATTTATTAGGTGATACCACATTCTTCTGTAGTCTGTTTCAAAACAAACTGATTAAAAGCGTCCAGAATACTATAAAAGCATGACCAAATTTCGGAAGTAGGTATTCAAAAGTAAATCTATGTATATATATATATATATATATATATAAATCTCAGTATTCACCTGATTATATACTATGGAAACGTACTTGGAAAATACTATAGAATGGTTGCATGTTTTGTTTCAAACTAGTACCTCAAAGTATGGTTTAAATAAAAGCTATTATATACACGTACACTTTTAAACTTGCAAACTGGACTATGAATAATTATGAAAGATTTTAAGCAAAGACTATGTCCGTCTGTCTGTCTATCAAGAGAATCAAAGAGGAAACGGCAAAAAAGTGGGATTCCAAAAATACGGACATTTTCAGCCCTTATCTTCTTACTGGTACCGGAAGTGGTGGAAAATTATTACCACATCCGACTATAATAGTGATACTCGTAAAAGCTTAAGTGATAATGAAAAATGGATTTGACTACAGATTAGAAGTCTTAAAATTACGTTCAATCTCCAGTGTTATGTGTATTGAAATCGGAAGTGGTAGATGTAAGCAGATCAGGGAAAGTCAATGATAAGCGACATTTTTTAAAAAATTTCGAGTGAAGTGTAAGAGGAAAATCAATATTTCTGTGCCATGCAATGTGATGCAATGACACGTACCAAACAAGTTTCCTCTGATATCTGCATATAGACTATATTACTGAATTTTAACTGTGATTCAATTTCGTCCCATTCCACCGAATAACTCAGTTTCGCCTCAAATAGCCCTTACTATTATCTTTCCCCAAGACCCTCATATCTACTACTATTTCCGGTTTTAATAAGATCCACCATAGAACATAAACAGTGGGAGGTAGTGAGAATCAGTTTTTGATATGATTTCAGAAAGCGAAAGTAACTTGAATATAAGCCCATATCATCCATTGAAACCGCAAGTAATAGATTGATTGGGGAAGTCTACTTCACTTTCACGATGTGAGACTATAATCATTTGTTTAAGTGATTTTTAAACTGCTCCATTCAATGTACTTTCGACTGGAGTTTAATGTAGAAATATTTTCGTATTAAGATTACACCAATTACTGGGTTAGGCAGAATTTGTGCTGAAATTATGAGGTGACTTTCTTAGTATCCTCTGTTCATAAACCTATAGGCTAGATGAGTTGATAAATATGAATGAAGAACATTAAAGAAATTAATGAAACAATTAAGTAGCAATAATAGCTAATAAAATAGCTAATTACCAATAATAGCTACTTTAAGTAGCTAATAAAATAAGTAGCAATGCCACGCGTACACTACGTAAATGAGTTTGGTCTCGATTAATATTGAAACTGGAAGTGGCCATTTATTTCTATCACTTCCGGTTTTACTAGATACTTAAGGATGAAGACTAAATATATTCTTGAGACGCTTAATCGATTGTAGAAATCCACTTCTCGCTATCTATTATCAATCTTGCTGTATAGAGATCAACGTTAAAACTGAAAGTGGTAGATTTACAATACTTCTAGTGTATGGATCACCTCCACCATCAAACTTTATTACTAACTTTTGATTCTTTACATCTTTTCCAAAACTCATACTAATAAATCAGGAGGGAATACAAAGTAGAAATTGGATGCAGTTGACTAAGGACAGAAATAAATGGAGAGCTGTTGTGAACGCGTCATTGAACCTCCAGATTCCATAGACCGTAGAGTTGTTTAGTAAATTAGTAGTTAAATTAGGTAGTGTAAGTAATTGTTATTATAACTAAATTCCGTGTTGACGAATACAGAACCTTTACTGTACTCTACGTGGGTTCAATTCGTTAATTGGGCGGTATTACGGTTCATAGAACAACACCAACTTGACTCACTCTTAATCCGTAAACAAATAAGTCCAACTAGAATAGTTTCCGTTTCACACCTATCTTTATTATCATTACGTCATATGACCACATATACCGTAATAATCTACCACTAAATGCCACCATTTACACACATTAATCTCTAGCCCTCTTACTACGTCCAGTACACAATTAATATAATTAACAACTCTTCAATTGGGCTTTAAACTTCAATACTATGGCATGAACATCAACAACTATTCGATATTCAATTCAGTACATTACATTACTAACAAACACTAACTTCTTCTTTCTTTCTGAAGCATGTTCAAAATTCTTTCGCGCTTTCCGCCACATATCTTTCTAATTCCCTACAACATTCCCCCTTCTTCTTCTTTTTGTTATAAACAGTACTTAATTTCCAATAATGTTTCTACACCTTCTTGTAGTCTTTTAGTGTGTTTCCGAAAGTAGCTATCCTTTACCATCCTTACTTGTTGTCTTTTGCTTGTGTCCATTCAAATACCAACCAAATCTCCATTTCCTAGGTCATGATATTTATTAGTGTTCAATCTCAATAATTAATCTTTCGTTACCGTAACTAAATCTTCTTCATCCTCTAAAGAAAAGTGTTCTCTCCTGTATTCCAAAAGTAAGTCATTTCTCATCCGTTCACCCTTTGCAACAACTTGGTTAGTAATCTTTTTGTCATTTCTCCATTTACATTTCTTCTTTCCTTCCTCCTGTACTACTGGAATCGATTGTCTACTTTGTTTGGAACTCTTCATCCATTTTCGTGAAGCAGAACGAAAGCTGTCTTCTGTCGAAACAGTAAGATCACATGAAGTACTTTGATTTTCCATGGACTTCCCATTATTGAAAGTATACAACCAGTCACATCCTATAATACTGTGATCCAAAAATTCTTGGCATACTTTGAATTCACCATGGTAGTTGATTCCATCTGCTATCACTGGTGTCTCTAATTTTGCAAATAAGGTAAGATTACGTTTACCCCATTGCACCGTTTCCACTGGAATTGATTGTAATTTTATTGTATTAAGTAATTGTGCATATGTTAAAATTGATATCACAGAATATTGCAGTTCCGTTTCTGTTGTAAAGATTAAATTTACTCCATTACAATTTAATACATCCAATTGCTCCCTGTTATCTTCTTTATTTGTCTGATTACCTGTGTGTTCGTTATTCGAATCTGAAAAAAGCTCTTGCTCTGATAGCACTGGCTCTTCTTTTTGTCCCGTTTCTATTGTGAAGCCATTTAGATGAAATTCTTCTACTGGGTTCAATACATAATAATCACGCCCAGAGCAAGTAAACAAATTATCTAAAGCATGCTCATAATCCTTGGATGTTGATGCTTGTTTTTCGTTCTGTGAAATGTGATCAGTTTGTGGGAATTCATCGACTCGTTTTGCAACGTCAGTGTGGGATGGGAATTTATTATCACAACATACAGCAAAATGGTTAAATCGTCCACAATTCCGGCACTTTACTCCTTTGGCTGGACACTGATGCCACTTATGACATCGTCCACACGATTTACATGTAGGAAACTGCCGTCCATTATTCCTTTTATAACTATTATACGATGTTCTGTTGTTATGCAGGTGATCTAACCGATTTTCTTGTCTGTAAAATACAGAAGCTTCTTTCTCCAATAACTCGAATTGATTGATTATATCAATAGCCATAGACATGGTCAAGTCAGTTGTAGACAACAGCTTCTTTCGCGCAGATTCACTAAGAACACCGCAGGCTATCTGGTCTCTCATAGCATCTTCTCGAAATACGCCAAAATTGCAGCGGTTGGCCTGCTTTTTTAAATTGAAAATGTAATCCTGTGCAGTTTGGCCTATTTCTTGCTTCATAGAATGAAATTTGTATCTTTCAACTATGTAATTAGTTGCCGTGTGATACTGTTTCATCAATAGATCCTTTATTTGCTGAAAATCGAGCTCCGGTACTCGTTTGGGTCCTGCTAGTTCCTTTAATGTTTTATAAACTGCATTTCCCATAACGGATATAATAATACACACTTTCTTGGCTTCTGGTACATCATTAGCAAGACAATACTGTTCAAATCTTTCGATGTATGTTTCAACATCTGTCTCTTCTGGATTCAAAGGTTCAAAAAATTGTATATGTTTAGACTCCGCCATCTTCTATGCAAAAACCAGCTCGTCGCCAATTGTAAGTAATTGTTATTATAACTAAATTCCGTGTTGACGAATACAGAACCTTTACTGTACTCTACGTGGGTTCAATTCGTTAATTGGGCGGTATTACGGTTCATAGAACAACACCAACTTGACTCACTCTTAATCCGTAAACAAATAAGTCCAACTAGAATAGTTTCCGTTTCACACCTATCTTTATTATCATTACGTCATATGACCACATATACCGTAATAATCTACCACTAAATGCCACCATTTACACACATTAATCTCTAGCCCTCTTACTACGTCCAGTACACAATTAATATAATTAACAACTCTTCAATTGGGCTTTAAACTTCAATACTATGGCATGAACATCAACAACTATTCGATATTCAATTCAGTACATTACATTACTAACAAACACTAACTTCTTCTTTCTTTCTGAAGCATGTTCAAAATTCTTTCGCGCTTTCCGCCACATATCTTTCTAATTCCCTACAGGTAGTTCCTGAGATTTTTGTCTCCCGAACAAACGGACACGTAGAAAGTATGATATATATATATATATATATATATATATATATATATATATATATATATATATATATATATATATATAAGTTCTCGTCTTTACAAATGACTTATCGGCTAAATGTTGTGATAAATACCCGTATAACAATAGAGAAGTTACTGGAACTAAAATAGTACGTATTTGTGTGTTGGACTTCTATCTTCAATGAAGGGGGACCAATATAAAATTATCTTCAATGAAGGGGGACCAATATAAAATTGCTCTCCTCCACGCTGCTTTCTAAATATTTTTATGCCTTTCGACGCAAACATTTTCTATTGCACATCAATTTGTATTTAAAGCAGGTGAGATTTGCGTCAAGCAACATTGTTTCTTAAATTATTTCTTTGTTTTTCGCAACAAACTATTATAACCTCACAACAAACAAACCTAACGATTACTATCTGCTTTATATTCTGATTTGAAATTAGAGGTACTAAGTTCACCAACGTGTATTCTAAATGTTTCTTTATGATTTTCGATAGAAAAGTTTTTCTATTATTATTTCAAAATAATCAAAAGCTAACAAAATGTACACGATTTATATGTGTTTCACTACTAGATGTTCAATTAGCTGGCTAGAGTGAATTATCTTCTTCATTTCCTGCCTAGTTTTATATGTAACTATTACTGTAATTTGTTTTAGAAATAAGTTAATTTTACTGCAAAACTACCAATAAGAAGCGATTTCATTGTTTCGAGTCTAGATTTGTAATCGGGTGACTAGTGAGAAAACCGCCTACAACCTACTCCTGTCTTCTTTTTTCAAATTATTATTACCTCAAAGCTATCAATAAAAAATTAAAAACAAACAATTCATATGTGTTTTCTTTCTAGATTAGTAACTCAGTAACCAGAGTGAATTCACAGTTAAATGAAAGGATAAAACTATCAGGTATCAAAGTTTTTTTCCTTTTTCAGGAAGTAGTAATCATGAATCCTATATCTAGAGAATAAGAGTTAGTGTTTTTCTTTAAAATTTATTATTTCCAAAATTACAGTTTATGTTATCCAAACTAATTTTCAACATACTTTTGAGATATTTGTAGTTTTACTAGGCTTAAATGTGCTCTGAACATAAAATTTTATACATTTAATTGTCCTTCATTAAAAGAAAATATCTTGAAACATAATGGAGATACGCAAATGTTTGTAAAGAGACAAGTAGGTTGACGCCCCTACAGGCCGGTAGCCAGCCCGAAAATTTAGGGGGAGCGGTAGAAGTTAGGGGGGCCCGATCCAACCATACTATAGTTCATCACCATATTATAGTTCATTTGCAAGGTCAATAACATAAATGACCTTAAAACGAAGCTTACTTTAGATTTTGAGACTTAAGTTATTAATACAAAGACGCGAGTTGTTCATAAAAAGTGTTATTATTTGTTTGTTAAAGTTTATTGCCCTCTTTTCAGCACTAACGCTATACTCCAACGTGAATCCGAATCACTGTAAGACCTTCAATATTCTCCGATTAGGAATCGAACCCAGAATCTCTTGCATTAAAGTGTACTGCACCAGCGAGAAGGACTATAAGGAATGATATAAGAAAAAAGTGGGCTATTACAATTAAAGACGAAACGGAGAAAAAATAGAGGGTAATTCTTTGACAATGGGGGGCTAGCTTTTTCATTACTTTTTTGCGATATTCTATTCCGATTCGGTCGTTTTATGGTTTCATACGTTACGTTAGGTTATCAACATTAAATTCAGACAGTGTTGTCGAGCAAGCGTTAGCGAGTGAAGACGGGTTAGAGCCCCGCAGGACACTTTGTTTTCCGTCTTCGTTATACAAACAGTTCACTTTCTTTTCTCACGTAAATCACTTGAACTTACCTTTACAGTTTGTACAGGTTCCCTATTGCCTTTAAAAAATTATCTTCGTAAAGGTGTTCTTAAAGTGGAATTATGTCTGTAAATACATTTACACTAAAATAGAAAATGAAATTAATCATTATTTGTGGTCGTTGGATTATCAGTTGCTAACCTGATATAAAGTGATATGTTTTCAAATAGCACTAAACGTCCAAATGATAGCATATGATTGCTGACATCAAAACATTTCTAAACATTGGACATATTTCGTTTCGTTTTCGCAAGACAAGGCGTCCAAGTGTGAAGTCAGTTGACGGCTCACAACGGTTCATAGATCACAACTATTGCATGTTTCCAAAGATAAGTAATTGAGAAAGGAATTCAATAGAAGCCACAGCGATCGTTTATACCACAGATAAACTTCGCAAGACAATGCCCCATGTTTGGGAACGTTTTGATCTCAGCAATCATATGCTAACGTATGGATGTTTAGTGCTAGTTGAAAACATAGTGCTATTTGTGCTCAGTATTTTAACACACTGTATCTCAAAAACGAAGTGTCATGGGACCCATGTTTATATTAATATTTTTACTTGTTTGGATGTCCGCAATCACCTCGTCAATTTTGGCCATGCATTTATGTTACACCCTGTATATATTACGAACGACTGCACTAAGTAATAAATGTTTGTAATAAGACAATGTGAATTAATTCACAGGTATACTTCTTATTTTTGTTGCAAGATTCCATTAATAAACTTCCTTCGTGGCTAGGCGGTTAGCGTACGCGCCTTTGGCGTGGGAGACCCGGGTTCGATTCCCGGCGGGAGCTCACGTGGTTCGGATTCCACGTTAATCAGTAGGTCCACGTCTCATATAGCCTCGCTGCTGAACGGGACGTTAAACTCAAAATCAACTCAACTCAACTCCATTAATAAACTTGTTATTTCATATTCTGATAATAGCAACTTTCCAAGGGTTTTGCCACGGGGTCTCCACCGGGTCCGCAGCCACCACCAGAAAAACTTCCTAATTCAACATATATTTGTACACTTTCTCAATAAAACTGTACCTGTTTAATAGTAAAATTATTGATGGGGTATTAAAATTTGATCTTACACTTCATCTAAACTCTTTCTCTTTAATCTAGTTCTATCGTTTCTTTTTCTTTTCTGAAAATATAGGTGAAAGTATTTTACAAGCTCAACTCTTTTCGAGTTCAGAATAATACTCGTTCAGTACTATTTGATGTTATGTCTCGTAGTATTGGATCCCCGAAAAAGCTTAGACAACTCAAAACAAAAATTTCTAGATCCGTGCCTGGAACTTTCTATTGGACTAACATAAGTAGCAGTGTGACTCGTATGGCATGTGAATGACAATTGTATGTATGGTCTGAAATTTCACCAAATACTATTGAATCCGGAAGTGGTAGTGGGTTTCTACTAGTTCTGGTTTTAGTGGAGAGATTAGCGTGGAAAGGGAAAATATTCGTGGGATGTTTAACTGATTGTAGAAAACCGTTTTTCGCTATCTATTATCGTTCTTAGTTTATAGCGATCAACGTTATATCTGGAAGTGGTTAGTTTCGGCCTCCTCCGGTTTGAATTTACGGTTAAGAGCAAAGATGGTGCATATTCTCAGAATGTTAAATCAATACTAGAAAACAGCTTTCCAATATATCTTATCGTTTCGGCACTATGTAAAATAATATTGAAATCGGAAATTGTGATGGATTTCTATTAGTTCCGGTATTAGCAGAGAATTATGGGTGTAAGGGAAATATACGTTTATAACATTTAATCAATTGCGGAAAACCGTTTCTCGCTATCTATTATCTTTTTTCTCAATGATGATCAACGCTAAAACTAGAAATGATTGACACCTACTTTCTCCTTGAATATCATCTCCAATTGTGAGATGAACTCTCGATTGTGAGATGAAAACTCTATTGTAAGATGAAATCTCTATTGTGAGATGAAATCTCTATTGTGAGATGAACTCTCTATTGAAAGATGAAATCTCTATTGTGAGATGAAATCTCTAATGTGAGATGAACTCTCTATTGAGAGATGAGCACTCTATTGATAGATAAACTCTCTATTGTGAGATGAGAGCTCTTTTGTGAGATGTACACAATAATTTATCAAATTTTCATCATTCATTTATTTGGTCATATATGTCATCGTTAATTTCCTGTTGATGCGATAATACTCCAGTTTGAATATCACTGGGGTAGACACAACGTATCAAAATCTTTGCAAAAAATATATAATACAAATATTCATACAGCATTGTCATATGAGATATTATGCCATTTATTTTTTCACTCTTCACTTTACAGTATTAGCTCACAAATCTTTGAGTTTAACGTCTCACGATTATGTCCATTAGGCTAAGGGAGACGGTGATTAAGGCAAGGGAATGATGATGGAAGAATTGGTGGAATGAGAATGTGGGACGCAATGGTGTCAACACAAACTTACTTAGTCGGGGATCGAACCAGAGACCCCACGCACCAGAGGTACCACTGAACCACTGTGCCCTCCCCCCCCCCAAGAAAGTACAATCGGGACACAATCTGGATTAATTGAAATTAATTAAAATTTTAAGCATCTAAGGCAAGTCACAGGACTCTGAACTAAAGAAAAATCAAATAACACTAAGTAAGTGACCCCTCAAACAAAATCCTGCCACAGGAAAATAAATAATGAAGAATACTATGGCTTTCTTTGATTCGAGTTGGGACTGGAGACAAAAATTATATCATCTATAACAAATGTTTAATACAGTCAGCATTTTAAAATCCTTCCCTTCAGCTGGATTAAATTTTTTACTTAAAATAAGTAGTATAAACAATACTGTGAAAACCCATGGTTGTAAAACCATGGTGATGGACATCGATTTGTTTTTCTAAGAAATGAAAATGGACATTTGTCTTAATTTATTCAAGATGCTTGAAATTGAATGTTACAACACAAATTAAACATAAATTTCTTACAAGGCTGTCTATATTCTTTATTATAAATTAACGAGAAATGTTACAATTTCGGAATATAGACAGCTTTGTAAGAAAGTAATGTTTAATTTGTGTTTAAGATGGACACAAGGCCTTTTTATAAAAATATCTATGAATGTTACAAATATGTTGAATGGATATGAGCGTTAGAAGAAACTGTATTTGTGTGATAATATGGATTAAAACAAATACCTTACGACGGAAGCAAAAAGGCGCGACCCAGGACCTCGATAGCCCAATGACCCATTAGAGCTCAAAAGTTTTAAATAAGAAGACCAGAGGAGTAATATCTGAAAGTACAACTTGCGATTTCCACAGATACATGTTATCGTTCGTAACAGAAGATGCATTTTATCACCCAGTCTCAAATGAGAATAATTTAAGCAATGATTTTGTTTCTTTCTTTGTATGAGTCAACCTTTTATTTGAAGTATCACGCACCTATATGATTGGTTGGCTAGAGTTCAGCGTTTCTTTCAGCAATAAGATTATCAAATGTGGACCTTTAGTTTAACGTGCGACAAGAATCCCATGTGCTGCCATTGGGAATCGAACTCGCATCTCCCATAGAAAAGGTGCATATGCTAACCATATAAACAAGAAGAAACATTCACTCAACTAGCGTTCCGAAATAAATTTTCTGAATTTAGGCAAGCCACTGGACCACTGGTTTCTTTGTAACATTCAATTTGAATCACGTTATACTATACTACCTAATGTCTACACATGTTACTGCCGGGGCATTAAACATATTTTACGTTCCATATTCTGGGTCTTTCATATAGCTTTCGCCTGAAACTGGAAGTCTTGCATGAAACTGAACATTTCATATGGGTATTTTAGTGAATCAAGGGATTTAGAGATATGGGTATCTTGTTAGATATAATAATTTCAAACTCCATTTCCCCCTTCTAGGACGAACATGCAAAAAGTTCTTCCTTAGTGATACCCTATCTCACAAATCCTATGTGTTGTCCAAATTTAAACTTTCTAGCTTAAAGTGGCTTTTCAATTGATGTTGATCAGTCAGGTCTATATTGTATACAGTATAGACATTCATTTTTTAAACTTTCTTGTAAGATATAATAGTTTCATATTTAAGGTAAGATACAGTACAGTACGTCCTTGTCGAAAGTAAAATAACAATAATTACATGGTCAGGTCTATACAGCTGGCAACATTGGAAAAGGGTAAATGTCTACCCGCCTCACGCATGTTTTCTCTCTAAAATGAGCAGACACTGCTTGGCGTTTTGTCAATCAGATTCTGAAAGTCATGGGCGGCGACATTCTGGCGGTAGAGTAAAGTTTGTGTGCGGGCAAATCCATGACGCTAACCAATCCGAAAGAAGGGTGGAGCTAGCGCTCAATACATGGAGGAGATGTATAAAAGAACTGTTGGACCACGTCAAACTTAACCAATCACATAATCAAGGGACTAGAAAACAAGGAGAGAGTTTCAGAATGATACGAAGAACGGCGTCTTGAAATAAATCCATCAGAAACACCACTGCTACTAATATACCGCAGCCCAAATAGAACTATCAGAGACTTATCGGAACGCTAAACATAAATGTAATAAACATATATCCAAATAACTAAGTCTCACCCCTTGTAATAATATTAGATAACAAACTAAAATCAATCGACATGTACAGAATTCGGAAACCAAAATACGCCAAATAATGCAATAGCTTACACAAACTACGTATAGAGAGTTGAAATATGAACGAAGAAATAATAGAAAGAAAGAA
Source organism: Thermobia domestica (assembly GCF_964235325.1). Lineage (NCBI taxonomy): Eukaryota > Metazoa > Arthropoda > Insecta > Zygentoma > Lepismatidae > Thermobia > Thermobia domestica. The sequence continues at coordinate 114,677,333 of NC_137469.1, read as the reverse complement.
ATAAAATGATATGTTTATTATAGGATCCAAATCTGATGTTTAGTATACTGCTCTCCAATTCCAAAATATAAACCAACTTTAAAAGACAGACTGATTATTATCAAAACTGCAAAATCAATTCGAAACTAAAAACTAGGAAACGAGTTTGAACCTAAAAAAGTGCAACAGGATGTAAGTGTCACTTTCAACCAAAACCACTATAAAGAAACGTAACTTACCGATACACTGGTGGTGTGTATTGGTTTGACGGATTGGATTATCACTGACGTACGTTATTATTATTACCAATATTAGAGTAGTAGTAGAAGAATAAAGAATATAATAGTAATAGCAGTCGTAGTAGTAGAGCAATAATAATAATACACAATATATGCATAGCAATGAAGAAACATTGGTTGGAAATTATTTTTATGAACTTTAGTAATAGGACCACTACTTTTCTTTAGTTTAACGTGGCACGTTTATGCATCCAGACTAAGAAAGAGAATGATCAGACGGCCGATAATGACAAAAGTAGGAGGAAAATCGTAAACCTCGACAAAACTCACGAACAGGATGTTTGATCACTGCAAAAGTCCTTTCGTGGGAGCTGGGATCGAAGTAAGGACTCATGCACTAAATATGAGCACTCTACTACTGACGCATTGCTGCCCCGTGGAGACCATCAATACTGTCCTAATTGAAGCACCATCACACTATTGTGCAGTTACCATATTGCGGCTTGTAACTATAAAACGTTATTTTTAACAACTTGACTTCCCTCGAGAGCCACCTTTCTTCCTGATGTTGTTTCGTGCAAGATTTTCACTGTGCTGAAACAAATCAGCAGTTATTCGTTTATCACTTTGCAGCCCTAAAAAAAAAAAAAAAATAGTCTTTTTCAATTTTGGGCCTCATTCCATATCGATTTACGTGAACGTACTGTGAAATTAGCGTTCTAGTTTTTTGGTAATCGATATCACATACTGATTTTGCGAATGACGTCACTAACGTAAATTTTGCGTTTTGCAATCACATATCCTCCGCAACTTCTATCACAAGACTCACCACCACAATTCTATGAAAAAGAGTTCGATCTGGATTATATGGTTAGGGTGTGCACCTTTCTGGGGAGAGCTCGTGTACTTCGTATCCCGCGTTAAGTTGTAGGTCCATCTCTCATATCTATAACCTCACAGCTGAAAGGGACGATAAACTCTAATCAACTAACCAACCAACAAGTCTTTTTAAAATGACTTCTTATGGTACTCAGTTATGGTCTGCAAACTTTGTGAAGGTTCATGTGATCCTTTGTTATTTAGTCTTAAATACACAGTTATTGTTCCGTTTTTTAGGCTTACAAACAATCCTATAATCACTCTACTCTGTAACATAAGTTCTCACATTTCTTAAATCGCATTTTTCTTCGTAATATTTTAATTTCCGTAAATGGTATCTGTATGAGTAATGATAACCATTCTGCAACGAATTCGTAGATAATTCCTAAATTTGTTCAATTTCATTACTCAAATAATTTCCATTTACTGTATCATTTAATTCTACTTCCGAAGAAAACTGCCTTGATACTTGATCCACAACCATGAATTCCGATAAACTCAGAGGCAAAGAGATTAACCTGCCAGCAGTAATTACTGTCAGTTATTTTTCAGGGAACACGCTAAATCAGTCTATGACAAATTTTAAAAAGCGGTAAATTCAAAAATTACGTAATTAAACTAATGATTGAGAACAGTTGATCCTTATGTGATACAAATGCGTATGGTGTGAGGTTATAACACATGCTTACTGCGTGAGGTTTGCCACCTTTTAGTGCAACTTGAGAAGATGATAAAATCTCGCTCAGTTTGGGTCAGGTTAATGCTGATTATCATTGCGTGCTATCTCAGTGGTAGAACGTTAGCTTCTGGTGTGAGGCATCCTTGCTTCGATAACCGGTCAAGTAAGTTTGACAACATTGGATGGACAACATTGTGTTCATGTCTGTTACCGCGGTTCTCCCATTTCCTACCACATGCTCATTCTAGCTATTATTAACATTCAGTTTTATTAATCACCCGTCTCTTTAACCTAAACGTCGTAAGTGTGGGATGTAAAACCAGAAATATAATTTCACTTCAGTGCTGCTTGTCCCACATGTATTGTCAATATACTAAATCTATTGGTAAAACTGTTGAAGAGAGATTAAGAAAAAAGGAAAAGAAACTTGTAAATGTAAAAATGCATTGTCTTTACTTTTCAGCGTTGAATCAATGTTCCCGACAAGGTTAACCTTTTAATATATGAGGAACTTGTTTCAAAAAAACACCTAAGTAATTTTAAATGGTTTTCAGTTTTTCTGCTAATTTGGGGCCCAACTCAGTTTTTTATCTTAACGCTTTGACGTGTTATTGAGTATAAATATATATATCATATACCGCTGAAACATGTTATATTACCAGATGAACTGTACCAAGGTCAGTTTGCGTTTTTCCAGTAAAATTTGCAAATAATGACTTAACTGGTATTTGGAAACAAGCTTCTTATGTGTAAATATCAAACCACTTTTCCACTAAATTTCGAACCAGTTGAGTTATCAAAACTCCAAATTTGCGCTATGGCTATAAATGATGGATATAAATGATGGAAACTCCAAAAGCGCTGAACTGGCAACTCTGCCTGCCAACCCGTTAGTACACTGTTACGACGGAGCATACATATGTAGTAATCGGAGCATACATATGTACTAATTATACTTAATAATAAAAGAAAGTTAGCTGCCTTCTTAGCAGTGGCGTAGCAATAGGGTAGGCAGGGTAGGCACTGCCTACGAGCGCAGGCCATTTTAGTATATTAGGGGGCTCCCCAGGTTTTTAATAAAAAAAAGAAACAAATTGTATAAATGGAGCCTCAAGTCTTTGCTGTCTTTATTTCCGAACACGGTAAGAATAAAATTTCCTGCTCACTTCGCTCGCAGTTTATTACATTGGTGTATCAAATTATTGGCATTACTGTTAACTTGTCTAGGTTATAGCACTATATGATTAAGAAATTAATACGATATCAGCCTTATATTACATGTACTGAGCTTACTAACTTTAATTAAAATTTCCCTGCACAACAGAATTCAATAATAATGGCAAATTCTATGACCTATAAGATCTGGATTGAAACGAGTTAAAAAGTGTTGCCATGATTATGAAGCGCAGCACAATTGCCACGTACCGCGCCTACACAAAACCAAGCCAAGCACCAAGAGTCGAGCAAACCGGGTAACTGCCCGGAGCGCCAACGTCAGGGGGCGCTCAACCGAGCACCCCAAAATAAATTTTCGAACGTATTTTGTAATATCACTGTAATAAAATATAGGCGAGGACTGGGTGGTAGGGGACCAAAGACATCTTGGCCGGGTGAAAATTTTGACTTCGTCCGCTCCTGATACTGACTAAGATGGCGTAATGTTAAACAGATGAAGAGGATACTTACCTATTTTGGCTCTAAACTCAATATTATTGGAGAGTAATAATTAGCTGATTTTTTTTAAAAAAAAAAGACCGATTGCAATATTACTTACAGTATTTTTGTAGACGTGACAGATAAGGTTACCACCCGTCTGAAGTGACAGATATTGTTCTTTAAAAAGTAAATTTTGAATTATGGCTCATGTAAGCCACAAATACTGTGTATTCTACAAATTAAAGTGATGGACATCGCAGATTTTCCAATGAGTACTAAACTCCTTGAAATAAGGCTGGTGTTCTAGAAAGACTATGGTTAGGTTATTGTCTCAAGTTGGATATGGTCTCCTGTGAGTCTTGCTGGGTGTTGCAGATAGGCGGGGACGAAATTCCAGAGAAGAATGGATTAATGACTTAAATACATGGAAGATCTTTTAAGTAAAATAGCAAGGCATAAAAGTTCGGAAAGCCATATTCAGTCAGTAAGGGCGAAATCTGCATGGGTCACAAGGCGAACAATGGTAAGCAAGCTCGATTTGGAAACACAAGTGAGCATTAATTATTGGCAGGAAGTATTAAAGTGAGTATTTCGTGTTATCATTTTCCTGTGTTCTGGTGATGTGGCACTTCGTGGACATCGAGAATCTGTGAAAGAATGCTGCAACTCAGGTAATTTTCTTCGGACTGTCAGTCGTACGGCAGGGTGGATGAAGTTTTGAACAGACTTTTAGAAGACGACAGGAAGAAGATCTTTTATCTAAGCACAGAAATTCAAAATGAAATTATCAATCTCACTGAAAAAAAAAGAAAGAAGAAAAACATCTGCAATAAGATTTAATATCTCCTTTTTTCACCATTATCCTAGATTCAAAAATCGAGCAAATAAGCATCAACATTCGTTATGTTATACTCTAAACCTAGTGATCATTTCCTACAGTTCGAAATTGTGAAACCTTCCTTGGATTTCATGATATGGACAAACACTATGTCGAAAAGTATGAAGATTTAATACTAAAGCTCCCATTAGAAAATGCGATTGACATTAAGAAGTGCAGAGGACAAGGCTACAACGGAGAAGCGGTAATGAGTGGTCGTATTTCTTGCATGCAAACCAAAAACATGCCAAAAATGTCATATGTGTTTACTGCGCACCACATAATCTGAATCTCGTGTTATCGGATGTTGCAAAAGTTAACATTGAAGCTGTTAATCTCTTTGCCACTCTACAAGATATATATGTAATTATTTGATAGCAGCGTGAATCGCTGGAAGGCTTTACAAGATTATTCCCAAGGATACATCTCCGGAAAATGAAATGACACTGAAGAAACTCTCGCAAACACGCTGGAATTCAAGTCATATGCCGTGCTCGTACTAAGAAAGAGATATACGGACGTTATGAAATGTCTTACTGTCATGTGCCTTCCTGGAAGGAAAAAAGAACGGACAGAAGCAGCTCGTTATGAACGAAAAATGAAAAAGTTCGATTTCGTAGTAATGCTTATGTTGTGGAAAAAGTTCTAAGAAGCATTAATGTTGTCAAAAAAGGCTGCAAAACCTTAGTATGTGCTTGTCAGAGTGTCAACGAGAACTGAAAAAATGCTGTACAGTGGTGCAAGATCTTAGAAATAATGTGTCTCAAGTATTCGAGAAAGTCAGTGCTTGTTTGCTCATTTTTGATCTTTCAGATAAGTTAGGAGAAAGAAGGAAGCCAGTGCCGAAAATATTATTTGATGAATTGGTACAAGATACGCGATTTACTGACCCTGTCGAAGAATTCGAGATCAAAGTGCTATTGCCTATCCTTGACTCTATAATAGTAAACATAAGAGTACGTTTCGAAGGAATCCGAGAACTTCGTGAAAGATTTTCATTCTTATGCCCGTCAATGTTACGAACCACTCCTGAAGAAGAGGTCAACAAGCAGTCTTTTGACTGCATTTCTGTATGCAAACGATTTATCCAGTAACTTTCCACGAGAAGTGTTGACTTTCAGAGACACTTTTCAAGACAGACACATAAAATATTTCAACTACGAAGATTTTATTACCGAATCTGACCTCAGTTCAGCAGTTCCAAATCTGGTGACTGCGCTTTATTTATATGTGACTTTTCTTGTTACAGTTGCAATCGCTGTGCGATCATTCTCTACGTTAAATTTAATCAAGACATATCTCAGAAACAGTATAACCTAAGAACGCCTTTGGGGTATGGCCAGGGGCGCTCAGAGAAAACTTTCTAGGAAGGAGCTCATCTCCATGGTTGCTATATTACGTCTGGTATTTAATATATGTGATTTTCTATATTACGTACACACATTTTTGTGAGCTAGGCGGGGGCCGAGCCCCACCCTCCCCTCCCCTTCGGGTGCCCATGGGTGTGGCCATGCTGAGTATTGAGGGAAAAAGAGCTCATGAATTGGGCATATCTGATCTGATAAAAGAATTTGCAGAAGCAAAATTGAGAAAGAAACATTTCTGATTTTGAATACAATTTGTCGATTTAAAGAAGCTGAAAATAGAAACATGGTTACAAGAGGTTTCACAAAGTTTATTATTTATTTTATAATTATGTAAAATCGTAACATGTTATATATATTTATTTGAAATCCTTTTGGTAATACTAGTTGATACATTACTGTATATTTACACTACCACTGCAAGGAAGTCCGAATTTTAAATGAGTATATTTTTAATGAACAGGGCACTGTCCAGTTTACTATTAAAAGACATACCACAACGATATGAAAAGAAAAACAGTCAATACCCTCCCAGTAGTAATTTTCGGTTTATGGCCATTTATTTGCTGACGCATGGTCATGCATAGGACCCATTCAATGGATGAGGGGGACGCCAGTAGAGATTTTGTCTAGGGGCGCTAAAAACCATTGTTACGCCACTGCTTCTTAGCCAACCAAGGTAAGTGCTTCTTTTACGTAATTTTAAATTATTGTAAAAGTGTTTGCGAAGAACGAACGGATAATCTTCTTCGATAAAGCGGATTTCCCCCTAAATACACGCAACCTTATTTACATTTAGTTTGTGTGGGTTGCATAGCGTCAAGGGCCTGCAAACACTTTTGAAGAGTGAAATTTAAATGAAACGACTACCAGTACATCAGAGCCGTAACAATCGGCGGCCCGGTGGTGCAGAGCATCGTGTCCCCGAATGAAGAGACGTCCACATCTGCTGTTTAAAAATCATACTACTTATTATTGAGTACTTGAATTGTCCCGTTATTCATTTTGTATATGTAAGATTATACAATTTTAGATTAGTACTAAACTTGTTCTGACATCCACCTCCATTAAGAAAAGGCAAGTAAGTTTTTTCAAGAATATTTATATATTAAATAAATTAAAACAACTTGCATTGCACAATACACAATATATTGTAGACAGCCAAATTAGACTGGGCCCTTGAATGTAGGAAAGTAGAAGGATCACTAAAACAACATCAAAACCGATCATCAATATATCATTATGATAATTAACAATTCTTTACTATTAATATATTTGTTTAAACCCGAAAGATCTAGTAGAGTGGTTTCCAACCGGTGCGTTGCAAATTCCTATAGGGTGTCACGGAATTTCAGAATTTAAAAGTGATGAAGCATTTGCTAACTGGCTAAAATCGATTTTCAGTCAGACTACGTTAGTCAACGCCTCCAGTGGCAGCAACAACGCATAGTACTACGAAGACATACTATTTTAGAGTAACTTATAGTCTTATACTATTATATCCCTCCGTTGGTAACAGGGGGGACGCGTAACCTCATTTCGGATTATTCTGTTCCTTAATACTAGAAATACTATTCTCAGATTTGTACTATTCTTTTATTATAACAATTGACGACAATGTTTCTATTTTTTAATACTTATTAGGTGATATCAGTTTCACAGCTAACTGATAAAGAGTGCAGAACATTTTAGATGTGTGAATTTCGGAAGGAATGAAACATACTTGAAAAATCTAGGTAAAATATAAGGAAGCTCTAGGGAAAATACTAGAAAATGGTTGCATGCTACTGGATTCAAACCAGAACTATAAGATACGTTAAAGAAAGTCTTGTACCCATATAAATTTTAGATTTACAAACTAAGTTATGTATAAGTGCTGTATGAAAAATTGTATATAATAGATTGTGTTCGTGTATCCATCTGTCGATAGAATCAGAGAGAAAACGGTAAAAGAAAAAAGAAAAGTTTAATTCCAAAAGTATCTTTTATTTCCACCCGTATTCTTTTATTAAAACCGGAAGAATAAAACTATTACCACATCTGATTATAATATTGATCCTAGTGAAGGAAAAGCTATAAGTGATAATGAGAAATGGATTTGACCTCAAAGTCGAAGTGTCAAAAATACGTTCAACTTCTTCTTTTATCTATATTGAAACCACGAGTGGTAGATATGTGTTTCTCGGAGGAAGATGGTATGCGACATTTTTTAACTTTCGAGTAAAGTGTAAAAGATATAATATATCAACATTTCCATGTAATGCAATGCAATGTAATGAAACATTCGAAACAAGCTATCCCTGCTTTCTGCAGATACATTTTGGAATTTAAAATATGCAGACCCACACGTTGTTCTGTGGTCCGATTGTATCCTATTCCAAGTAGTAACTCAATTTCGTCGGAAGTGACGCTAGCATTATCTTCTCCCGAGACGCTCATACCTATTACTATTCCGGTTTCATTAAGAATCCCTATAGAACATAAATAGACCTAGTACCAGTTTCTGATATGAGGCCTGAAAACAAAAATATGTTGAAAATCGGAAGTTATATTTATATTTAGATATAAGACAATTTGGAAGTCTACTCTAATTTAAGGACGTAAAACGAAAAATCATTTGTCTGTATGACTTCAAACAACTTCTTTGAATGTACTTCCGATTAGAGTTCAATGAGGAATATTGGCACACTCAGAGTAATCCAATTACTGGGTTAAGTGAAACTCTTGTATAGGTAATGAAGATATTGTACTTTTCTTAGTGCCCTTCGCTTACAAGATACAGGCTAGATGCAGCTGCGAAAATCTGTTTTCAACATTGGAGGGGGGGGAAGACTGTTCCCATATCTTTTTTAAGCGATGTTCAAATTATTTATGAAATTGAAAAAAAAATGCTGTGGAGGATCAGGGTAGCAGAGTTGCCTTTAACATTGGAAGGCGGGCAGATTTGAGGTTTATTCTGGGGACATCCATTTCATCTCACTTTTCTTTGTGCCAATCGGACACAAATCATCTCACTTCTCCCCAAAACGCACATTCCAAATCGTATTTTTGGGGCAGAACGTCCCCCTCAGTACCAAGAGCGGAGAGGACATGTCCCCCTCATTCCCCAGGGGTTTGTGCCAGTGGTTAGAGGAGAGGTTTCATAAGTGTAGAGAAGAACAATAAAAAAAATAGAGGAACAACAATCGTAGGTACAAACGGTATAATCACAAGCTCGAATTTATCTTATTCATTTGGTCTTTTTCTTTCGTTTAGTTTCACATAAAATGATTAGAACTCAATCATTAGCAATAGTTAGTTGAATGAAATCTATAAAGAATCATACTGTAAAGGTGCTAAGCTGGAAAACAATCACTAACAAAACAAGTAGCATTGTCACGTGTATATTACGTGAAGGTGTTTAAATTTCTGGCGTATTGTTCTTTCGAATTATATTGAAACCGATAACTGCGGTTTATTTCTATCACTCTCAGTTTTCACATATAGTTAAGAATGGAAACGAAATGTACCCTTTGTACGCTTAATTGACTACAAGGGACCATAAGCTCGCTGTCTATTACCGCTTTTGCTTTACAGTGAATGGTGGAAATCAACACTAAAACAGGAAATAGTTGATTTCCACCATTTCCGCTTCGAATATCACCTTCACAATCGGACTCTATTTCTAGCTTTTAACCTTTTACATCATTTTCATCCATTAAGTAGTTATTGAGAGTTTTGTGTTCCGGACGGAAATATACACGGCAGACAGTAATATATATATATATATATATATATATATATATATATATATATATATATATATATATATATATATATATATATATATAAATGTTTTAGTCTTAACAAATGACTTATTTGTGTCTTGGACTGTTACTTTAACTGATTGGATCAGGATAAAGTTGTTGTCCTCAACCTTGTTTTCTAAGTATTTTTAGGGCCTTCGACCAAAACGATTTTACCACACAACAATCCGTATTTTAAGCTCCGAGTTTCGTTTCCTATCTCCGAAGAGTATTTTTCGATCATCATGAAGTTTGCCTTCAAACATCATCAAGACAAGAATCATGCACCTATGTCAAATTATGTGTCAGCATAAGACGTTATATGTATTAATATAAGCGGCTTGGGGAAAGACAATCGTAAATGCCACTTTTGGTGAAACTGAATTATTAGTAGGTTTTATGGGGTGGTATCGGACCACAGAACAGTAGGTAGGTAGTTTAATTTTAGAATTGTTCTTGCAAATGGCCGGGGAAGCTTGTTTGGTATGTGTCATTCCATTGCGTAACATTGTAATGTAGAACTATCTTCTTCTGATGGCTTCAAAGTTAGAAAATATAACATATCATTGTCTTTTTCTGAGCCTCTCATATAATGTATAAACGAATTGTATTGAGAACCATCCATTTTCTGCAATTGGCTGAAAAAGATGAAAGAAACCTTACCTCTGGTGCAAGGGGTCCCTGGTTAGATCTCCAACCATGCAAGTTTGTGGTGGACAAATTCGTTTCCGTGCTTTTTTTAAATCAAAGTTAACTTCTCTCCCAAAATTTCATTTCATCAACTATTTTGTAATCATTCACTTTAATTAATCATCGACTAGTATAGCGTAAAGGGCGTTATCGTTTCACGTAAAACAAAAAATTACATTTCATTACATTTTACTACTAATACTATTACTACCTGTGGTAAGGTGATTCAATACTAGAGCTCTCACTTATGGTAAAAGGGTTCATTGGTTTGATCCACATCATGTGGTGAACAAGGTCATGTTCATGGCATTTTTCGAAATTATCCTACATTATCTTTCCAAAAGACACTCTCATTAATCGTCGTGTTTAACGTGCAGGGTATAATCGTGGGACTTAAACCAAAAAACTTCATTGTATTTTTTATTCTATGGAGAAAATAGCCGATGAGCTCATTCTTCCTAACAGATTCACCTTCTCCATATGCACCACTTCACATTGAGGTTGGTTATTAATTTATTGCTAGTTTATTATTATGGCCAGCCAGAAATCATATTCCAACGTTATTGGGATAAAGCCCTTGACCAAATGTTATCTTGACGCGATAGAGAAGAGTAAATCATGTACTTCTATACTAGCAATGGCTATTAATGTATTTAATATATACAGGGGATTGACAAAAAATCTAAAAGCACTTCATACAGGACACGTAAGTTTGGCCCTCCACTGAACAACGCGTATTGCTGTTGCCGATCTTTTTTTTTTTTTTTTTTTTTTTTTGTTTTCAATATGACGTGTGGACCTTCTTCTTCCGTCAGCAGTAACCAATTCACCTGTGAGTGTCGTGGTGTGAAAGTGGTGCGGTAAAATGGGCGATCTGACAGACTTCCAAAGAGGTATGATCGTTGGTGCCCGTCTGGTTGGAGCTTCAGCGGCAACAGTGGCGAACATTGTGGGAGGTATCGAAAGACACTGTGTCCAATGTCACGAGAGCATACACAATTCATGGGAAAACGACGTCTGCAAAGCACAACAGTGGTCGAAAGACAATCCTGTCAGATAGGGACCGAAGGGCATTGAAAAGGAATGTAGCAGCTACAAAGAAGACCACTGCAATGAAAATTACGTCTGAACTCAAATCCGGCCTACAGGACCCGATTTCATCAAAAACAGTGCTACGGGAACTTCATAAAATGAAAATTCATGGTAGGGCCGTTATGGCCAAACCCCTGGTCACAGCAGTAAATGCGAAGAGGCGTATCCAGTGGTGCAAGGACCACAGTGCATGGACTCATGAGCAGTGGCAACACGTAATGTGGTCCTATGAATCGACCTTCACCTTGTTTCCAACAGCCGGTCGTGTTTACGTATGGAGAACACCGTCGCAGGCCTATGATACAGACTGTCTGCTCCCCACTGTAAAGCATGAGGGTGGTTCTGTTACAGTATGGGCAGTGATATCGTGGTTTTCTGCAGGTCCCATCATAGCCCTGCATGGAATGATGAATGCTAAGGCATATGATGCCATTTTGTGGGATGAGGTTCTACCCATGGCCCAAATATTGTTCCCTGATGGTGATAGCAACTACAAAGATGATTTGGCACCCTGTCACGCTGCAAAAACGGTGAAATCATGGTTTGAGGAGCATGACCAGGAGCTATCACACCTCCCATGGGTTCCACAATGACCAGATCTGAAGATCATTGAGCTATTGTGGTCTGAGTTAGAAAGTCGTGTTCGATCTCATTACCCTCCACAGCATCCTTTAAGGAACTGGAGCATGTTTTGGAGAAACAATGGTCAAAATTCCACACACCACGATTCAGGAGCTGTATACGTCCATTCCACGTCGGATCCAAGCTGTTTCTGTCGCAAAAGGAAGCTCCAAACGATATTAGGTATGATTTTCAAACTTTAGCAAAAGTTTTAGATTTTTTGGCCAAAGATATATGTAAAATGAAAGTTAATATCTTTGTGACTTCACACCTCTTGAGCCACTCGATCGATGTTGATAAAATTTGCCACATTGGTGAAATTCGGGCCTGGAATGTTTTTATAACATCACTTTGGCGGTGCATCTTAGGGAGATGGGAGGTGACGAGATACATAAAAATAAATAAGAATGATAGTGACTATGTTTGTGACTTAACTGTTGAACCACCTGATCGATATCGATCAAATTTTAAACATAGATGAGATTAGGGTGTAGAATGTTTCTTTTATTATTTCACTTTGGCGATGTAACTTAAGAAAGAAGGAAGGTGAGACATTTAAAAATGATCAAAAATGACCGGTATTACTGTCGAATACATAATTTCCAGGGTCGCTGAGATAAAAAGTGACATTTCCGATGCTGTTTAAGTACAAATTCAGCCCTGCAACTTGGAGAAGGTGGAGATACATAAAAATGATAGAAAATGACCGCTATTACTTTCGAATGCACAGTTTTTGAGCTCGCTAAGACGAACATTAACATTTCCGATGCCGCTTTAATCAAAATTCAGACCTTTATGTCCAAAATAAAACGTATTCTCGTCGTGCAAAGAACGGGTATTCTGATAGTAAATAAATACTGTAAACAAGGAAAAAAACAAATGGAGCAAACAGAAATAAGTAAAGAATACTATGAAAACGAATCAGCCAGTAACTCATTAGAAGAGGCTAATAATGATCTTCAGAAAAATCACTTGTACAAATAAGAAACATATTACTTTTAAAAAAACACAACGACCCAATAAAAAGTAACCGTTTCGTTCTATATGACATTAGTAATGATATAAAGTGCAAACGGAAATAAAAGCAAAGATAGAAATGGTGAAAGGAGTCCTTGGGAGAAAGAAAATATTATTTTCTGTGACCTTAAATAAAGAGTTGAGAAAAGGACTCATAAAGTGCTTTATGTGGAGTACTGTGCTGTATAGGGCAAAAATATGGACATTATGCAAAAATGATGAAAAACGACTGGAAGCTTTCGAAATATCGATGTGGAGAAGAATGGAGCGAATTAGCTGGGGTCGAAAGAAAAACGAATGAAAGGCTGTTAGAAATTGTGGTGAAGAAAAAGAACAATTTTAGGTATTATTGAAAAGAGTAAGTGAAGCTTGTTGCAACGTTGGCTAAGAAGGAACTGTATCATGAAGAACGTGCTAAATGGTAAGTTATAGCGGCAGGAAAGAGAGGGAAGGGTCGAAGGGAATTATAATTAATGGACGATATCAAAACAGATAAATTGTACGTGAAGACGAAAAGGTTAGTGGAATACCGTGGAGCATGGAAGCTTCTCAGTTGCAGAGGGTGACCTGCCGATAATGGCAGAATACCTATGATGATGATGATAATAATAATAATAATAATAATAATAATAATAATAATAATAATAATAATAATAATAATAATAATAATGATGATGATGATGATGATTATGATGATGATGATGATGATGATGATGATGATGATGATGATGATGATGATGATGATGATGATGATGATGATGATGATGATGAGTAATGATGAGTAAACTGTCACCCGTGATCTGGTAGACCCAGAGACAGTCAGACCCATGACTCACCGTATCTAGTGATCTTAACAGACCTGATATGATCCGGACACAACGAAACATTGTTACATATATAAGGAGCTGCTAATGTATTTAAACCACACACGATTCTCTTCTTTCTTTCTTTCTTTCTTTCTTTCTTTCTTTCTTTCTTTCTCTCTCTCACTCTCTCTCTTTCTTTCTTTCTCTCTCTTTCCTTCACTCTCTTTTTCTCTACCTTTCGTTCTGTTCCCTCTTTTTCTCTTTTTCTATCTCTCTTACTCTCTTTTTCTCTCTCTTTCTCTGTCTCTTTCTTTTCTCTCTTTTTCTCTTCCTCTTGCATTACCTTTCTTTATCTCTCTTCCTCTATCTTTCTTTCTCCCTCTCATTCTTCCTTCCTATCTCTCTCTTTCTCTCTCTCTCTCTCATCTGTCTTTTCACCAAACCTATGATTGTCTTTCTCTCTTTTTTTGTGTGTGTGTCTTTGTGTGTCGAAACATTGCATAAGATTTATCATAGAATAGATGCGTGAGCATAAAAAAAACATAAAAGCTACATTTTTTTCTTACGAGATATTGTCAAAGTTTAATCAAGGAAACATTAAAACGTTTAGAATATAAAATATGACGCTGATCCCAAACAGTATTTTGTTAATATGCTTTTGGGAAGAATACTCTGTTATTATCAGTATAGAGAGGACGAATGAATATAAAATTATATCTGAAACGTTCAAGACATGATATATTTAATTTAATGTTCCAAGCTAGAGAAGTGAACATCATTGATCAACTATAAAATTCTGCATTAATAATGCAAAGCTGATATTTCAGTTTCTTCCGAACCGGCGGGTATGTTCAGGTCATCTGGTCTGTCTGAGTCTCCTGTTCAGAAATAGGGATGGCTTTTTCCCGAAAAATCTGTTTTTCGATTTTCGGAAATTTCATTTTTGTAATTTTCGTTTTCTCGTTTCTCGAAAAAGATCGGTTTTCGTTTTCCGAATTTATTTCATTTTTCATTTTCAAAACAAATTTTGTTTTCCGTCTTGAAAAATTTTTCGTTTTTTATTTATCGAAAAAAATGATTATCGTTTTTCATTTTTCGTTTCCAAAACCTTCAGTTTTCGAAAAGGTATTTTTCGAAAAAAATGTGTATCCATCTCTAGTCTGAAAAGCAAGATCCAAATCTCGATGAACCGGACAAAAGTCGAGATCAAAGTGATCCGCAGACCCGTTCCATCATTGGACACAGTGGAGTAGGAAGGTCACGTCCATGCACTGATCATGTGTCATCGGTTGAAGTGTGCTTCTTTGGCCGTCAAGAAAACATTCCTTTCTTTTTTTTTTTAGTTACATGATATTAAAATACTGATGAAATTATCTAACAGACAGACAAAGTACTAAACTATACTCCCTTTCGCAACAGCTCATGAAGGTCTGTGGTCTACCAGATGACGCTGGCGCCTTTTTTTTTTTTTTTTTTTTTTGTCTCTCTCTGGACTGAAATTCGATACCTCTTAATTGACGTAGCTCCTTATAATTCTGAGTCCACCGGAAAATATTAGTGCTCCCAACAGGAGTAAGACCGGGATCCTGCTCCGAAATCGCACACAAAAAATTCAGTTCAGCAGAAGCTCAGCAGGACCGCAACCAGAGGGGGGCTAGGAGGGCCTGTCCCCCTAAATTTTCCGTGGCCACTTCAGAGCTCAATACAAATTGTACAATTTAGGTATTTGTAAGATAATTTTTAATGGGTTCGACCCCCTTAACATATTCATGGGCCCCCCATACCTCTGTGGCTAGTTTCGGGCCTGGAGCTCAGTAAAGATTTTAAAAACTTAATTTTCATTTTGTTGTCTTTTCGTACTCAGACGAAGTAAATTATGATGAATATGTTAACGAGAAAAATCTCATAAAGATTAAAAATAGCTAAGAAAACTTTGGGAAAACTTACGTAAAATTAAATATAGGAAGTACATTTTTTGAACATGACTGACAATACTTTTCTGAATAATAATAATAATAATAATAATAATAATAATAATAATAATAATAATAATAATAATAATAATAATAATAATAATAACATTGTGTATTACACATGGAACATACTGCAGAATCCATTTTTGATATCGCTGAACTAAGGAGGATTTAGCGGTTCAGGCCTGTGAATACGCCACTGCATCCCATAAATTTTTTTAAAATTTTTTATTTAGTTAAGATTTTTCTGTTATGCCTTTTGAGCTAAACAAGCCGGATAATTAAATAAAGTAAATTGTTTTAAAAGAACCAATGGAATGACAATGTAGAAGGAATCTGGAGAAGCCACAGCAAACCTGATGTTATCCACTACAAATTCATACGGTCTGGGATTGAACAAGGGTCGTCTAGCGACAGAAGTGAGAGCACTGTCATTAAAGAACTTGGCTCCGTATTTTACAGATATATGATATTACTTACTACATACTTTTGTCTGTAAAGAATCGAACAAATAAAATGAAATCTTTAAGTTTTACGTCCCACGGTTATGCCGGTTAGGCTAAAGGAGACGGTGCTGATGAGAGATCAATGAAATGATGGAATGAAGAAAGTGGGAGGAAACGGGAGAACCCCGAAAAAACCCACGAGCACGATTTTTGTTCACCACAAAGTCCACACGGCGCGAGCTGGGATCGAAGCAGGGACTCTGAGCACCGAAGGTGAACGCTCTAGCACTGAGCCACCGCGCCTCCTGTAAAGAATCGAGAAAACGATTTGATGAAGGTTCGTGGCTTTTCCTATATAATTGGTGTGTAGTTTCAGCTTCCGAGACCCCCGTGAATTGAACGTCTGTAGCGGAATTTAATTGTTTGTGAAGCTCCAAAGAATGTTTGGAACTCAAGGTCGAGTTTGATCAAAGATTAATGCATTAATAATAATAATAATAATAATAATAATAATAATAATAATAATAATAATAATAATAATAATAATAATAATAATAATAATAATAATAATAATAATAATAAACGTTAACAATTATTCAAATATTTAGTACCTCTTACCATCCAGTTCAACATTCAATAGAAATTCTTATGATGTGCTAAAATAAATAGGTTACTAATATAACGGAATTATGTAATTCTATATTGCACTTCTAGTTCCAGTTACATATTTTTCTTATCTGTTGTATTGCACAAATGAAAATATTAAAGAAAAGGTATCAATTGACTCAGCTGCCTACGTACTTATAAGCCACCAGGTCAATCCTGTGGCCAAAACACTAAGAAAGAGGGGAAGAGGGATAGGGATTCGCACGAGACGAGTGGGGACAGGATTTTCCTGAGAAAATTCGAGTCGAGACCCGGCTCTTCCAATAGAGAAATATACATTCTTCGAGTCGAGACATCACTTTTACAGCACATTTTCGAGACGAGACAGCCACAAATCTTGTCTCGTGCGCATCCCTAAACAGGGATTAGCAAATACTTTTCCGGGCTTAACTTGTGTGTACTTCCTATCCATAGTTTTTTGATACTGAAATGTAATTATTATGTAGTAGATATAAACATAATTGAAATGTAAGTAAAGTTTTATGTGGGGAAGCACGGTGGCTCAGTAATAGACCACTTACCTGTGGTGGGTGGGGTCCTGGCTCAATCCCAGGTTAAGTTTGTGGCGGAATACACTGTGTCCGCATGTTTTCTCAGGATACTCCCATTTCCTCCCACAATAATCATCCCACCAATTCTTCTATCATCACTCACACAGAGAAAAAATTGTATGTGGCATACGTAAAACATAAGTTATATGCGTAAATCCTGTAGTTTTTCGACTTAACGTACGACTATAGGTAATGTACTGCAGCAAACGTATAACTGAAAACGTATGTTTTAAAATAATTTGCATGTATGAGTATTCCACCATATGGAACAAAGAAATTAATATAGGCCTTCATAATCTCACATACAGATGGACGTATATAATATATAGCAAACAAGTACAATACGTATACACATGTAGTATACGGAACACTGTTAGAAGTCAGACATCCTGCAGCGACATGATGTAAGATCTAAGCAGCAAAAAATACAGTACATATGTAGCATATGGATGACGTATGGTTTATACATATTTCTGTAGTAAACGTATGGAATCCGTATATTTGAACAATGTACTGCTATCCGGGTAACGGATTTTTCTCAGTGCACTTACCTTAATAATCCGTTTCCCTTAGAATAAAGAATATAACGTGGAACGTTAAACTCAGGGCTGAATTAACCTATCTGGAGGCCATTACTCACTTCTCGTAATACATTTCTGTGAAAGTACAGTAGAAAATTAAGAGAATGTTTTCATATTTTTGGTCGTATTTTATCTTATGATCATGATTGCATTTTGTATGATTATTTTTTACCACTCAGCTGAGATTTTGATCAGAGTGGAGGCCCGGGGATACAGCCCCCTAAGGCCATCCCTTTATCCGGCCCTGGTAAAACTGACACTGAAATTGAAACTTTTATGCGACTTTAACAGCTTCCCAAAATTAAAAACCAATTACAAAAATGAATATATTAATTCCATCAAGTGAATATTAATCACGTCTATATGCAGAAACAAAAAAAAAACCTAGCACTTTCATGAAAATAAACCAAAAAGAAAAATATCGGGGAAGCCAGATTAGCACAATAAATTAGATATTGCTTCTGACAAAACGCTTGAATTTCTGAAAGCAAAGAAAAACAGCTTAAATACATTCCTCGGTTATCGATGCAAGAATTGTCGGTGTCGAGCCAATAAGAACAGAAACCTCCGTGATAACACAGTGGCGGTCAAGTTAAAAGAGAGAAAAAAATCTGTCGTCATTTATTATCGAAGAAACAATCGGTTCGAAATACTAAAATTTTAAATTGACTTCTATTTATTTTAAATATGTTTTGTTTAAACAAACAACAGAAAGTTTCAGAGGTTCTGAACTTGTCACAGGGAGGTTTGGCCAACCTCCGCCCGTTCCGTAAATGCTCTTCCCATGATCACAACCGAGCTATAGGTCTGCATCAAGTGCTATTAAATTCTGTGTGTACACATTATTCTATCAACATAATACGCTGAAAAAATATTTGAACGAACGAAAATATAATGTCCTAATATTTATCATAGGCAAGATTATTGAAATTGCAACATCGACTGTGTTAGTATTCTCAAATTACAATCACTTGCCCCTAGGAAATTATTCTGTAGTCCTATTAATTATACATATTCTGTACCTAAAATAAGAGTAGTAAAATTTTCTATTAAATTCGAAGACAAATAGACCATTGACCCGAACATTTTAGCGCTTGTGGTTCAGAACTGTATGTGCACTCTAGTCTTACAATTTTGAATGTAACCCATCATTAGGAGACATCCTTGGGAGGCTTGTTAAATTAAGAGATCGCGCACTTTGATATAAGAAACCAAAAGCATAGAAGTGATCAGAACGGATGTTTTATTTAAGCATTACATAAGTAAAAAAGAAGCACATACACCCATAGCCTTTCGTAGCTGTAGAAGCTAAGTAATTTAATATATGTTCACATTTGGAGACAATTTTGTTTTCTTTTTTCTTTCTTTTCCTTAAAAAAAAAAAAAGATCTTGTATTCCGTATAACACAAAATTTAAGATATATATATTTTTTACAATATTACCAGCATTGAATACTGAATCTTCTCTGCTTCCGTCAAAAAGAAATAGAAAATTAAAAAGTTATACTCCCACCAAACATAGATGGAAAAAAATAACTTCTTTTATCATTTCCAGGACATTAGAAAAATTACATTTTGTAATTTTTATCCAATTCCGACAATGTTTTACGGGTTTTCCTATATTCCTCCTTGTATAAGTAAATAGAAAATGTTATTCATTTCGAATTTTAATTGTAGATCAAAGATGTATGGATATTGTAAGTTTAGTTTCAATCGCCGAACTCCATTTTGGGTTAGGGGGCGCTGTGGCTCAGTTGTAGAGCATTCACCGCCGGTGCTTGAGGTCCCTGGTTCTATCCCAGCTCGCGCCGTGTGGACTTAGTGGTGGACAAACACCGTGCTCGTGGATTTTCTCGGGGTTCTACCGTTTCCTCCAACTTTCTTCATTCTACCATTTCACCCATCTCTTATCATCACCGAGCTCATTCGTGGCTAAGCGGTTAGCGCACGCGCCTTTGGCGCGGGAGACCCGGGTTCGATTCCCGGCGGGAGCTCATGTGGTTCGGATTCCACGTTAATCAGTAGGTCCACGTCTCATATAGCCTCGCTGCTGAAGGGGACGTTAAACTCAAAATCAACTCAACTCAACTCTTATCATCACCGTTTCCTTTAGCCCAAAGGGCATAAACGTGGGACGTAAAACTTAAAGATTTCATTTCATTTTTCTTTGTTTGTTTGTTTAGGCTAGACCCCAGAACCATAGGATTTTATAGCGGAATGTACCCCCTCTGCTACCGCTTAATAGAACTTGAATAATTTAAATGTTATTTTCGTTCTCACAACATCACGAAGATTACATTCCCCAAGTTTTATTCCATTAGAAAAAAAAATTAATGAGTATGCCATCTGTCCCACCTTTGCATATATAAATATAAAATATTATATGACCCCGTCTTGTAAATAGAAATGGTATTTTCTTTCTGGTTTTAATTATGGACCGAAGAGTTATGGATACTGTAAGTATCGTTCCAAGCGCGTAATTCCTTCTACGGTGTAGAATCAAGAACCATAGAATTTTGTGGGGTAATATGTCACCTCCACTTCCATCAGAAATAGGTATGGAGATTAAACATTATTTTCGTGTCCAACACATCAGGAATTTTAAATTCTGCAAGTTTTAATGTATTCATACATTTTTTTGGATATGTCCGCTGTCCCTCTTCCCCATTGTATGTGCAAATAGAAAATGTTACTTCTCTCGGCGTTCAATTGCAGACCGAAAAAGTTATGGATTCTCTAAGTTTCGTTCCAATCGTTCAAATCCTTCTAGCCAATACCCAATAGCTGAATCATACCTTACTAGCAGAGACAACTTACAAACCTCTTACTGTAAGCTTGAATTGCAAGTTGACCAAGCTTGCATCCAGCTTGATTGGAAAACGTGCAAGCATGCCGCAAGCTGGATTCCAGTAACGAAGTTACATGAAGGCAACTTCGCATTCAGTGTTCCATTTAAGCTTAACACAAGCGTTTTCCATGTCAAGTCAATAGCCAATGAAAGGCCAAGGATGTTATGACCTCTGCGAAGGGTCTAAAACATCGCTTGAAAGTACAACAAAAGGTAGATTGAATGAAAACAAGCTTTTCAAGTGCAAGCGTAAAAAGCCAAAAGCCAAGCACACGTAAACTGCCCGCAAGCTTTCTTGCTATTAGGGTAAGATTTTATGGAGAAATATGCCCCTTTACTGCCGCCAAATACAAATAAAAAATATATAGAATATATATCTTGGTTTTCAGCATGTCAGTCGAGTTAAATTTTCCTAGTTTATTTCAATTCAGACAATTTTTATGGGGTATGCTCCCCCGTCCACCGGTGCATAATTAAAAAGAAAATGTTAATTTTTCCGAGTTTTAATTGTAGGCCGGCGAGTTATTCGTCCTGAATTTTTTCTCAAAATCGCCAAATTCCTTCTAGGCTAGACCCAAGAGCCGAACCATACGAATTTAAGAAGGAACATACCCCTCTTCCCCCCCCCCCAAACAGAGTGAAGGAAAACTGTAAATATTAGTTTCGTTTTGAGGAGGTAGAGATATTTGGTTTTGCAAGTTTTATCAAATACGCGAAATTTAGAGTGGGTATGCAACCGTCTCCTCCTTTTATGTGCAAATAGAATATATTTTCCAGATTTTTGTTGCAGAATGAAGAGTTATGTATCCTATAAGTTTCGTTCCAATTACCTGGGGGACATGATGTCTCAGTGGTAGAGCGCTTACCTCTAGTTCATGGGGTCTCTGGTTCAATCCCCGGCCAAGTAAGTTTGTTGGACATCATAAGTGTTCTAGGGTTCTCTCGGGCTACTCCCACATTCTCATTCTAGCAATTCTTCCATCATCAGTCTTCCTCAGCCTAATGAGGGATGCACGGTGGCTCAGTGGTTGAGCGCTTTCCTCTAGCGCATGGAGTCCCTGGTTCAATCCCCGGCCAAGTGAGTTTGTTGGACATCAAAAGTGTTCTTGGGTTTTCTCGGGCTACTCCCACATTCTCATTCTACCAATTCTTCTCTCATCAATCTCCCTTAGCCTAGGGGGGGCGCGGTGGCTCAGTGGTAGAGCGTTCACCTCTGGTGCTTGGGGTCCCGGGTTCGATCCCAGCCCCGCCAAGTGAACTTTGTGGTGGACAAACACCGTGCTCGTGGGTTTTCTCGGGGTTCTCCCGTTTCCTCCCACTTTCTTCATTCCACCATTTCACTCATCTCTCATAATCACCGTCTCCTTTAGCCTAACCGGCATAACCGTGGGACGTAAAACTCAAAGATTTCATTTCATTTCATTTTCCCTTAGCCTAATGAGTGAGAAATGGTGGCTCAGCGGTAGAGCGCTTCCCTCTAGTGAAAGGGGTCCCTGGTTCCATCCCTAGCTAAGTAAGTGTGTTGGACATCATAAGTGTTCTTGGGTTTTCTCGGGGTACTCCCACATTCTCATTTTTGCAATTCATCCATCATCAGTCTCCCGTAGCCTAATGAGGGAGGCATGGTGGCTCAATGGTAGAGACTCTCCCTTAGTGCATGGGGTCCCTGGTTCAATCCCCTGCCAAGTAAGTTTGTTGGATATCATACGTGTTCTTGGGTTTTCTTGGGCTACTCCCACATTCTCATTCTAGCAATTCTTCTATCATCAGTCTCCCTTAGCCTAATGAGTGAGACATGGTGGCCCAGTGGTAGAGCGCTTTCCTCTAGTGCATGGGGTCCCTGGTTCAATCCCCGGCCAAGTGAGTTTGTTGGACATCAAAAGTGTTCTTGGGTTTTCTCGGGCTACTCCCACATTCTCATTCTACCAATTCTTCTCTCATCAATCTCCCTTAGCCTAGGGGGGGCGCGGTGGCTCAGTGGTAGAGCGTTCACCTCTGGTGCTTGGGGTCCCGGGTTCGATCCCAGCCCCCGCCAAGTGAACTTTGTGGTGGAAAAACACCGTGCTCGTGGGTTTTCTCGGGGTTCTCCCGTTTCTTCCCACTTTCTTCATTCCACCATTTCACTCATCTCTCATAATCACCGTCTCCTTTAGCCTAACCGGCATAACCGTGGGACGTAAAACTCAAAGATTTCATTTCATTTAATTTTCCCTTAGCCTAATGAGTGAAAAATGGTGGCTCAGTGGTAGAGCGCTTCCCTCTACTTCATGCGGTCCCTAGTTCAATCCCCGGCCAAGTAAATTTGTTGGACATCATATGTGTTCTTGGCTTCTCTCGGGCTACTCCCACTTTCTGATTCCAGCAATTCTTCCATCATCAGTCACCGTTAGCCTAATGAGGGGGCATGGTGGCTGAGTGGTAGAGCGCTTTCTTCTAGTTCATGCGGTTTCTGGTTCAACCCCCGGCCAAGTAAATTTGTTGGACATCATAAGTATTCTTGGGTTTTCTCGGGCTACTCCCACATTCTCATTCTAGCAATTCTTCCATCATCAGTCTTCCTCAGCCTAATGAGGGAGGCATGGTGGCTCAGTGGTAGAGACTTTTCCTTAGTGCATGCGGTCCCTGGTTCGATTCCTAGCTAAGTAAGTATGTTGGAAATCATAAGTGTTTTTTGTTTTTTTCGTGCTACTCCCACATTCTCATTCTAGCAATTCTTCAATCATAAATCTCCCTTAGCCTAATGAGCGAGAAATGGTGGCTCAGTGTTAGAAAGCTTCCTTCTAGTGCACGGGGTCCCTGGTTCGATCCCTAGCTAAGTAAGTGTGTTGGACATGATAAGTGTTCTTGGGTTTTCTCGGGCTACTCCCACGTTCTCATTTTTGCAATTCATCCATCATCAGTCCCCATTAGCCTAATGAAGGAGGCATGGTGGCTCAGTGGTAGAGCACTTCCCTCTACTTCATGCAGTCACTGGTTCAATCCCCGGCCAAGTAAGTTTGTTGGACATCATAAGTGTTCTCGGGTTTTCTTGGGCTACTCCCACCTTCTCATTCTAGCAATTCTTCCATCATCAGTCTTCCTAAGCGTAATGAGGGAGGCACAGTGGATCAGTGGTTGAGCGCTTTCCTCTAGTACATGGGGTCTCTGGTTCAATCCCCGGCCAATTAAGTTTGTTGGACATCATAAGTGTTCTTGGGTTTTCTCGGTCAACTCCCACATTCTCATTCTAGCAATTCTTCCATCATCAGTCTCCGTTAGGCTAATGAGGGAGGCATGGTGGCTCAGTGGTAGAGCACTTCCCTCTACTTCATGCAGTCACTGGTTCAATCCCCGGCCAAGTAAGTTTGTTGGACATCATAAGTGTTCTCGGGTTTTCTTGGGCTACTCCCACCTTCTCATTCTAGCAATTCTTCCATCATCAGTCTTCCTAAGCGTAATGAGGGAGGCACAGTGGATCAGTGGTTGAGCGCTTTCCTCTAGTACATGGGGTCTCTGGTTCAATCCCCGGCCAATTAAGTTTGTTGGACATCATAAGTGTTCTTGGGTTTTCTCGGTCAACTCCCACATTCTCATTCTAGCAATTCTTCCATCATCAGTCCCCATTAGCCTAATGAAGGAGGCATCGTGGCTGAGTGGTAGAGCGCTTACCCCTAGTGCATGGGGTCCCTGGTTCAACCCCCGGAGGAGTAAGTTTATTGGACATCATAAGTGTTCTTGAGTTTTCTTGGGCTACTCCCACTTCTTCATTCTAGCAATTCTTCCATCTTCAGTCTTCCTTAGCCTAATGAGGGATGCTTGGCGGCTCAGTGGTAGAGACTTTTCCTTAGTGCATGCGGTCCCTGGTTCGATTCCTAGCTAAGTAAGTATGTTGGAAATCATAAGTGTTTTTTGTTTTTTTCGTGCTACTCCCACATTCTCATTCTAGCAATTCTTCTATCATCGGTCTCCCTTAGCCTAATGAGTGAGAAATGGTGGCTCAGTGGTAGAACGATTCTCTCTAATGCACGCGGTCCATGGTTCGATCCCTAGCTAAGTAAGTGTGTTGGACATGATAAGTGTTCTTGGGTTTTCTCGGGCTACTCCCACATTCTCATTCTAGCAATTCTTCCATCATCAGTCTCCGTTAGGCTAATGAGGAAGGCATGGTGGCTCAGTGGTAGAGCACTTCCCTCTACTTCATGCAGTCACTGGTTCAATCCCCGGCCAAGTAAGTTTGTTGGACATCATAAGTGTTGTTGGGTTTTCTCGGGCTACTCCCACATTCTCATTCTAGCAATTCTTCAATCATAAATCTCCCTTAGCCTAATGAGCGAGAAATGGTGGCTCAGTGTTAGAACGCTTCCTTCTAGTGCACGGGGTCCCTGGTTCGATCCCTAGCTAAGTAAGTGTGTTGGACATGATAAGTGTTCTTGGGTTTTCTCGAGCTACTCCCACGTTCTCATTCTGGCAATTCTTCCATCATCAGTCTCCGTTAGCCTAATGAGGGAGGCATGGTGGCTCAGTGGTAGAGCGCTTTCCTCTACTTCATGCGGTCCCTGATTCAATCCCCGGCCACGTAAATTTGTTGGACATCATATGTGTTCTTGGGTTCTCTCGGACTACTCCCACTTTCTGATTCTAGCAATTCTTCCATCATCAGTCACCGTTAGCCTAATGAGGGGGCATGGTGGCTGAGTGGTAGAGCGCTTTCCTCTAGTTCATGCGGTTTCTGGTTCAACCCCCGGCTAAGTAAATTGGTTGGACATCATATGTGTTCTTGGGTTCTCTCGGGCTACTCCCACATTCTCATTCTAGCAATTCCTCCATCATCAGTCTCCGTTAGGCTAATGAGGGAGGCATGGTGGCTCAGTGGTAGAGCACTTCCCTCTACTTCATGCAGTCACTGGTTCAATCCCCGGCCAAGTAAGTTTGTTGGACATCATAAGTGTTGTTGGGTTTTCTCGGGCTACTCCCACATTCTCATTCTAGCAATTCTTCAATCATAAATCTCCCTTAGCCTAATGAGCGAGAAATGGTGGCTCAGTGTTAGAACGCTTCCTTCTAGTGCACGGGTCCGTGGTTCGATCCCTAGCTAAGTAAGTGTGTTGGACATGATAAGTGTTCTTGGGTTTTCTCGGGCTACTCCCACGTTCTCATTTTTGCAATTCATCCATCATCAGTCTCCCGTAGCCTAATGAGGGAGGCATGGTGGCTCAGTGGTAGAGCGCTTTCCTCTACTTCATGCGGTCCCTGATTCAATCCCCGGCCACGTAAATTTGTTGGACATCATATGTGTTCTTGGGTTCTCTCGGGCTACTCCCACTTTCTGATTCTAGCAATTCTTCCATCATCAGTCACCGTTAGCCTAATGAGGGAGGCATGGTGGCTTAGTGGTAGAGCGCTTTCCTTTAGTGCATGGGGTGCCTGGTTCAATACTCGGCCAAGTAAGTTTGTTGGACATCATAAGTATTCTTGGGTTTTCTCGGGCTACTCCCACTTTCTGATTCTAGCAATTCTTCCATCATCAGTCTCCCTTAGCCTAATGAGGGAGGCATGGTGGCTCAGTGGTGGAGCGCTTTCTTCTACTTCATGCGGTCCCTGGTTCAATATCCGGCTAAGAAAATTTGTTGGACATCATATGTGTTCTTGGGTTCTCTCGGCCTACTCCCACCTTCTCATCCTAGCAATTCTTCCATCATCAGTCTCCATTAGCCTAATGAGGGAGGCATGGTGGCTGAGTGGTACAGCGCTTTCCTCTGGTTCATGCGGTCCCTGGTTCAACCCCCGGCCAAGTGAGTTTGTTGGACATCATAAGTGTTCTTGGGTTTTCTCGGGCTACTCCCACATTCTCATTCTAGCAATTCTTCCATCATTAGTTTCCATTATCCTAATGAGGGAGGCATGGTGGCTGAGTGGTAGAGCGCTTTCCTCTAGTGCATGGGATTCCTGGTTCAATCCCAGGCCAAGTAAGTTTGTTGGACATCATACGTGTTCTTGTTTTTTCTCGGGCTACTCCCACATTCTCATTCTAGCAATTCTTCTATTATCAGTCTCCCTTAGCCTAATGAGGGAAGCATGGTGGCTCAGTGGTAGAGCGCTTTCCTTTACTTCATGCAGTCCCTGGTTCAATATCCGGCCAAGTAAATTTGTTGGACATCATATGTGTTCTTGGGTTCTCTCGGGCTACTCTCAATTTCTCATTCTAGCAATTCTTCCATCATCAGTCTCCGTTAGCCTAATGAGGGGACGTGGTGGCTGAGTGGTACAGCGCTTTCCTCTGGTTCATGCGGTCCCTGGTTCAACCCCCGGCAAAGTATGTTTGTTGGACATCATAAGTGTTCTTGGGTTTTCTCGGGCTACTCCCACATTCTCATTCTAGCAATTCTTCCATCATTAGTTTCCATTATCCTAATGAGGGAGGCATGGTGGCTCAGTGGTAGGGCGCTTTCCTCTAGTGCATGGGATTCCTGGTTCAATCCCAGGCCAAGTATGTTTGTTGGACATCATACGTGTTCTTGTTTTTTCTCGGGCTACTCCCACATTCTCATTTTAGCAATTCTTCCGTCATCAGTCTCCATTAGCTTAATGACGGTGGCATGGTGGCTCAGTGGTAGAGCGCCTTCCCTTAGTGCATGGAGTCCCTGGTTCAATCCCCGACCAAGTAAGTGTGTTGGACATCATAAGTGTTGTTGGGTTTTCTCGGGCTACTCCCACATTTTCATTCTAGCAATACTTCTATCATCAGGCTCCTTTAGCCTAATGAGTGAGAAATGGTGGCTCAGTGGTAGAACGATTCCTTCTAGTCCACGGGGTCCCTCGTTCAATCCCCGGCAAAGTAAATTTGTTGGACATCATATGTGTTCTTGGGTTCTCTCGGGCTACTCCCACTTTCTCATTCTAGCAATTCTTCCATCATCAGTCTCCGTTAGCCTAATGAGGGGACGTGGTGGCTGAGTGGTAGATCGCTTTCCTCTAGTTCATGCGGTCCCTGGTTCAACCCCCGGCCAAGTATGTTTGTTTGACATCATAAGTGTTTTTGGGTTTTCTCGGGCTACGCCCACATTCTCATTCTAGCAATTCTTCCATCATCAGTCTCCATTAGCCTAATGAGGGAGGCATGGTGGCTTAGTGGTAGAGCGCTTTCCTCTAGTTCATGCGGTACTGGTTCAATCCCCGGCCAAGTAGGTTTGTTTGGCATCATAAGTGATTTTGGGTTTTCTCAGGCTACTCCCACTTTCTCATTCTAGCAATTCTTCCATCATCAGTCTCCGTTAGCCTAATAAGGGGACGTGGTGGCTGAGTGGTAGATCGCTTTCCTCTAGTTCGTGCGGTCCCTGGTTCAACCCCCGGCCAAGTATGTTGGTTTGACATCATAAGTCTTCTTTGGTTTTCTCGGGCTACTCCCACATTCTCATTCTAGCAATTCTTCCATCATCAGTCTCCATTAGCCTAATGAGGGAGGCATGGTGGCTTAGTGGTAGAGCGCTTTCCTCTAATTCATGCGGTCCCTTTTTCAATATCCGGCCAAGAAAATTTTGTTGGACATCATATGTGTTCTTGGGTTCTCTCGGGCTACTCCCACTTTCTCATTTTAGCAATTCTTCCATCATCAGTTTCCCTTAGAATAATGAGGGAGGCATGGTGGCTCAGTGGTAGAGCGCTTTCCTCTACTTCATGCGGTCCCTGGTTCAACCCCCGGCCAAGTATGTTTGTTTGACATCATAACTGTTCTTGGGTTTTCTCGGGCTACTCCCACATTCTCATTCTAGCAATTCTTCTATTATCAGTCTCCCTTAGCCTAATGAGGGAGGCATGCTGGCTCAGTGGTAGAGCGCTTTCCTCTACTTCATGCGGTCCCTGGTTCAATATCCGGCCAAGTAAATTTGTTGGTCATCATATGTGTTCTTGGGTTCTCTCGGGCTACTCCCACATTCTCATTCTAGCAATTCTTCCATCATCAGTCTCCATTAGCCTAATGAGGGAGGCATGATGGCTTAGTGGTAGAGCGCTTTCCTCTAGTGCATGGGGTGCCTGGTTCAATACCCGGCCAAGTGAGTTTGTTGGACATCATAATTGTTCTAGGGTTTTCTCGGGCTACTCCCACATTTCTCATTCTAGCAATTCTTCTATTATCAGTCTCCCTTAGACTAATGAGAGAGGCATGGTGGCTCAGTGGTGGAGCGCTTTCCTCTACTTCATGCGGTCCCTCGTTCAGTCCCCGGCCAAGTAAATTTGTTGGACTTCATATGTGTTCTTGGGTTCCCTCGGGCTACTCTCACTTTCTCATTCTAGCAATTCTTCCATCATCAGTCTCCGTTAGCCTAATGAGGGGACGTGGTGGCTGAGTGGTAGATCGCTTTCCTCTAGTTCATGCGGTCTCTGGTTCAACCCCCGGCCAAGTATGTTTGTTTGACATCATAAGTGTTCTTGGGTTCTCTCGGGCTACTCCCACATTCTCATTCTAGCAATTCTTCCATCATCAGTCTCTGTTAGTCTAATGGGGGGACGTGGTGGCTGAGTGGTAGATCGCTTTCCTCTAGTTCATGCGGTCTCTGGTTCAACCCCCGGCCAAGTATGTTGGTTCGACATCATAAGTGTTCTTGGGTTTTCTCGGGCTACTCCCACATTCTCATTCTAGCAATTCTTCTATTATCAGTCTCCTTTAGCCTAATGAGGGAGGCATGGTGGCCCAGTGGTAGAGCGCTTTCCTCTACTTCATGCAGTCCCTGGTTCAATATCGGGCCAAGTAAATTTGTTGGTCATCATATGTGTTCTTGGGTTCTCTCGGGCTACTCCCACTTTCTCATTCTAGCAATTCTTCCATCATCAGTCTCCGTTAGCCTATGAGGGGGCGTGGTGGCTGAGTGGTAGAGCGCTTTCATCTATTGCATGGGGTTCCTGGTTCAATACCCGGCCAAGTGAGTTTGTTTGACATCATAAGTGTTCTTGGGTTTTCTCGGGCTACTCCCACATTCTCATTCTAGCAATTCTTCTATTATCATTCTCCCTTAGCCTAATGAGGGAGGCATGGTATCTCAGTGGTAGAGCGCTTTCCTCTACTTCATTCGGTCCCTGGTTCAATATCCTGCCAAGTAAATTAGTTGGACATCATATGTGTTCTTGGGTTTTCTCGGGCTACTCCCACATTCTCATTCTAGCAATTCCTCTATCATCAGTCTCCGTTAGCCTAATGAGGGAGGCATGGTGGCTGAGTGGTAGAGCGCTTTCCTCTAGTTCATGCGGTGCCTGGTTCAACCCCCGGCCAAGTATGTTTGTTTGACATCATAAGTGTTCTTGGGTTTTCTCGGGCTACTCCCACATTCTCATTCTAGCAATTCTTCCATCATCAGTCTCCATTAGCCTAATGAGGGAGACATTTTGGCTTAGTAATAGAGCGCTTACCTCTAGTGCATGGGGTCCCTGGTTCAATCTCCGACCAAGTATGTTGGTTTGACATCATATGTGTTCTTGGGTTCTCTCGGGCTACTCCCACTTTCTCATTCTAGCAATTCTTCCATCATCAGTTTCCCTTAGAATAATGAGGGAGGCATGGTGGCTCAGTGGAAGAACGCTTCCCTCTAGGGCACGGGGTACGTCGTTCGATCCCTAGCAAAGTAATTGTGTTGGACATCATAAGTGTTCTTGGGTTTTCTCGGGCTACTCCCACATTCTCATTCTAGCAATTCTTCTATCATCAGGCTCCTTTAGCCTAATGAGGGAGACATGTTGGCTCAGTAATAGAGCGCTTACCTCTAGTGCATGGGGTCCGTGGTTCTATCCCTATCTAAGTTAGTGTGTTGGACATCATAAGTGTTCTTGGGTTTTCTCGGGCAACTCCCACATTCTCATTCTAGCAATTCCTCCATCATCAGTTTTCGATACCTAATGAGGGACGCATGGTGGCTGAGTGGTAGAGCGCTTTCCTTTAGTTCATGCGGTCTCTGGTTCAACCCCCGGCCAAGTATGTTTGTTTGACATCATAACTGTTCTTGGGTTTTCTCGGGCTACTCCCACATTCTCATTCTAGCAATTCTTCTATTATCAGTCTCCCTTAGCCTAATGAGGGAGGCATGCTGGCTCAGTGGTGGAGCGCTTTCCTCTACTTCATGCGGTCCCTCGTTCAGTCCCCGGCCAAGTAAATTTGTTGGACTTCATATGTGTTCTTGGGTTCCCTCGGGCTACTCCCACTTTCTCATTCTAGCAATTCTTCCATCATCAGTCTCCGTTAGCCTAATGAGGGGACGTGGTGGCTGAGTGGTAGATCGCTTTCCTCTAGTTCATGCGGTCTCTGGTTCAATTCCCGGCCAAGTATGTTTGTTTGACATCATAAGTGTTTTTGGGTTTTCTCGGGCTACGCCCACATTCTCATTCTAGCAATTCTTCCATCATCAGTCTCCATTAGCCTAATGAGGGAGGCATGTTGGCTGAGTGGTAGAGCGCTTTCCTCTAGTTCATGCGGTCCTGGTTCAATCCCCGGCCAAGTAGGTTTGTTTGACATCATAAGTGTTTTGGGGTTTTCTCGGGCTACTCCCACTTTCTCATTCTAGCAATTCTTCCATCATCAGTCTCTGTTAGCCTAATGAGGGGACGTGGTGGCTGAGTGGTAGATCGCTTTCCTCTAGTTCATGCGGTCCCTGGTTCAACCCCCGGCCAAGTATGTTGGTTTGACATCATAAGTGTTCTTGGGTTTTCTCGGGCTACTCCCACATTCTCATTCTAGCAATTCTTCCATCATCAGTCTGCATTAGCCTAATGAGGGAGGCATGGTGGCTTAGTGGTAGAGCGCTTTCTTCTAGTGCATGGGGTGCCTGGTTCAATACCCGGCCAAGTGAGTTTGTTCGACATCATAAGTGTTCTTGGGTTTTCTCGGGCTACTCCCACATTCTCATTCTAGCAATTCTTCTATTATCATTCTCCCTTAGCCTAATGAGGGAGGCATGGTGGCCCAGTGGTAGAGCGCTTTCCTCTACTTCATGCAGTCCCTGGTTCAATATCGGGCCAAGTAAATTTGTTGGTCATCATATGTGTTCTTGGGTTCTCTCGGGCTACTCCCACTTTCTCATTCTAGCAATTCTTCCATCATCAGTCTCCGTTAGCCTATGAGGGGGCGTGGTGGCTGAGTGGTAGAGCGCTTTCCTCTATTGCATGGGGTTCCTGGTTCAATACCCGGCCAAGTGAGTTTGTTGGAAATCATAAGTGTTCTTGGGTTTTCTCGGGCTACTCCCACATTCTCATTCTAGCAATTCTTCTATTATCAGTCTCCCTTAGCCTAATGAGGGAGGCATGGTGGCTCAGTGGTAGAGCGCTTTCCTCTACTTCATTCGGTCCCTGGTTCAATATCCTGCCAAGTAAATTAGTTGGACATCATATGTGTTCTTGGGTTTTCTCGGGCTACTCCCACATTCTCATTCTAGTAATTCTTCTATCATCAGTCTCCGTTAGCCTAATGAGGGAGGCATGGTGGCTCAGTGGTGGAGCGCTTACCTCTTGTCTTCTTAGGGTTTTTTTTTCATAGTGTCGTGAGGTCTTCTCAGGGTACTCCCATTTCCTCCTACTTTCTCATTCTATCAATTCTTCCATTATGATTCACTTGTTTTAATCATTGTTTCCTTTTGCCTAACAGGCTTAATCTTGGGACTTTAAACTCAAAGATTTCATTTCATTTATCTTCCAAGAGCCAAACCATAGGGTACTATGGAAGAATACGCTCCCTCTTCCCCCGTCAGAAAGGAACTGAAGAAATTAAAAATAATTTTCATCCTCACAACGCGACATCATAGATTAAACTCTGAAAATTTTCCCATTCTTATTTTTTTTTAATGGGTATCTGCTTGTATTTAATTTGTATGTGTATTTTTTTTTTCGAATTTTAACCGTAGGTCGGAGACCTGTGAATCCTGCAGTTTTATTTGAACCGCGTAACTATGGACTTGATGTTGACGTTCCCATTAAAACTCAATCAATGAATCAAACCAATCGCATAGTTCCTTCTGGACATTTCTTTGTGATTATGCCCCCTGTTCCCCTTGTATGTGTAAATAGAAATTATGAATCACACACACACACACACACACACACACACACATATATATATATATATATATATATATATATATATATATATATATATATATATATATATATATATATATTATTTCTAGGTGGAAGACTACGGATTCGGTAAGTTTAGTTTTAATCGACCAACATCTTCTAGGCTAGAATCAAGAGCTCATCTATTAGATTTCGTTGGGAGTATGCCCTTCTATTCCCTCCAATTTGGAATAGAGAAAAATATAGAATATATTTTGTTCTTAGAATGTGAGGGAAAGGAAACTTTCCAAGCTTGGTCTCATATGGTTTATTATTCAGGGATCTGGTCCCCAACCCCCCCCCCTTGTACATAGAGAATGTTACATTTTCTTGGATTTAATTGTATACCGAAGATCTACGGATCCTGTAAGTTTAGTCGCGACCACTCAACTTGTAATCTAGACCCAAAATTAAACCGCAGGATACTATGGGAGAACATGCCGACTCTACTCCCATGAAAAAAAAGAAAGAAAAAGAAAAATTAATTTCATTCTCAGAACGTCAGAAAGATTAAAATTTTCAAGTTTTATCCCATTCTTACAATTTTTGACGGGTATGGCCCCTACGCTCCCTTGTATGTGTAAATAGAAAATATTATTGTTTACAGGTCTTGATCGTAGGCTGTAGCAGGGGCTATGGATCCTATAAGTTTCCTTCCAACCAAATTCTCTCTTGTCTAGACTCAAGAGAAGATTCATGGATTTTATGAGTTAATATGCTCTGTCTGATTTCGCCAAATAGGGGTAGAAAAAATTAAAAATATATTATCGTTCACAGGACCTCAGAGAGATAAATTTTGCAAGTTTTATCCCATTCGTGCAATTTTTAGTAGTATGCTTCTTTCCCCTTTGTATGTGTAAATATATAGAAAGTGCTATTTTCTTTCAGGATTTAGTGTAGGCCGACGATTAATGGATCCTGTATGTTTCGTCCCGCTCGTGTAACTCCTTCTGAGCTGGACCAGAGAGTCCTACTATATCATTTTATGGAGTATGTCCCTCTCCTCCCGAAAAATAGGTATACGAAAACTTTAGGTATTATTTTTGTTTTCAAGAGTGCGGGAGATTAAGTTTTGCAAGTTTTATCCTATATGGAATTGTTTTAGGGGTATGGCCTATGTCCCCACCTTGTATGTGAAAATTATATATATTCTCGTTCTCAGAACTTCAGGAAAATTACATTTTGCAGGCTTAATCTCATTCGTACAATTTTTTGAAGTATGCCCCTGTTCCTCCCTTTTGCATGTATAATTAGAAAATGTTATTTTTGCGCATTTTAGTCTTAGCCATGGATTCTGTAAATTTTATTTCAATGCCCAACTTCTACGTTAGACCTAAGAGCTGATCCATTCGATTTTCAGCAAATATGGCTCATTTGCTCTCGACCAGCAGGGATAAGAAAAATAAAAAAATATATCTTCATTCTCAGGATTTCAGGGAAACTAATTTTGTTAAGTTTAATCCCTTTCGGACACTTTCTATTGAATGTCCTACTCCGTCCTCCCTTGCATATGTAAATACAAAATGTTATTTTGGGAGGGGGGTTAATTGCAGGCCGACGAGGAATGGACCCTGCAAATTTCATTTCACTTGGCCAATTACTTGTTACCTAGAGTCAAGAGCTGATCCATAGGATTTTATGAAGTTGCATGCCCCCTCTTCTTCCGTCAAATAGCAATACAAAAAAAAAAATTAAATTGTTCTCGTTCTCAGGATGCCAGAGAGACTAAATTTTACAAGCTTGATCCCATTTGGACTAGTTTTAATATTATGCCCCCTGTAACCCATTATGTATACATTTTTTTTTAATTTTTTATTTTATTTGTAGGTCGTCGAGATATGAATCCTGTAAATTTCGTCCCAATGTCTCAACTGCTACACTAGACCCAAAAGCCCTACCATAGGGTACTATGGGAGAGAATATACCCACTCTGCTCCAACAAAAAGGAAAAAAACATAAAAAAATGAGAACTTAGTTTCATCTCAGAATGTCAAAAAGATTAAAAATTTTGCAAGTATTACCCCATTCGTACAATTTTGGGGGGGTATGGCCCCTGTTCTCCCTTGTGTGTATAAACAAAAAATATTATTGTTTAAGAGTTTTAATTGTAGGACGAGGGGCTACGGATCCTTTAAGTTTCATTCCAATTGTTTAATTCTATTTAGTCTAGATCCAAGAGCAGATTCATGGGATACGAGGAAATATGCCCCTCCGCTATCGCCAAATAGGGATGGAAAAATATTTTTAAAAAATATATCTTCGTTCTCAGGACTCCAGAGAGATTAAATTCTGCAAGTTTTATCCCATTTGCACAATTTTTATGGGGTATACCCCTGCTCCTGTCCCCCTCTGTATGTGTAAATAGAAAATGCCATTTTTTTCTTAGGTTTTAATTATAGGCTGACGAGTTATGGATCCTGTAAATTACATTCCAATAGAACAAACCTTTCTGCGTTAGCCTCAAGATCTCGAACATAGGATGCTATCGGAGAATATGCTACTTCTGCTCCCACAAAAAAAGACAGACAAATAAAAAATTTGTTTCGCTCTCAGAACATCAAAAAGATTAATTTTTGCAAGTTTTCTCCCATTCCTACAATTTTTACGGGTATTCTTTTTGTTTCCTTTGTATGTATAAATAGGTAATGCTATTTTTTTTTTTTTTTTTGCGAATTTTATTTCAAGTTCGAGGACCTATCAATCCTGTAAGTTTCGTTCCAATTGCCCAGTTCCTTCTACGTTAGACCCAAGAGTCGAAGCAAAGGATTTTATGCGGGAATATGGAATAATTTTTGATGGGTATGCCCTTTTAATGGTATGCTGAAAATGTATGGATCCTGTAAGTTTCCTTCCAATCATACAAATCTTTCTATGCTAGACCCGGGAGACCAACCACAAGATACTCTGTGAGAATATGCCAAGTCAAAAAGACATAGAAAAATTTAGAAGTTATTTTCGTTTTCAGGACGTCAAAAAAATTAAATTTTGCAAGTTTTATACCATTCGTAGAACTTTTAATTGATATGCTCCTGTACTCCATTGGACGTGTAATTAGATTTTTTTTTAAGGTTTTAATCGTAGACCGAAGCCCTATGGATCCTGATTCATTTCAGTTGTCCAACTCCTAGGCTGGTCCCAAGAGCCGGTCTATTGTATTATAAAGAAGAATATGTCACAACTTTTAAGGGGTATGCCCCCTGTTTCACTTGTATGTGCTCAATGCAAAGTCTTCTTTATTCGGGTTTTAATCGTTTTAATCGTGTAACTCGTTCTAGGCTAGACCCAACAGCTCAATCATAGGATATGGGAGGATGTGCCCCCTCTGCTCCTCTCAAAAACGGACAGAAAAATATAAAAATTATTCTCGTTCTCAGAATGTCAAGGAAATCAAAAATGTGCAAGTTCTATCCCATTTGGACGGTTTTTGAGGAGTATGTAAAATGCCTCCCGCCCCTCCTTCTATGTGAAAATGGGAAATGTTATTTTTTCAAATTCAGCTTGTTATTCGAGGACCTATAGGCCTGTAATTTTCCTTCCAATCGCCAAACTTTTTCTTGGCAAGACCCAGGCACGTAGGAAGGATCCAGGGGGTCCGGACACCCCTTCGAGACCAGAAATGAAAAAATTAAGGAAGGATGGAACAAAATGAAATGAGAAAAAGAAGGATCAACGTTAAAATTTAAAAAAAAAAACTATACAGGAAGCTTTTGTTTACTCTTTCTTATAAGTAGATTTGTATTACAGTAGGACGTCGATAATCCGAACGTCCAAAATCCGAAGGTGGTCCCTAGAAGCTTTTTACATTTTGTCTTAGTGCTAGCGATAAACAAACAATAGGGTTGTCCGTTGGCGTTGTGTGAATCAGTGTTTTTACAAAATCTCATTAATATATAATTATTTGTCATGCATATTTTTATTTTCCCTTAGGCCTAAACAGGTTAAGTTTTAAGTGTGAGTTATAAGAACTGTGTAATTTAGTGTACGAGCAGGTTCTTCAGAAACATTAAAAGTAAGTAGCCTTACGTACGGTATTGTAATTACTGTATGTACTGTATAACCAATGTATCGATAAAAGAGCATACCGTACAGTATATTTAAGCCTAAAAAGCATTTTCTTGGTTATTTTAGAAAATCCGAACAATTTGAAAGTCCAAGCAACCTGTGGTTCCAATTAGCTCGGATTTTCGACTTCTTACTGTACTTGCAATACATGGTGGCGAGGTGAGCGAGATATCCTGGAAAAGTCAGGGAATTTGAAATTTCTAGAATTTGAAATTTCTGAGTTACGGAATTCTCAGAATTTCTGCTACTAGTCAGGGAGATTTCAAGCTTCCCAAAGCATAGTACCGCTGTGTAACAGCGTGGACATTTTTTAACGTAAGTTTTCTTCATCGCATCCTTGCAGTATCAAACATTTTATTTCAAAAACAATTTTCTGCTCATCTTTTAACCCGTCATTTGGAACCGACAGTAGTTGACGAAATAATAAAAACAAAAATTTATGTGTTAAGAAAGTTCTGTTAGCATTTGATTCAACAGAGAAAGGAACGCAGAGATTGTAAAATATCTTGCAAGACATTATTGAGTATGCACGTTTTATAATAGTGAATATGTACTTTTATAATAGTTGAGGTCATAATGAAAGGAAAATTGTCATATTTGAATAAACAGAGGAAGAACGTAAATATTATAAAATCTTTTTGAATATTTTTTTATTCTTTTATTCGAGATTTCTTCATAGTTTGTTATTAAAATACTTAGCAACATATCCTCATTTTATTGTTCTAATAAACTAATATATGTTGATAGTAAAGTACTTTAGATTGGTCAAGCTCCTGGGCCTTCAGAATTTCATGTCACGCCCCTTCCCCTCCCCCCCCTTCCGCCGTTAAGAAATCCTGGCTAAACGAACCAATATATATTCCAGTCAAATAGTCTAGAATGATCGAGCCCCTGGTGTGATGACTACAGTATTTCATGTCACGGACTTCTTCTTCACGAAATCCTGGCTACGTGCCTGCCAGACCCAATACTCAAACCATACGAGTGGCCCCGCGTAATGTAGTTGCTAACGCTCTCACATTCGATGCGAGCGCTTCCGAGTTCGATTCCCGGTGAAGGCACTCGGTTGAAAAAGTCTAAACAACATTTTCAGGTCAGCCATCCTGAATTAAGTTTTCTTGGCTTTTTGTTATTCACACCAGGTAAATGCCGAGGTGGTACCTAAGTCATAGGTCCCAGGCCACTTCCTTCCTTCCCCAATCCTTTCTTCACTCCCTTTCACTTTAGAAAATTTTAAAAATTATTTTCGTTCTCAAGACGGGAAGGAGAATAAATTTTGCAAGTTTGATTGGTGTGCCCCTGCTGCCCTATTTGTATGTGTAAATAGAACTTTTGGGGAAAGGAAGTTCCTTGTAGGTCAAAGAAAAAATGATATCTTTTAAGTTTTACGTCCACGGTTATGCCGGCTAGGCTAAAGGAGACAGTGATGTTGAGAAATGAATGAAATGGTGGAATGAAGAAAGTGGGACAAAACGGGAGGACCCCGAGAAAACTCAGGTACACTGTGTTTGTCCACCATAAAGTTCACTTATCGCGAACTGGGTTCGAACCAATGACCCCATGTACTACAGATAAACGCTCTACCACTGACCCACCACGGCCCCCTCGTAGGCCAAAGAGCAATGAATCCAGTAAGTTTCTTTCCAATCGCCCAATACCTTCTAGGCAAGACTCAAGAGCAAAACCGTTACAATTAGCGAAATGCTATTCAACAATATCAAATAGCTCAGAAACAACGAGCATATGTATTTCAGGTTATATTAATGCAAATTTCAATAGACATCTTAGAACTACTTTGCTAATTGGTTAGTCGACCTCACTTTATGGCGGAATTGGAACCATCTTTTTAATTATTTTTTTTAAAGTTTAATTTAATTAATGTGAAAATAAAATTCTTCTCTTCTTTCACCGGGAATCAAAACAAGAACCACGTGCACTAAACGTAGAAGGCGCTAGCCATTAGGCCAGTGGGTAGGACATAAGAAACTTCGTAATGCATTCAAGTTTTAGTACTGGAAAACCGGGCATCAACCTCAGATCCTCTGCACTAAAGGCGCTCGCTCTAGTCTCGGAACCTACGGGGAGGGCTTAAAACTCATTATTATTGTTATGTAACTTTCGCACTGCTATTTAAACCTTAAAGTATATGCATACTGTAAAATTCAAGTATTATCTTGAAAAATTACACAATTACCAAATAAGAACAAAATATTAACTGTTGTAACGAAGAATGAAAATAATACATTTTGAACTTAAAAAAATATTAAGTAAATGTGAAAATTCCATACAAAATACTTCCACAAAAATGTTAAACTTATAACTAAAATTTAAAAAAACTGTTAAAGAAGTAAGAGTCATTATTAGATTTTATTTCATTATTTCCGCACGTCGGACGTACTATCAAGCCATAGGCTACGATCTTTTAGTAATACTTGTAGTACTTTTTAACCAGGTCAAATAAGAACTTTCTATATAGCTAGCATACCCGTCTTTGCCGCGGGAAAATCAGGTTCGATTTAAGGTAGGGGCCCATTTGTTTGGACCCCACGTTAAGCATGCGTCCAAGTCTTAACTTAGCCTAGGAACTGAAATATAGCGTTAAACATTAACACAGCCAATTTCAAGAGGATAAAGAGATTCAGCATAATGCTTTAATGTAATCTAACTTTTGCTGCCGAAAATTTCTGTTTTAATTTAAATTACAAAGTCGTTGCAAAAAAATAATGGCCGGTTTTATATAGCCTATGTTTATATGTTGATATTTTAATAAATATTCAGTAAATAGATTAGATATTGATCATGGATTATTCGAAGCGTGTTTTTCGCTTTATCAATCAATTGTATTATGCTTGTTTCAGATCGTTTATAAAAATGCTGTCAAAACAAGAAATTCGGATCAATTTATTTCACGAGTTCAAACTTGGTCACAGTGCTGCAGAAGCAAATCGAAATATCAGCAAAGCACGGGCTGTTGACTCCGCTTCTGAACGTCGCACACGCAGATGGTTTGGGAAGTTCCGCACTGGTGACCTTAGTCTCGGTGATGAAGAGAGTCGCGGTCGACAATCAGAAGTTGACAACGACTAATTAAAGGTGACAATCGAAGCTGTCTTACTCAAAACCACACGAAAAGTTGCCGAAGAGCTCACGCAGACCGTTCTACAGTTGCTCGCTGTTTG
This sequence comes from Thermobia domestica, assembly GCF_964235325.1. Taxonomy (NCBI): domain Eukaryota; kingdom Metazoa; phylum Arthropoda; class Insecta; order Zygentoma; family Lepismatidae; genus Thermobia; species Thermobia domestica. The sequence continues at coordinate 114,637,274 of NC_137469.1, read as the reverse complement.
AAACAAACCAGAAAAGTTAAGAAGCTCGACAAATGGGTGCCGCACGAATTGAACGAAAAATTAAAAACAAAAAGTCGTAGTTTGGAGGTTTCTTCAAATCATCTTCAACGCGACGAACCGACCCCTTTCTCGAGCCGAATTGTGAAGTGCGACGAGAAATGGATTCTCTACAACAATTGGCGAATTTCGACACAATGTTGGTTCGCGACGAGGCTCCGCGACACTTTCCAAAGCCGAAGTTGCATCAAAAGAAGAATAACTTTCTGAATCCGGACGAAACCATAATAGTTAAGAAACTGTGCCAACAAATCGGTGAAATGTACCAAAAACTTCAAATATGTTCGCAGCATTAGTCGACAGAGAAGTACCCAATGTTTCTGCAATGTCAACGCTAAATCATACGTTGAAATGAGCACGCGACAAAATCCGCACGACCTAGGTTATGAGACTGTCAATCACCCACCCAATTGCCGCGCTGGACCTCTCGCCTACCGATTACCACTTTGTCGAGCATCTCTAAAACTTATTGCGCGAGAAATTCTTCAAAAACGGAAACGATGAGAGAAAAACGCCTTCAACGACTTCATCGGCTACAGAACTCCGAAATTCTATACTACCGGCATATGTAAACTTTCTCAATTTCGAAAAGAAAAAGTTGATTGTAATGGTTCGATTAATAAAGTTTTGTTTAAGGTGACCTATAAATGTTTAAAGATGACTGTTCAAAACGGTCATTAATTTTACAACAACCAAATATTAAATTAGTTCGTTATTCTGTATTTATCTTTATCGGCTATCATGTATCATCAAACAATAATATTCGTTTCGAGAATTTATTTCTAGGAATCAATCACGGTGACTACGCGTAATTCGGAAATAATCATTAAAAAGTGTATTTGCAGAGAATTTCTGTAATATTACCAAAAAAATATGATTCAAAAACTTCTTTCTTGAAAATATATATTGTGCTGAAAAAGTACACGGTGCACTTTATGACCACTGTCACGTCAAAGCTTATGCCGGTGCACTGCGATACAATAAATCTACAAATTACAATCCGCTAGCGACACATCTGAGCAAAAGCAGTAAATATTTTGAGTTAAATCGCAATTTGAAATCTGTCTGAAAATAAATTATTAGGTAAGAAAATGAACAAAAAATAGACCAAACTCAAGCAGATTAACTAAAATAAAATGGTACTTACCGGGGATGATCGCAGATCGCAGATTACCTCTGGATCAAAAAACGATTTAAGCTGAATACAGTTCAATTGCATTGCTAATATAATTTGCGTTTAGTTGTCCGTAACGCACACTCAAATATGACAGAGACACACACTTGCAGTTTTGATTAATCAGTTCACTTGAAGTAGGTAACCGCCTTGCTTGTCACATACACTTCTCTGCGTCCCCACTCACACACACACACACACACATACACATAGATACGTTCTGCACAACTCGTAAGCAATGTCTCGATGATCTGCACAAGTGAAGTTCTGAAGACCGACTGGTGAAACACTCAAGACGTTTGGCTATATAATCCCACTGCAAGCAGATTACGCGAGAGTCTTCTGAAGACACTTCCCGCCAAAACTTTTGATTGGTCTAGAGAAATACGTGTTTAGATGCTAGCCCAATGGAAGACTCTGCCGCCGTAGAAGACTCTGGCACCCTGCAGAAGACTCTGCAGACAGCCAATCAAATGTGCTTCTGATATTTGTTGAGTGCTTAGTTGCCACATACATATGTACGTAGGTGGTTTCCAGAAAAGAGAGCTGATTCCTGTCGTGCTGCGTTACTTTGACAGAATTTTCCAGAACGTAAACATGCCAACAGCGCCTACGGTTGCTCTAACTATCACGTGATCTCCATGTTCAGGACGTTCTCCGTCCTTCGAGTATACAGCAATGTAAAGAAAATGAATAAATGTATCCCTCCGCGTTATGAATGTGACCGGCCGCTCAAGAACCATATGAGGCTGACTCATGTTCGCCCACACCCACACAAAGCTTTGATATCTCACTCAAAAGGGTCTCATCAAATAATTTACGAGTACTTACAACGTAACATGCTTGTAATAAATCGATTATATAAAAATGAAAATGAAATAATATTGTTTGCATATTCAGTTGATTCATGTAAAAAAAAAAAAAAAAGTCGGAACTGATTGTAATGAATATCTGGATACAGTTATCACCTACCTTGAACTGAGTTTTATTATAATATTTTTATTAAAATGCATGTGCTGAGGGGGCTCATAATTTATGAGAAAAAAAAATAAGAATCTCCCGAACCTCTCAAGCTGGAGACATGAAACTCGGTACATAAATTTTTCATAAAAAGTAAACAGAAACATGTCCTTGAATTTTTTGAAAATTAATTGGTTTAAGGGGTGTGCAAGGGGGCATTTAACATCTATATTATACATAAATATGAACATATGTGTGTATGTTGCAGGGTAATTCTAGAATACTTAGAATGGTCCGATCCCAGCTCGCGACAAGTGGGCTTCGTGATGGACAAACACCAAATGTGTGGGTTTTCTCGGGGTTGTCCTATTTGCTCCCACTTTCTTCATTCCATCATGTCATTCATTTCTCATCATCATCGTCTCCTTTATCCTACACGGCATAATTGTGGAACGTAAAAGTGAAAGAATGGAACACCTTGAGCAATTTCCCAAACTTAGTACACACATGACTTACAATCTAGAAACAACTACTGTGGGCGTAATATACCCTAGAAGCCTTAGGTGAGTTGTGAATTTTGTGATATGCAAAAATTGTCGAAAACGACTGATATAGTGTCGCATTCATAATTTTCGGGGTCTCTGAAGTGAATAGTGGCACTCTTGATGCCGTTTAGGTCTAAGTTCAGTTCCCATCGAGATAAGACTGAGAAGGAGTAAAGGATGGAAGTATGAAGAGGTGACATTACCGATTTTTACAGTATCATTAGGTTTTCATTATATTGTGTATTCTAAAGTGAAAAGAGTTTTCAAATACTGTATTATCCACAAAGAAACTATTCTCCCTGTGCGAAGAACGTCCACTTCAGCTACTAAAGTTAAAAGAAAGAAATCATTGGTCCTGATTTGTATTGTGAAACATCAAACTTTTAATGGGATTAGAAGTGTGAATACAAAATTTAGAAGATTTATAAAAAAAAAAAAATATTTAAATTCCAGAATACGTTAGTAGTTCATAATGGAATGTATTTCATAATAAACATGACCAACCGTAGCGATTTGAAACGAATTTCTGGTTTTTCGTTCTCGTCTCAAGTTCTAGACAAATCTACCTTGGGAGGTTTGAAATTTTGAGCTTGGTTCAAGCATTAGCATTTATTGTTCAAAGACAGTTTAGTTTAGGCTATTTGAAATGGAGCTTTTTCTAATATACAACTTCTGTAATCTATGTTATTAGATGAAATAATAAAAGTGACTCAGTCATCAATGCCCAAGCCCTTACTGTATCTAGAAAAAAACTCCCTCAAATCACGAAAGCAATGGAAGCAATAGATCTTTTGAAATACGTACTCAACGGGAATAAAGTGTTTTATTTTATTTTATTTTATTTTATTTTATCTTTTTAAGAATGGAGTTTCTTTCGATTTCCTGAGGAGATGGAACTCCACATTATGAACTGATCATTAAAACCAATCGTTTTCAAAAATTCTGTTCTTAAGAAGAAAGGGGGTGCTATCAGGGGCGTCATTTAGGGGGGCAAGGGGCAATTGCCGCCCCTGAGTTTGAGATTTATATAGATTTTATAAATAAAATAGTAGTAAATCAGTGAAAAATAGGAAATTTTACTTATATCAAGGGGACTTGCCCCCCCCCCCCCAAGTAAAATCTGAAATGATGCTCCTGGGTGCTATTTCTAAAATAAGTGCTTAAAAGTTCCGGTTCTTTATTCAGAAAATATCCAATGTGAGAATTTGCAAAAATCCTAACTTTACGTATAAAGCCACATGAACTGACATAAATTAAAGCGGTACTTCCGGTAGACGCGGAAAATTGAAAATTGGCATGATTGTAGCCTTCCACGACTAACCAACAGAAAAATTGCCAAAAGTGAATATTTTTAATTTTTAGAGGGTCTAAAAGGCAACTGAAGAAATTTTCCATGTTATTTAAATGGGCCTTTTTTTGGACACATAATCTCATATTTCAGGTACTTGGAATTGCAATACAAACTTGAAATTCAGTACGCTTGTACGTTTTCATTAGTGTTACCTAAGTAAATCAGTAAAACTAAAAGTTTCCAACTTTAGAGTGGTTTCATGGGGAACTGAAAAATCTTTCTCATGTTATTTATATGCACTGAGAAAAGAAATTGTAGGTGGCGTACTTAGAAAGATAGGTTACATGCGTAATTCCTGTAGTTTTTGGACAACGTACAGGAGACGTATAACTGAAAACGCATGTTTTATAGTACTTTCTGTATAAGTGTTCCATCTATACGTACTTTCCGTATGAAACAATGTAGGCGGTCAGGATCTCACATACAAATGGACGTATATAACAAATAGCTGACGCAAGTAACATAAGTATATGCATGTGATATACGGAAAACTTTTAGATGTCAGACATCCTGCAACGGCATGATGTAACATCTAAGGGCAGTGCCTATGTAGCATATGGATAACGTATGCTCCGTACTGATTTCTATAGTAAGCAAGAGGATACCGTATATTTGTACAATAAACCGCTGTCCGGAGAATGGATTTTTCTCTGAATGGGACGTTTTCTACACCCCAAAATGTTTAGGCACTTCCGGCAGGATTAGAATGATAAAATTTGGCATGATTGTAGTCTTCCGGAACTAACCTACAGAAAAATTGCCAAAAGTAAATATTTTTAATTTTTAAGGGATCTAAAGGGGATGAAGAAATTCCCACGTTATTTAAATGGGCGTTTTCTTGGGATACAAATCTTATCTTTTAGAAGTTGAAATACGAAAAAAACTTAAAATTCGGTAGAATTTAGTGATGAGCGCAAGAGTCTTGGTCTTGCAGTTTTTGCAAGAATCTTGCATGCAAGACCAAGACCAAGACCAAGACCAAGACCAAGACCAGGAATCCCGATGCAAGACCAAGACCAAGACCAAGGGGTGCAAGACCAAGACCAAGACCAAGACCATACCTGCAAGACCAAGACCAAGACCAAGACTCTTGCGCAAGAGTCTTGCACAAGTACCAACACTACTTGAATTTTTTATAGAATGTAAAAAGGAAGGGGAAAATCATTACATCTTTCACGTGAACTTCTTGGCTCCAGTAAAAATACCGCCGGAGTGAATGTGTTCCCAGTAGTTTATGCAACCCATGTGAGTCGATCTGCTCCTGTAACATATAGCTACAGTATGTCGTTTTTTGAATCGGTTGTTCACGAGACGACCGACAGCATAATTCTATGAATTGTTACAAGCTATAATAACTTGAGTGTCTGATTTACTTTGGTCATCATTTGATCATTCACGACGGCCCATGATTGGATTTTGGGAAATCATATGAAGAATAGTTGTGTCCATAAGAAGTGGATAAGCAAAAATAAACTAGAGCATGTTATAGACACGGTAGGTCAGTGGCAGAGCGTTCACCTGTGGTACATGGGACCCTGGTTCGATCGCAGCTTGCGATATGTGAGCTTTTTTGATGAACAAACACCCTGTGCGTGGAGTTTCCCGTTTCCTCGTACTTTCTTCATTCCACCATTTCTCATCATCACTGTTTCCCTTAGCCTCAGTGTTATAATCGTGGGACGTTAAAGTAGATATTTAATTTCATTTCAAAAACATATTAATGCTGTTCTTCTTCCAAAACTAACGGGAAATCAAGCATTGAACATCGGCAATTCCGTACACCATAGGTGCCGACTACATGGGTATGGCCTTGGCTCTGAGGTTCAAGCATCGAAATGAAATAACATTTTCATGACATTGACAAAAACTTAGCGCATGTGACCGCAAGTTTGATTTCATAGGTGGATGGTTATACGTTGAATAATTGTTTATCAATATAACTTACAACCCCCTTAGGTATACGGCATATCTAGGATTCAACGATATAACATTATACAACAATAAATAATCTATATTCACAACTGAGAGTGATTTCGTACTTATTTCAAATAACTTGAAGTTTGATGCCGTTGTTATGCATTTCTAATGTAGGTCAAAAGTATTTATATAAATTGAGTTTATATAAAAAAAAAAGACAGACAGTTGAGTCGTTTTCAGTTTTCACTCAAATTATTCTAAAATATTGGGGCCGCGGTGGCTCAGTGGTAGAGCGTTCACCTCTTATGTTTGTGTCCCGCGTTCGATCCCAGCCCCCGCCAAGTGAACTTTGTGGTGGACAAACACCGTGTGCGTGGGTTTTCTCGGGGTTCTCCCGTTTCCTCCCACTTTCTTCTTTCCACCATTTTCATTCATTTTTCATCATCACCGTCTCCTTTAGCCTAGCCGGCATAATCGTAGGACGTAAAACTCACAAATTTAATTTCATTTCATATTCTAAAATATTAAGAGGTTTAATTATTATTATTTTATTTTTTTTCTCTCTTTTTTGGTCAATATTGCAAAATATATCATCATCGTCATAATAATAGCTATTCTGCCATTATTGGTAGGTCACTTGCTGCAGCTGAGAAGTTTCGATGATTGTGGTCCTCAGCTAGTCTCTTCGTCTTAACGTAGCAATCTTCTGTCTTAATATCTTTCTTCAACTACAATCTCCTTCGCCCCCTCCCTCTAGCACGTCCCTCATAATACAGTTCTTCCTCAGCCAATGTTCTCCTCTTCATTACATCTAAAATTCTTCTTTTCTCCCCCACTGCTACTGTTTCTAAAACTTCGCATTCGTTTTCCGTTCAACCCAGCTGATTCTCTCCTTTTTTCTCCATGCCCACATTTCGAAAGTCTAACTGTTTCATCGTTTTTGCGTATGTTCTTATTTCTGCCCCATACAGTACATATTAGAATCAGTAAAACAAAATTTCAATATTTAATTGGGAGTTTGTTCAATACAAAGATGAGCTAATTGTGGTTGGAAAGAAAAAATCTGACGCCTTTAGAGTGTAAAAATAATTTTGCAATTTATGGTATTTCAGTAATCTGTGCCGTCTTGGTTTTCTTTCATGCGTCTTACTGTCAGGGATAGCCTCCCCAGTTTGGGAACCAGTGGAGTATTGGATCTGTTAAAACATATAAAAATATTACGAAATGTTGTGATTTATCTTATAAGTAGTGAAGCGTGATCAGCCATTGAAAAAAAAAAAGTAAAGGTCATTGTTTATGTTGTACAGTATCATCACGCTTACACGAAGGTAAAATAGGCCCTATATTACATTTAGAAACATACATTGTATTTCCCTCATTATTGACGCAATGTAGGATTTATTATCCCTTATATCCAGAGTAAAATTTATTTATGAAAATCATAGATTTCTTAAAAGCAAAATTTGCAAGACTCTTGCAAGCAAGACCAAGACTGGGTGTGCAAGACCAAGAACAAGACCAAGACTAGGTGTGCAAGACCAAGACCAAGACCGAGGGTTCCACTGCAAGACCAAGACCAAGACAGCATGTGCAAGACCAAGACCAAGACCAAGACCACCCGGGTCTTGGTCTTGGTCTTGCATTTGCTCATCACTAGTAGAATTATGCGTTTAAGAGTTGCGAGGCCGTAGTCCGAGAAAAATGGGAGTGTAAGGGCAGCTGGGCAAATTCAGAAAATATGAAGATCAAATGCACGAAATTCACTGTTGATTCAAATACTGATATATAAAGATGCGAGGCCGTAGGCCAAACAAACGCGAGGATCTGGGGGTGGAACCCCCAGCTAGCAAAGGCTAGTCAATGTATAAATACCTAATTCAAATAAAACAACTAAAGAAACGTTTCCACGTTTTCGAAATTCATATTCTTTAAAGAAGAAAGGGAGCCATTTCTATAATATTCTAGTTTCCGATTCTTTATTAAGAAAATGTTCAATATAATGATTCCGCTTTTAAATGGAAAAGGGGTCGTTTTCTATATCAATCCAATATCGGATTATTTAGTCAGAAAATTCCCAATGTCAAGGTTTCGCTTAATTTAGAGTTGTTAAATTTGGTTTATGCACTTTTAATTATAGTTTAAAGCATGACAGAATACTTATTTCAGCGATTTCACAATTTCTTCTTCTAAACGGGGAAACATATCAATTTCCGTAATATTCAAATTTCCTTCTGTAATATTCTGTGATTCTGTAATATTCAAATTAAGGCTTTATATCCAATAAACCTTAATTTTTCCGTGCCAATAATGGTCACTTCTGCAAATATTATAAAAATGAAATTGGTCTTTGGGTGATCGAATCACGGGAAAACAACTAAACCTTTCGAAATGAACTTTTGAATTAGTTATCAACTATCTTGAACTGCATTTTTGTCATATTAGATCTACGTTGATTAAAATAATATCAGTCTCCCTAAGCCTTATCCTAAAACAGTGTTGAATTCATGCTTTTGTACAAGGGGGCGGGGGCAATAAAAATTTGAAGGGGTAGCTCTGTTCTAGATTGTAATAGAGCAGTAGGAATCTGGCGCAAAAAAAAAAAAAAAGCTCGCTACTTGTTATTGTCTGATCTGTTGCAATAGCCAATATATTGCCATTTATCTCTAAGTAACCTTGTAAAGCGTTTGCGTACGTTTGTACAGCGGGGGACACTTCTAAATGGTACAGCCATATGGAGGTTTACGGCAAGAGTGCTCCACCAGTTGAGTCCAAAGTATTTGCTGGAAGTATTGCAACCGAATTAACTTTAAAAGAAGGCGGGTGGCATAATCGCCAGGCAATGAAAATTCCCGTACACTTGGGTGAAATTCCCACTACCGTCTACAGCATCATTTCTCCAAAATAAAATGAATCTTATACGTGTAGTTCTTATGCCAAATATACTATTTGTTATTCGTCCTATTCGTGAAGATAAAGTGCAACAACAAATAAAAGCCCAATCCTGTTGCTGTTGGAATGAACTCTCTTTAAGTCGTTTGATCTGAAATGACTTTACAGAACCTAAATAAATATTCTGTCACTTCAGGGGGGGGGGTAGGAAGAGCAAAAGCTCCCCTCCTACAGTATGAAAACATATACTTTTAATCAAATGCTTAGCGAGAGTGAACCCATTGGTATAGCGCTTTTATGATTTGAAATCTTGCTCCCAAACCATCTTTTGTCATAACTGACAACATAGGAGAACGGGAAATGCAAATATGATGAAGGAGAAATACACTCACATGTGCAAATTCAGAATTGGAGACAAAATGATCGGATAGCATCCATATTTTGTCGAAAATTTTGATTTTGTAAGTAGACATGTAAAAGCTCACCCGAACTTGAGAGCATCCCATTACCAATTGCTGAATTCAAGTGGAGAACTCAGTTGAGAGCATCAGATGATTACGGAGGGAGAGAAACATCTTAAGATATGGGGAACGAACAATGGAAAAAAATACCAACTTGCCTCGACCGGACTCGAACCCTAAACCCCATAATTACGAAGCCACGCCTTTGCTCACTCATCCACAGAGCCACACAGAGTGCCACGGTCATACGTCAGGAAAAGCGTTCGTTACGACCAGTGATTTGTTTGTAGGGGGAAGCTAGGGAAATTCCCCGTCTCTAGTTTTTCTTTCCTTGGCACTAACTTAATTACTGTTGTCCCAGCCTGAGAAGAATATTTTCCACCACTCTAGAAAATTTCCTAACAATTTGCATACATTTTAAGCAACATAAAACATTTATTCATCGCTGTTCTGCATAATTATAATTACACAAAGGAATTATTTCCAATTCTATGAATTCCCGTACCAGGTAAACAGAAGTACTGAGTATGAAATTCTATATCTCGCGAATAGTTTTGCAGAAAATACCTAAGCTAAATTTTCTATTGGGAACAGGGAGAAGCACACACGCGGGGCTTAGGAAGCAGATTGCGCCCATAAGATTTGTTTTGGTCAGTAAGGGACATAAATTTACATTCAAATGGCAAAATCACACGTTTAATTATGCTATAATTTTACTTTTAAGAACTCCAAATGCGTAGAACGAAGGCATTCTTTTTTGCTTGGAAGAATAAAATTATGGCTGAAGGTACTACACATTCCTTGCTACCGTATCGCGATTTAATTAAATGTTTTAAAAGTTTTTAAAGCTCAATCCCTAACCAAATTGATAACTACATGATCTATCTCTTTGCAGTTCACTTAAAACACTATAGAAATATCGTAAAACTTAATAAAAGGAAAAAAAGTTATTTCACAGCGTGAAGCTTACGATTAGTACCATATACTTATAGCGTAGATTGTTCGTATATCTTCTTTCATAGCTCATTGGATCCGTATAGAATTCCCATTCCTGCGACCCGTGTTCGAATCTCCGCGTCGCTGTTTTTTATTTTTATTTTATTATTGATCAGGTAGGACTCCAGTAGAAAGAAACATATGGTTACAGTTCAAGGTGTGATTCGATATTCTGCAAGAATTTATTTATTTTTTTCTTGTCAAGCGTCCAAAGATTATGCCCTGTAGACTAAGGGGGACGATGATTGAGGGATGCGAATTATGATGGTAGACTTGATGGAATGATAATGTGGGAGGAGACGTAAGTACGCCGGCTATCGAGAATTAGAGGTTGAATTACTTTACCCTGCCGTTTAAAAAAGATCCAGTATAACTTCTGTAAAAAGTGTTTAATTTTTAAAGAATATAGTGCAAATGTAATTTGGAGTTTATGAACTAGCCACACTTTTAGGGGTAAAATCAGTCAAGAATGACCAATCGCCCCCTCCCAATCATGTTCCTTTACAAAATTCCAAATATTGTTTTGTAGGTTCCCAATTAACTCCGCTGTTTGGAATTATATTTGGCCAATAATAAAGGAGTAAATTTCATTCCTCTTGTCATGTAACACGAAATATTTCGTGTAAATTAGTTTTGTGAAACATAATGTGTTTTGTTTGAAATTAGAGGCATAAAGTTATTGTTTTGAGTTGAAGTTGGAGGGAAAAAAAGGTGAATTAATTTCATTTCGAGAAACTGTTAGCATTTTTTCTCCAAAGTTCCCATTTTTCATGAAATAGTAGGTATGTTTTCTTTCAGGCTGTAGTTAGGTCTATTGTTTATGCTGTTATGCATGAGAGTTGGGAAAATTAAGCCAATTTCAAGATTACATTTTACGATAACTTCTCTGCTTTTGTTAAACCTGATTTCATGAAGCAACTTTTTTTTTTTTTTTTTTTTTTTTTTGAAAGTGTAAGAACTACTATTGTTGGTAGGGACTGAAACTGATGAAGAGAAAGATAATGTAAATGTAAAAGTTGAAACGAAATCCGCTCGCTTCTTTAACACACAGCACAAGTAGTGTGAAAAAACGTTATTTTGTAAAGAAGAAATAAAATATATAATTCTAGCCCCAAATGTTTTTTGGGCATTAACCCATTGCTGCCCCTTGGCAACTTAAGTTGCCACGGCAATTTTTCGTCATAGCGCAAAAACTCATTTATTGGCATTGCTGGTTTTAACCGTAAAATAATTTTGGAGTCTGTTTCGTTATAGCATTCTTGCATTTTCTTTGTATAATATATTAATGCGAGGTTAGCACTGTTTTTTGGGTACAATGTGTTTTGAAGAGAAAGACTCAACTGGATTGATTTGAAATACTACAGAAGGAAGGATTGAAGGTCTGTAAAGGAAGGATTGATTTGATTTTAATAGGTATGATTTTCCAGTGTATTTTCTCCTTAAAAATTGTAACTTTTGAAAATTTTCCCTTTTTTAATATGTATATGCCTGTTGGCAAGTTAAGTTGCCGGGCTAAAAAAACAAGAAAAAATAAATATTTTTCAAAAATATTCTAATATCTATTTTAGAGTACTATTAAGACCAAAATGCGAAAAAAACTTTTCAAAATACCAGTGGGAAATTCTGGGCACTAATGGGTTAATTAGGAAAAAAATAAAATTAAAACTAATTTTTCTAAAAACGAAATAAAATATTTAACTTTAGCTCCAAAGGTCTCTTGAACATTAATTGGGATAAAAATAAAATCAAAGTTGAATTTGATGAAGAAAACCTAAGACATTTAATCCAGCTTCAAATGTCTTTTAGGTTAATTGAGAACAAAAATGAAATGTATAAGTTCTTTACCATTGAACAAAAGAAGAAAAGATCAATAAAAGGCAAATATTTGGAAATGAAAGAATTCTAGTATTTTGTCTAGTCACCTTCTGCTTCTATAACGTCACCCAAACGATTAGGTATACTAGCTACAAGATTCGAGAATATAGTTGGATGTTGTTGGATATTATTCCAGAGTTCTATTACATGTGCCTCAAGAATTCCTTTGTTACGGTCTTGTTGACGTTCTTTCCATTCTTGAACCATTAAGGCCCAAAGATGTTCTATGGGGTTAAGGTCTGGCGATCGAGGAAGCCATTCTATACATATTAGCTCTGGATGATCTTCCAACCATGCTTGAGTTTGCGTCGAGGTATGAACACCGCTGTTGTCTTCCATAAACACGAATTCCTCTTGTTCTGGAAATTTTTCGTGTAGAGACGGAAGCAGTGTATCCTCCAGTACTTGGATATAAGTCGCACTAGTCATTCGTCCAGGAACAGGAATAATCTCGCGCGGACCTTCAGCTGTCATATAGCCCCAAAAATGAGCTGAAACTCGTCTTGAATGTTCGGTGCGAATGACATGTTGTGGAAGTATCGTGTCCCGCGTGGCCTGTATAATATCATTCTCGGTTGCAGATCAGAGAGGAACACCTTCTCATCAGACCAGATGACGAGATCCCAATAGGCTTGTGAAAGACTCACGTTCTTCTTAGCCCATTCTGAACGCCTTTCCTTGTGGTAATCTGTCAAAATAGTTCTCATAGCTGGTTGTGCGTGATGGAGTCCAGCCGCAGTAAACCGTTGCCTTACTGTCTTATGTGAACATCCTAGTTCAACAGCTTTGTCTCTCAACACAGACACTACTTTAGTTCTAGGCACTTTTGCTGATACTGGAATCACAAACGAAATAATCCACAGGATGTATGAATGTGAAGGCATGTAATAAGGATCAGAGTAATATTATGGGTTGATTTATTTATTGATGCATGTTCATTGTGGGTATTATTAATTTTATTTTTGTAAAGAAACAAGTTACTACCCGCAAATATAAATATAACTCTAACTAAACTCTTTTTCTATTTTTGAGAAAATAATATGACGAGTGTGGATCTTTTTATTTGTTTTTGGGTGTGAGACTGTTGACCAGGGTGAAAAAAAATCATGATTTTTAAAAAATATATCATTTTTGATTTTTTAAAATTTAAATCGATTTTTTTATTTATATCAAAACTTTCTCCTCGTATAATACAAGTCGCGAACTGCAGAAAAGACATTAGAAATTAGGATTAAATGTTAATTATGTCATTTAGGTGGAAGTATTGGGATTTAATTTTGAATTAATCCCCAATCGTTTACCTATTTCAATCCCAAACAATGTGTCTCAAGCATTAAGGAAAAAAGCTTACAGCAACGTTTATCAATATGACACTTTTCTTTTCGCGAAAGTTACTGATGTTTGGCAGGGCCATATTAAAAAAAAAATCGAAACTAGCTAGCCGCACGAAATACATATAAAGTCCATAAATTTCGCCTAAAATTAACTAACTCTATGGCATATGGAACCCACAGGATCAATTCCACGTTCACAAAAGCTTTCCCTGACTTCTATCCTTAGCCAACTGGATCCATTTTCTACTTTGTATTCCTATATCTGCGAAATCCATCTAAAAGTTGTCCTTCCATCTGCGCCTAGGTCTTCCTAATGGTCGTTTTCTGATTGGTCTTCCAGTTAAGACTTTGAAAGCGTTCCTACTTTTTTCCATCCTGGTTACATGACCTGCCCACCTGAGTCTCCTAGACTTGATGACCCTAACAATGTTTGATAAACCGTACAAATTATGTAGTTCCTCGTTATGAAGTTTCCACCATTCCCCATTCCCGTTCCTTTTAGGTCCGAATATTCGTCTGAGGATCTTGTTCTCCAATACTTTCAGTCTATGCTCTTCCCTCATAGCAAGCGACCATGTTTCGCAACCATACAGAGCAACAGGCATGATTATCGTTTTATATATTTTAAGCTTCAAATTTCTCGACAGAATTTGCGACGACAAGAGATTTTGAACTAAATAATAACACGAATTCCTTGCTTTTAGTCGACATTTAATTTCTTCGTGAATATCGTTTTCGTCTGTTAATATTGATCTTAGATATTTGAAAGTATTCACTTTATCAAAAGAATTATTATTTTTTTAACGCATCCAAAATTTGCCGTATTACGATCCCGAATAACTTCTATGTATTTAGTACATAAATTTCCCCTGAAGTTTTAAACTCTATTATTTTTTATTTATTTTTTTTTTCGCAGAGGGGATCGAGCTTTTCTAAATACGACCCTATTACCTGAAAACAAACAAATAGACGTGGGCACAAAAGAACTTTCGTCTTAAATTTTCATGATGATTTCTCCGTTGGAATAGTTTTAACGATTTAAAAACCCTATGTTACAAAGAGAAGAAAGCAGGATTTACCCGTTACCCATTCAAAACGGGATTTTCTCTAATCATCCTCTGCATGATACTCGTTTTCATATTGTGCTTACATAATTTGAGTCTCATTGTATTTTCTTATTATCTTTCATAATCGAAATAACAGAACAGAAACGGGATTTTACTTATTTTCACTTTAATTTATTTCGGATTTTGATTTAAACCAACGACTTTTATTAAAAAAATCAAGTGATTTAAATCTTGATTAAATTCGTGATTTAAATCAGACTGATTTAAATCAATCCACCCTGCTGTTCACCCATTGAAATTTACTTCAGTAGTAAGCAACTACTTATTCAATGAATCATCAATAAACGCTAGAGGCAAAGAAAGACAAAGCAATATCGCCTGAAGGTCGTTTGAAATGCGTGTCTTGTCTTTGGTTTACCTGTGAAGTGAAGCATTTTGCTTCTTCTACTAAGTTCTGACACATTATGTCAATGAAATATTGGTCTGTTTGTGAAAACAGAGAGAGGAAAGAAAAAAATATGAGCTATCCGCGTCAGTCTATTAGATCTTTAAGCATGTTGGAAAAATAAACCATGTCCTGTATTTAACCAAAATATGGTTAATAAACTAGCGTTATTATCATTAAAGGCCGTATGTGTCCTGGAACCTTGTATTATACCTGGAAAAGTTCGTGTCAGATCCAGAGGAAATGTAACATTTTATGATTATGCAACGATAAATGAAAAAATGGAAGTACGCTCTGTCTTAGTGTTCGGTGCGGAAGACCTGGGTTCGATTTCCAGTGTGAGTTTATCTGGTTTGGGACAACACGTTAGGCTGTAAGCCCATGTATCATATAGTCTCGGTGCTGCAAATTAAGTTAAAATTCTAACCATTCAACCCATCAGTCTTAGAGCTCATAGTATTATGAGAAAGTGATTGGTGTGATCCGTGATGCGTTGCAATTAAAAAAGCCACAATGAGAATCACAATGCTGGATATAAAAGTTGATTTCTCACTGAAGCATCGTGACTTAAAATTAAATTTCAGATTTTTAGCTTCTAAAAATTGGGCCTATGGGTCCCTAATATAAGCTTGGCTAAGTAGTTAATAGTGATGCGCACGAGTCGAGTCGAGACAGAATTTTCCTGAGAAAATTAGAGTCGAGACACAGCTCTTCCAATAGAAAAATATACGTTTTTCGAGTCGAGACATCACTTTTACAGCACATTTTCGAGACGAGACAGCTTCAAATCTTGTCTCGTGCGCATCTCTAATAGTTAAATATATTCTAAAACTCATGAAATAGAATCAACAATTAATTTAAAATTATTGACTGAGTATAACTGTAAACCCAGAGTTTAAAAATAAATATGTAAAAATAATTAGACACATAGTTGCATTCGTCTGGATATTCAAAGCACGTTTTCACTGTTCACATCAGTTTAAAAATTATCAACCAACTAATTACAATTTCCATTCTCCATACGAGAAGAATAAGTGTACGAAAATGTTATTTGGGAAATATTTAAGCCCCTTTCCTCTCCCAGAAAAACAGCGAATGATAAAAGCTATTCCAGTCAATCCACGTGTTAACTACGCATGTTCAAAATTCATTGTAAACAGTTAAATTACTTCCTTGCTTTGACCATTTAATTAGGATCGTGTAGCAATAACCCCCGTTCCCCACCCCGTACATTCTACAAGACAAATTTTACTGGCTCGCTTGATTGAATTTTGACAATCCCTTAAAATCAAATAACTTATCTTTTCTGTTATTCTCAAGCGCTTATACTCTTACAGACCTTGCAGTTATCTTTCAGTGCAATGTTTTGACACACACAGACGCACTCATCAAACAAGAAAGGCAAATATAAATTTAGTAAGAAGAGAAAGCAGAATCGTGTTGTTATAATTCCATTTAAAACTTAAAAATGAACATTAATGAAAAATTAGTTTAACGTTCCACGATAAAGTCCTTTAGGCTAAAGGAGACGGATCATCAACGAAACTAATGTTTCTTGAAGTAAAGTTTTAATGACCCCCTAACGAAAATCAAATCCCAGACTACACGAACCACAGGCGCACACGCTACCCACTAGATCAACAGGAACGGTTAGGGCTTCTTTAACTGTGTCCTAGACACTTTCATTTCCATCGTCTTCAGGTTTGTTAGGTCATACCGGATCCAGGTAATGAAATTCTTATCTAGTTTCATTACTGTTTCCCAATAACAAATTAATTTCATTTTTCTCTTGACCCCAATTGACTTCGTTTAATAGGGATGATCGAGAAGCTCCAAAGAAAATATACGCCATCTTGAATCAAATTGACTCAATATGGTGGAAGTTATTTTTAAACATATTTTATTATAATATTTAAATAACCAAGTTTCGAAGTTCAGAGGAACTTGGTCTCTTTTACGCGCTTATCCATTGCCAATTTCACCCGCAACAAATTCGAATGATGCGGATGGCCTAAAGTAAAAATAGCCTATGTTTTGTCTAATCAAATGATCTTCAGTTGTTTTGCCTATAACACAAAATTGTTATATATGTGAATGTGCAAAGGGTGAGTGTTTTAGCTTTCACCCCTTATTCTTGATAGAGTTAAATCCAAAACAATAGGATTATTAGTTGAAACCATAAGCCAATTTTCATTAAAATGAAACCAAAACAATAAAAGATAGTTGTGAAACAGGCAAACGGCCGCACATACACACAAATGTCAGTTGAGTCGAATTGTAGCGCTTGTCTTTGATCAATTTCACTATGTTCCATAAAAATGGGATTTGTTTAAAGATGTCTTCGCGGAACAGTTTTCAATCAGGGACGAATAATTAACTTCCTCAGTATTGACTGATTTCAGCCCCAAGCAGTAGAATTGTGGGAAAGGCTTATAGAACATATACTTCGTATTGTATTAGCATCTAATCACTTTTATGGATCTCGAACCGGCTCGGTATGTTGAGGTGACTGAGTCGTGAGCCGAGCCGTTGACAACACTACAGGCTGCTTAGCTACACCCACCGGCTTCCACTGGGCCACTGCGGCCCCCACCTTTGTAACAGTTTGTAGTAATATTCATTATCTTCACCCACAGAATCAGCTATCCAGTTGCGATTATTAAATTATACATATGTATTTTATTTATTTATTCACTAAAATATTTACGATACAGCCAAAAGATCATTATTTTTGTAAAATGACTATTATTTAAATGAAGCAGAGTGAATATTCTACTTGAGTTTAGAACAATCACTTGCTACACTTTTAGAACTAGACCTGATAGTTTATGCTCATTATTTCTGACAATTTTCTACAAATTACTTAGAGACTATTCGGAGTAAATGTTTTACGTAGTTTAGTTATATTTTATTTTAATATATTTTAAATATATTTTATTTTATTCTTTTTGTTTAATAAATATGATTATATTTTTCTTTCTTCTTCTATGGGAATTAACAATTCTCATTTTTTCTTTTTATTATGGGAATAAGGAAAATATTCTGAACAATTTTAAAGCACTTAACACCAAGGCGTAGATAAATATGCTATTTTATTTCGTTATCTGTGTGATATATGAGATATATATTTTTCTTTCATATAAAGGAGAATTAACGTTTCTCTTTAGTCTCCTAAGGAAATTAGAAAAATGGATATTCATAACAGCATTGGTTTCAAACACTTAATGTCAAGGAGCAGATAGACTATTATATTTTGTTCTCCCCATGAAATAAGCATACCTTTTTCTTTCTTTCTTTCTTTCTTTCTTTCTTTCTTTCTTTCTTCATAGTGGCCCTTAAGACTTACCTAGTCGATAGCCAGAAGTTTGCCTGAAGGCATAACGTCGCGTAGCAAACAACTCGGTTCGACACGTGCCAATATACCTACTTTCTGAATAGAGTTGGAAGTCATTTTTTTATTTTCACGATTTCATGGAAAGTTATATATATATCTTCGCTTCTGCTGTACTACTACTACCACTACTACTTATCTCCCCAAAAGTAAGCAAATCTCCTTTTTGAGTACTTTTTCATCATATTTTATTGAAAAAAGTGTTATGAACGATTTAAAAAAATATATAAATTTCCTTCGGCCGGGTTTGAACTCACGCCAAAAGCAATTCTTGTTACCAGCCTACAACGCTAGCGCACACGGCCACGAGGACCGATAGCAACAACCGTATGATTTCTGTTATATAGGCTATTTAGCAAGATACGGATAACGCCAACCAATCAGAATCGTGTATTTAGTTACTACTACCGGGAGTACTCTCCCGAGCAAGATCTCAACAACCTAGTCCAAGCTAGAGGTTAACTATGTCAATAAAATTCATTTCAAACGGTTCAGCCATTTTTCGCTATAATAGACAACGTATTTTTAATGTATATACTATGTAGATATACGTTAATAGTATTGTTACTGTCTTTTTTATTTAAGTTATTTATTGATATAAAAATAATGCATTAACTTTAATATTTAACAGTATCATACAATTTCATCGTGCGTATCACGACGTGTCGTTGTATCCAGGTCTGTTCCAGGTCACGAAATCCGTAACCAATTATCACTGCTTCCAAATACCAGTATAATAATAGGGTATGTTCTAACCCCAACGGGTAGGAACTGACTGTGGTTAGATATTTTCCCTAAAAAGAGCTCGATTCTCAGTAGAAGCCTATGGTTTCGGATCCCACGTTAAGCTGTAAGTCCATGTCTCATATAGCCTCGCTGCTGAATGGGACGCTAAAGTAAAACCAACTACTACAACTAATAACAGACATTCTACAAAGAGCTCTGCAGACCATTTTCTTCATAAGAAATATTTTTTTCATATCAAACAGAGCAAACATAAATGTATAATTACAAGGATTCTGTTAAAATCTTCCGAAGTATTCAGAAACCTAAGAACCCCCCCCCCCAAAAAAAAACAAGAAACACAAAAAAAAAAAAGATTTGATGTATGAACTTCTACCAAAGATAAGTTCTAGCAAGCGAAGTAGGCTATTTTTAGCATTATTCAATTGGATCAGTTGCTACATTTGCTAATAAAAAGTTGACGTTAAATGTTCTCCCTGAAATATATGTAAAGGAGAAAATACTTTTTGAATAAAGATCCGGCTTTAGATTGGTTGATTTAAAAATTGTTCATAATATTTGTCATATTATTTTCGATATTTTTAAATATATATATATATATATATATATATATATATATATATATATATATATATATATATATATATATATATATATATATATATATATATATATATATAAGATATATATATATATATAAGATATATATATATATATATATATATATATATATAATTAGTTTAATTTCTTTATATAATGAAATGTAATCCCATAGTGACAGTTTGAACAATAATCTCTGTTTTGTTAAGGACTAAAGGGTGAGAATTTTATATATATATAAACGAAAAAAAAAAATTAGTGATATTTAGTTCCAGAAATAGGGATGATCGAAGTCAATGTGCTGATCATACACAAAACAGTTTAAATCCATTTCCTTGACCATAGCTAATTATGGACTACAATTGAAGTGAATTCAATTTATTTTGAGCTGTAATCTTATTCATAGTTCTTATTAACAGTCAAATTTAGAAGTTTTACGCATGTAAAATTCTAGTTCAATTTTTCGCTTGACAAGAAAAAAATAAATAAATACTTGCAGAATATCGAATCACACCTTGAACTGTAACCATATGTTTCTTTCTACTGGAGTCCTACCTGATCAATAATAAAATAAAAATAAAAAACAGCGACGCGGAGATTCGAACACGGGTCGCAGGAATGGGAATTCTATACGGATCCAATGAGCTATGAAAGAAGATATACGAACAATCTACGCTATAAGTATATGGTACTAATCGTAAGCTTCACGCTGTGAAATAACTTTTTTTCCTTTTATTAAGTTTTACGATATTTCTATAGTGTTTTAAGTGAACTGCAAAGAGATAGATCATGTAGTTATCAATTTGGTTAGGGATTGAGCTTTAAAAACTTTTAAAACATTTAATTAAATCGCGATACGGTAGCAAGGAATGTGTAGTACCTTCAGCCATAATTTTATTCTTCCAAGCAAAAAAGAATGCCTTCGTTCTACGCATTTGGAGTTCTTAAAAGTAAAATTATAGCATAATTAAACGTGTGATTTTGCCATTTGAATGTAAATTTATGTCCCTTACTGACCAAAACAAATCTTATGGGCGCAATCTGCTTCCTAAGCCCCGCGTGTGTGCTTCTCCCTGTTCCCAATAGAAAATTTAGCTTAGGTATTTTCTGCAAAACTATTCGCGAGATATAGAATTTCATACTCAGTACTTCTGTTTACCTGGTACGGGAATTCATAGAATTGGAAATAATTCCTTTGTGTAATTATAATTATGCAGAACAGCGATGAATAAATTTTTTATGTTGCTTAAAATGTATGCAAATTGTTAGGAAATTTTCTAGAGTGGTGGAAAATATTCTTCTCAGGCTGGGACAACAGTAATTAAGTTAGTGCCAAGGAAAGAAAAACTAGAGACGGGGAATTTCCCTAGCTTCCCCCTACAAACAAATCACTGGTCGTAACGAACGCTTTTCCTGACGTATGACCGTGGCACTCTGTGTGGCTCTGTGGATGAGTGAGCAAAGGCGTGGCTTCGTAATTATGGGGTTTAGTGTTCGAGTCCGGTCGAGGCAAGTTGGTATTTTTTTTCCATTGTTCGTTCCCCATATCTTAAGATGTTTCTCTCCCTCCGTAATCATCTGATGCTCTCAACTGAGTTCTCCACTTGAATTCAGCAATTGGTAATGGGATGCTCTCAAGTTCCGGTGAGCTTTTACATGTCTACTTACAAAATCAAAATTTTCGACAAAATATGGATGCTATCCGATCATTTTGTCTCCAATTCTGAATTTGCACATGTGAGTGTATTTCTCCTTCATCATATTTGCATCTCCCGTTCTCCTATGTTGTCAGTTATGACAAAAGATGGTTTGGGAGCAAGATTTCAAATCATAAAAGCGCTATACCAATGGGTTCACTCTCGCTAAGCATTTGATTAAAAGTATATGTTTTCATACTGTAGGAGGGGAGCTTTTGCTCTTCCTACCCCCCCCCCTGAAGTGACAGAATATTTATTTAGGTTCTGTAAAGTCATTTCAGATCAAACGACTTAAAGAGAGTTCATTCCAACAGCAACAGGATTGGGCTTTTATTTGTTGTTGCACTTTATCTTCACGAATAGGACGAATAACAAATAGTATATTTGGCATAAGAACTACACGTATAAGATTCATTTTATTTTGGAGAAATGATGCTGTAGACGGTAGTGGGAATTTCACCCAAGTGTACGGGAATTTTCATTGCCTGGCGATTATGCCACCCGCCTTCTTTTAAAGTTAATTCGGTTGCAATACTTCCAGCAAATACTTTGGACTCAACTGGTGGAGCACTCTTGCCGTAAATCTCCATATGGCTGTACCATTTAGAAGTGTCCCCCGCTGTATCTAATATCCAAGTTATAATTTAACTTCGACTTTATACGAGAACGAGGTTTGTTAATTAGAACAATTAGATTGGGCAAAAGAAGAAGCTAATTTCCTTTAAAAAACAAAAAATCCTTGCTTTTAAGACTTTTATTTCCGACAAAAATAAACAGAAAAAAGCAAATATGTCAATGCATGTGTAATTATAGATATTCTGGGGGGACATATATATTCTAGGAGGGCTCAGCCACCCCCTTGAACATGCCTGTATTCACCATTAATCTGAAAGATTTCACTTCAAACCAGAAATGGAAGAATTACAAGATTTCTCGTCGTAACATTAATTGTCATAGAGCAAACACAGGGATATATAACGAAAAACTAATTTCTGCAATCGATTCAACATGTCGAGACTAGATTCCGTCTCAACCTATATTTTTCTATTAAAAGAGGAAGTGGCTAAAATCGACCACTTCCGGTTTCAACATTACTCTCCATGTAGTAAAAATTGTAAGAGAGAGCGAGAAATTGCTTGTTAGTATTGATTCAATAACCCAAGAATAAGTTTCATTTTTATTCAAACCAATAGTGGTGGAAAGTTACGATTTCCATGAAATCTTTCAGTTGAGCGTTCATCAAATATGTCCTTTACGTAAGGGGTCGATGAATAAGGCAAGTGAATGATGATGGAAGATTAGTGGAATGATAATGTGGGAGAAACGGGAGTACCCGAGAACACTATATTGTCCTCCACAAACTTACTTGACCGCGGATCGAACTAGGGACCTCATGCACCAAAGGTAAGCGCTCTACCACTCAGCCACCGAGACCCCCTTTACAATTTCTAGTTTTTAATTCTGATCACGATAGTGGAAAAATAGTAATAAATAACGAAAAAGTGCTTTTTGGTATGAATTTAGTACCGTATTGATAGGTTGAATGTTCGTCTTTGTTGCTGCATTGCAATCGGAAGTGGTATGTATCTACCACTTCCGGTTTCAGTATTGTTCTCCATAGTGGAAAAACGGTAAGCGATAGAGAGATATGGCTCCAGTATCCGAAAAATAAGGTACAACTAGACCTTCATTCCTCTACTCAAACCAGAAGCGATAAAACACACTGACTTCTGCTTTTAACACCAATTGCCGTAGTGAAAGAAATAACAATATGTAGTTACCTTTTAGATTGTTTTGTTGAAACTTAGCATCCTGTTTCAGTACCGAGGCTCTACGGGAAGTAAACCTACAGTTTGAGGTTGAATCCGAAACACAGTAATGAGTTCAAATTTCAATACTCTCTCGCCGGCAATCGAACTCAGTACCTCGTGCACCAAAAGTGTGCGTGATAGTCATTAGACAAGCGGGAAGGGCTAATAATAGATAACAAAAAAGAGTTATTTTTTGTAGATTCGGTATACTGCACCAATAGGTTCTATCTCCGATTTTATTTCCCCATTACATTTCAAATTTCATTTCATTTCATTTATTTGCCTGTTTCATTAGCTTACAAAGCATGAGAAATTCTCATGTAAGCATTACAGTTGTCAGAAAGAAAGAAAAAAAACATACAATATTGTCAAGTACCAGAGGTATACATCATGCATCTTTCTAAAATACAAAACCACATAATAGGATATATTAAGTATAAAAACATGACAATTTACATCTAATTAGGTAACTGTTTGTACCACACCAGGCATGTACTCACTTGATAATCTATTGTGATTTCAGATTCAAGGAATAGCGAAAGAAGTCCTTAGGAAAAAGAGATGTCTATTTTGTGAGACCTTGAGTAAAGAGTTGAGAAAAATACTCATAAAATGCTTCGTGTTGAGTATTCGGCTGAAATATGAACATTACTTAAAATTGATGAAAAACAACTGAAAGCTTTCCAAATGTGGGTGTGGAGAAGAATGGAGAGAATTAGCTGGGTCTAGTGGAAAATGAATGAGAGGGTGTAAAAAAATTGGTGAGGGAGAACACTTTTATATATTATTAAGAAGAGGAAGATAAACTGGTTGGGACAGTTTCTAAAAAGAAACTGAATCATGAGGGACATTTTAGAGGGTACGTTGTCAGAAAAAAGAAAAGAGTGATGAAAACTACAATCAAAACAAAAAAAAATGGACGTGAAGACGAAAATTTTAGCGGAAGACCATGAAACATGAAAGCTTCTCAGTTGTGGCAAATGACCTGCCGATAATGCCAGAATACCTATGATAATGATGATGATGTATTGGCCATATAGCAGAAAAGGTAATACAAAGAGAAATAAATATACCTTTGTTATGGATTCGATGTCCCAAGCATATGTTTCACTTCGATTTTGGTCCTTCTATTTCAAACGGAAGTGTTTGAACTCTACGATTTCCAATTTCAAGACTGATAGCTAAAGTTAAAAAAAAAAAAGTAATAAATAGTGGTAAGAAGTCTTTTGATATGGATTCTATACTTTAGGGATTTGTTCCAATTCCAAACTTCCTCAATCGCTGTGATCAAAAATGATAGAAATTAAATTAATCTTTCAATTTAACGTCCCACGATTATGCCTGTTAGGCTAAGAAATGGAAGGTTAAGATAAGTGACTAATAAAAGAAGAATTGGTGGAATCAGAGAGAGGGAGGAAACGGGAGTACCCCAATAAAACCCATGAACACTATGTTGTTCCCAACAAACTTACTTGGTCGAGGATCGAACTTGGGATGCCACCCACGAGAGGTAAGCAATCTGCCACTGAGGCACTATGCTCCCCAAACATAGAAATGAGCTACCTTTTTCCGGTTCCCATATTGTTTCTAGAGAGCGAACACGAAAATAAAAGGCAACAACCTTTTTTCAAATGGTTTCGGGACACAAGAATTAATCCATCTCAACTGTTATTCTTCTGTTGCAAACGCAAGTAATAAAAACTAGTACGTTATGTGGTTTTAATAGTGATTCTGTATACAGTATTAATAGTTGAAAGAGATAGGGGCCCCGGAGACTCAGTGATAGAGGGCTCGCCTCTGATACTTGGGATCCCTGGTTCGATCCCAGCTCGTGCCAAGTTAATTTTGTGGTGGGTAAATATCGTACTAGTGGACGTGGCATTTCTCAAAGTTCTTCCGTTTTCTCCCAATTTCTTCATTCCATCATTTCTTTCATTATCGTCATCACCATCTCTCTGTTAACCTCGGACCGCAATCGTGGTACGTTAAACCAGGAATTGTATATGATTTCATTTTGCTAAGAAATATGCAGAAACTGCTTTTGATATGGAATCAGCGTTTGCAAGATATATATATATAACCACACCGACAACGTTTGGAAGGTGATTCCTGACAGCAAGATAAGGCAAAAACTATAGACTAACCTGGATGCACAAATGCTTCCCTTCGGAGTTATAGGCTGCCGAAAACATGAAGAAATTAACTTCAAAGGTCCGTAGCTCCAAAACTATGGGACCTACCGTAGTCGGGTCAAGACTTCACTTAGGAACTAATATGTACCCTATCCAAAAATCCATGTTTCAGAATCCTACGGTACTCAGGTAACAATTTTTGTGGAGGGAGTTTGGCTACGGGTATATAATTTGAAGTACTCACCAACTACCTGTATAAAAATTGCTCCGAGACTATCGTAGGATACTGAAACATGGATATTCGCATAGGACACATATTAGTTCTATGTTAGATTAAAAAAAAAAGGAACATTTCCAATTCAGTAGGTTGTTCGAACGAAACTTAAAAACACACAAAAATGACATAGGAAATCTGCATATTGTTATATGAAGGAAACCTAGTTTCGCGAGTGTTTCCCAGCAATGCTATATTGTTAGTGTGGTGAGCAGTGCCGGATAAGCTAAACAAGCTATAGCTTAGGACCTCACTCTCTTGGGGGCCCCAAAAATTAAAAGAAACAACTGGATATACATTTCCAAAATATAAGAACGATAATAAATAAAATAAAATCTACATATAGCAACAGATTTGTGTATGATGTAGATTCCTATGATGTAAGAAATGGGACCCCTTCAGCTAGCCTGCTTCCTAAAAGATCACTAGTTTCTTCGTTCCTGTATATAAGAAGTCTACGTTTATCTTGATACTTAAAGGAGTCCATTGATTACTTTTAAAAGCTTAGGGCCCCACCAAACATTAATCCGATTCCGGTGGTGAGGGTTCCAAGGAACAACTTGTTCAATCGGTAACTTTGTTTTTTGATTAACATGGGGCTTCTTACTAGGGATGGCCGGATCCGGATCTGGCCGGATCCGAAGATCAGGATCTGGATCCGGATCTCGAATCTCGGATCTGGATCCGGATCTCGGATTTCGGATCTGGATCCGGATCTCGGATTTCGGATCTGGATCCGGATCTCGGATCTCGGATCTGGATTCAGATCTCGGATCTGGGTCCCGATCTCGGATTTCAGATCTTGATTCTTATCCAAACCCACATCCCACCCAAATTGTGATAAACTTGAATATCAAAAATTCACGAAAGTAATTTCACGAAGTCCTGACAGTGAAGAAGAAAACAGAAAATTTAGACGGATATTGACAAGTCTATTTGTCTCCTTCACTCTACACTAAAGATCAAATGCTTGCCTCACTAAAAAATAATCTGATTTGACCCGGATGAAAATTCGATTGTCGAATCTAGGTCCACCCGGTTGCAGGACCGAGATGAAATACACACATATTTATATTTGAAACCGGAATACAAAACTCGAATATTTAAAATTCCTCAATACACCTATTTCTTTGACAGTTAAGAAAACAAACAGTTAAGACAAGTATTGACTAGTTTTTACGTATATTTATCTTGCTCAGTCTGCTCTAAATATCAAATGTATACCTTACAATTAGATTTAATAATTATTTAGTAAATCACAATATGAGCAGCGAGAATAAACTATGAATTTTGGTGCCCCTTATCTAGATTTGAAATTTCGGATTCATACACAAAATCAAGCTGAAAGATAAATATTTGAGATCTGGACACCGAAACAAGTGCTAGTACCAAGATCGTAGTCGTTTTACCTAGGTAATGCGAGCGGAAGGCGAGCACTAATTCCGCATGTACCGGTACTTTGGGGAACATGTGAAACTAAAAACAGATAAATATTCTTTCTCAGGGACAAGTTGCGCTTTAACATGACTTTTCATGTGTGTTGTGTTCAAATACTAAAACTGTAATGGCGACTTGTTTGAAATAAATGCCTTTTCTTTTCTGTCAATAAAGTTAGGTACTTTCACATTGAATAAAAATTAGCAAAGCACATTTCACTGATTAGAGTGCTGATTCTTATGGAAGCTTTCACACTGAACCGAAGATTTCCTCATGTGGGCATCGGATTGCCACAATTCACCTTGCTGAAAGACATGGTTTATTAGGAGGTCGGCCAAGATTCTTTTGGACTTAGCCTGTAGACTGCTTCTGGTCTCAATTATTCCCATGTAACAAGACTAACCATATATAAAGTTGGTTCGAAATGATTTAAAATATCACTAATTGACCTTAAGGGGATAATCGTGATTTAAATATTCATAAATCAGAAGAGATGTAAAAGTTAAGCTTTAAAATAAATCAGATAATTCCTAATGCAACCTAATGATAGCAATAAAACTCCTTATGTAACATTTTCAAAGCTAAGATTAACAGTTTTGTTCCTGAAGAGGGTTTATGGCAACATAGAATATTATAAATCCAATTATCATAAGTAGTACCTCTGTTAGCCCCGCATTTCACATCACCATCGCCCTTCATCCTGACAAGTGGGCAATTCACTTACCCACAATGACTTTTCAGGCATTCCAGTGACATCAATATCTCAGTTTGGGTTTGGGATCATGCTTCGGTGAACCATGACTATAACCATCAGCAACTATTAGAGAATCAGAACTTATTTCTGTATTAGACAATGTGGGTAACTATAGTTTTTCGTCTATAGAAGACAGAGAGCGTGCCTTAAGTGCCCGTGATCATGGGTTCAATTCCCGAAGAGGCACTCAACAATTTCGATGTTGACCCAGCATCGTGAGGACAATTGGGGAGTTATCTTAAGTAAGAGGTAGCGGTCTGCAGTCTAGAAAGCTGGCATTAGGGACTTCGGGTGTCGATGCGTTGAGTACACATCCCAACTTTCAACGTAAGCCCGCTGGTAGGAACAAAAGGACTGTCGTGCCAAGAATTTAGTTTGTTTTAATTATCATAAATGCCTTCTTTATTATTAAATTTTATCCAATATTTTCTTTTCAACTAGTTTGGGAAACTCAGATTTAGCTACTTGTTTTCTTTTTAATTCATGTTCATAGTTAGCACAACTAATCACTAAGGAAAAACAATCTTTTCAATAAAATTCTCCTCGCTCCTTTCGTAGCTCTAAGTTTAGTCATTTTTAGTTTTCTTTTTTTTCAAGTTGAAGGGCGGTTTATCATTTTCCCCTCGCTTATCCTATTCTTTTTGCTAGTTTTACCTATGTTTCTTTGCACGGACATTGCGCCTATACGCACGTGCTTAGTGTGTTCGTTTACAAAAGCGGGCCATTTTCCTGCCACTATAGAAAGTAAGAGTGCACTGTATCAGAGAAATATTAATTGACGTATGTAAGTGAATATATCTGTGACGAAGTCATAATTACTCAGTTTTTGCATCGTACATAGTTTCCTCATCCTTATTAATCTCTTCACCCCCGCTTCCTGAATTCCAGTTCTCTTTCTTGATGGGGGACTGATGTCTCATGTAGGCTTATTAACTATAACATCAGCAATAAAGAAAGTACGGTTTAATTTGCACTAATTTTAAAACATTACGTTAATTAAATAATAATAATAATACGGAACGAGCTCAGGCTACTTGTTAGGATTCTTGCTTCGCAATTGGATAATACCGTGTTCGAATTCGGAGACCAGCCATCCTGGTTGAGGATTTTCCAGGGTTGTTTCTCACTTATACTGGGCAAATGCTAGGGTAGTACCTTGATCTAAGGCTCTGGAGACCTTCCTTTCATTCCTTTTCCAATGTTTTCATCTATTGATTACTACAGTATAAAATGGCCTCTGAGGATGTATCTGGTAGCTTATAGTAAATAAACAATAACGACGTAATATATCTTCACGAAACGTGTGGATTAATTTAACTACAGCCTTACAGTCCCAATAGATAGCTAAAGTTTTAATATCAAGTTCCTGACTTTTATATACTATTTTCATATTGTTTCAGCTTTCAATTTTCTCATGTATGTTCCCACCGAGAATTGAACCTGAGATCACATGAACAAATGCGAATATGTTAAATATTTTTGAACACTTTAATATACAAAACACAAAACGCTTCAATGATACGATGCATGTATATGTTTTGGTTACGTCCTGCAATGTATGATTAAAGAAGCCAGGAGGGTGAAGAAAAAATAATAGAAATCTCTTTTATATTTACTTCTTCAACAAACTCCTGACCTCAGAAGGGCAAGCCATAATTTAGGTAACAAAGTCATACAACGAACACAACCATATCGCTCTCCTGAAATTATCGTGTGTATGTTTAAAAATCTACTGTTGTTCCACGCCAACCAGTCTATTTTTTGTTGTATATACCTTCGAAGTGAAAGATATTCATTATTATCTTTGTTGGTGGTTGGACTCGTGAGTCAGAAACTACTATTAATAAAGAGTTTGTTTTGTCTAGTATTCCTGCGATTAGAAGGGCCTTATCTAAAAGATATTTCATTTGTATATGAGAAAAGAAGAAAGTTTATTTTCTAAGAATAAAATAAATATTTTCAATGTGAAGCTAACATTAAGTTTCGAAGAGGAGCTAAACAGAAGAATTTGTTACCATTTACATCAGTTTTCAGACAGTTCACTATACTCTGAAATGGGAAGAAATCAAACTGGGAAACATTTTACTAAAGAGACTTCGACAGGAAGTGCAACATGTAAATATTGCAAGGTTAAAATAAAATAAAGAACAAAGGTGACACAAACGTGTTATGGAAACATTTAAAAGCACAGCAACCTACTATATCAGTGAATCCTAAAAAAAGTTTTAACGAATTTTAGATATTCAATTTTATCATCACATTTTCTGATGCAGGTTTGGATACGAATCAAGATCTGAGATTCGAATTTCGGATCCAGATCCGAGATCCGGACCCAGATCCGAAATCCGAATTTCGGATCCAGATCCGAGATCCGGATCTGAGATTCGGATCCGAGATCCGGATCTAGGTCTGGATCCGGATTCGGATCTCACTGGATCCGGGATATCCGGATCCGAAAATTTTTGGCCATCCCTACTTCTTACCAGTATGGAGCACAAATTTTTGATTCGATTCAAAACAATTTATAATTTTAGATTGAAAACTACTTATTTCCAACAACATTCCACATTTCCCACGTTTTCATATCTTTACTCACAACGGAGTGGCGAATGGCTGCAGACTTTTAATACTCTCTGTATAAATATAGTAAATAATGACTTACTTTCAGCTTCCTTTGATATTTTTCTTCCAAAACCACAGAGTAGGTACTCATTTTCTTTCATTTTAAGAAAAGAAAAAGAGAATGAAAAATTGTTTGTGATTTTGCTTCTAATGAAAACTGTATAAATAAATGGGGGCGCGGTGGCTCAGTGGTAGAGCGTTCACCTCCGATGCTTGGGGTCCCTGGTTCGATCCCAGCTCGCGCCGTGTGGACTTTGTGGTGGACAAACACCGTGCTCGTGGGATTTCTCGGGGCTCTCCCGTTTCCTCCCACTTTCTTCAATTCATTCATTTCTCATAATCACCATCTCCTTTAGTCTAACCGGCATAATCGTGGGACGTAAAACTCAAAGATTTCATTTCATTTCATTTTGTATAAATAAATAAACATCTTAGAATAGTGTTACTAAAGTATTATTTGGATTTACAACAATTCTTTTGTCATATTTGCGCAGCGCACCACTTTTGACTTCACCATATCATAAACAAACCACGAGTCAAAAACTAGTCAAATTTCGGTGATCAAAGGTACTTGTTACTACGTAAATAACAATTGTCCTGTTAAACTTTCAGATTTTTCAATACCGTCCCGTTTGAGATTTTTCACGTTAAGTATATATTATTTTCAGAAAGTTCCCTTGTTTCTAGATCCATAACAACAAAAAAGTATTAGACTTTTTCTAGCAAGCAGTATATTACAAAGCCTATATCTAAAAAAATAATGACTAATCTTATTTTTTTTCTTTAACATTTTTAATTTCAAAAATAACAATTTGACTTTTCCAAGCTTTAACTTTCAACATTTTTCTAATGGTATTTGGAGTATAGTAGCCTTCATTGTGCTTTGGACACTAAGGGCCTTATGCAGGGTCGTTTTGACGTATGATTAGCGTCATACTAAAGGGCTGACAACTACAGGAAACATATGTTAGTCGAACTCCTTAGTATGGCACTAATCACGCGTCAGAACGACTCTACATAAGGCCCTAAATGTTCTAAAGTTAATTCCGTTTCATTTTCATCTTTTCTTTTTCTTTTTTTCTTTTTTTAATGAATATCTTCAAACATCCTTGAGCTAAACTACAAACCTCTCTAAGTTGAAAAATAAGCTTACAACCTATACAAAAGGGTCGCATAAGAAAAACAAGAACATGTTTTAAAACTATATGCTTGTTTTTAACTCTAAATAAAGTGTACAGTGGGCAACATAAATTCTTGTGGTACAAAATCCTTGAGTTAGGCAACTCAACTAACGCCCGCCCCAAGATTAATTACGCCTGGTAGAGCAGCTAGAACAGCAACATGAAGTTGCCCCCACCTCTTAAAAGAACAAATCATAAAGTGTGTTTTTGTGCAGTAGTAAGGCAAAACGCTGGCTGACGAAGTGACAAAAGGAAATCTTTGTATACTTTTACTCACACTACACAGCACAGTACCAGAAAAAAAAATATGGACACCAGAGGCGCCGATGAGATTTAAATAATCTCATAACTAACTCAAATGAGGGATTATATGAACAAGTTAACTTACTTTAAATGACTATACATACATACGTATCACATATTATACCGATAGATAATGCAGTATATGTATTAGGTTATTTTTTTAAGTAAACACAAAGCCTTGCGCTGAGTTTTGAAACTATTAACAGTAGTCCTACCTGTAAATCAATTAAAGTATGGATGGATCTTTCAGCTGAAGAACCCAGCCCCTATTGAAAATTTTGCGGGTCTAACAGGTCCCAAGCTCCTATCTTCTGGCGCCACTGGTTGATACGTTATGTTACCTCGAAAGAAGAACTTGTCTGATTCCATTATTCGCTAAATGACTTATAAAAATGCTAATTATTGGTATGCAGTAATTTATTTGTAAATATTAAAAATGCAAACTTCGATAACACTCAAACGAGTTGGAGAACATATCCGTACTAAGCGTATTTCCCCTTAGGTTGCAAATATAACTAAGGGTTCCTTATTTGTTTAATACTTGTGCAAATTTACACATTGAGGCACAAGGAGAAAAGACGAGAAAATGGTATCAATAGACAACAATTCAAATTGCACGGAATTAAAGGTTAATATCAAATATAGAACAATTGACGCAATTAACTCTGTAACTCGTTTTCTCCATTAATTTTCTTCTTTTACTTTGAGGATTACATCGTCACTGAACTTCTCGAAACTGGAAATTATCTTTCATTTAGCAGCATCCAACTAGAGCTCAGCCTTGTAAATGAAACATTTTAAAAAGTGTAAATGGCGAAGGGGAGAATCGAATACGGATTGCCAGATTACGAAAGCACCACACTAAGCACTCATCTAAAGCGTTACTAACTCAAGCTCGCCTAAATAAAGAACCTTTTTTGTTCACTCAAAACAGAAACTTGTTAATAGTCAAATTTATTGGCAAAACACAGGAATATGTAATTGAGGACTCGGAGGGCATTATAACATTGTAATTACTAAATTATCAACATTAAAGATTTTTTAAAAACAAAATACAAAACTCCTTTATTTTGAATCAAATACGGCGCGTATATTATAGTCGTAAACAAAATAAAGACGAATCAATTACTGCGTAGTAATCGTGATTCAGTGGTCCAGGCGCTCGACAAGTAATCTGAAGGTAATCGGATCGAATCAGATCCACGAATGACCAGAACTTCTTTTACTTTAGAATTTTTGGTGGTGATTCATCGGCGATGACACACATTTTATTATCTTCAGATATTTGAATACTCAGATGTTTCAATACTTGAACTATCAAATCTTCAGGAATAATAATAATAATAAACTAATAATAATAATTATCTCATAGAAGATTAAAAGTTAGGAGCTTATTATCGCTCAGGGCATAAAATTCCAACCATAAATGTAACATTTGACAAGAATATTTCGGTTTTGTTTAGTGTTGTTCACGAGAAGAGGAATTTCTCATCTCGTTTCTGAAACAAAACCAACAAAATTGAGACGAGAGTTAACATTTTACATTCACGACGGGACAAGGCTAACTCAAGTTATCGTCTCGCTTTGGAGATGGGAATCAAGACGAGACGAAAAGTATCGTAAACATTTCTCGTTTTATCTCGATTCTCGAAATAGTTTATGTCCATTCTTTAAGTAACAATTGTTTTGTACAGTGGCGGCGTAAGGGCGGGGCGAGCGGTGCCCTCGCCCCGGGCCCCACTTTCTGGGGGCCCCCGGTGGTAGGTAAAAAATAATTACTAAGGAACTTTGTTAGCATGAGTTGTACAAGGGCTGTCAAGGTTTACAATCCACACCTTCCCTAAAAGGAAACGCAATTGTCAATCCATATTACACCAAATGACGGATGAAACAACAAAAATATCTGTCTAATAAAGCTAATCAGTGCCGGATTTCCGTATAAGCTATACAAACTTTAAGCTTCGGGCCTCACTCTCTTGGAGACCCGAAAGAAATTTAAAGAAAAAACTGAATGTAGATTAAAAATAAATAAAATAAAAGCTTCATTATCTTGGAGGCTTCCAAAGAAATTTAAAGGAAAAAGCTCTGAATATAGGTGAAAAATAAAGAAGTAAACGTTTCACTTTCTTGGGACCCCCAAGAAAATCAAAGAAAAAAGTTGAATGTAGGTGAAAATAAATAAAATAAAAGTTTTACTCTCTTGGGGCCCCAAAGAAATTTAAAGGAAAAAATGTATGTGGATTAAAAGATGAATAAAATAAAAGTTTCACTTTGTTCAATAACCCCAGAGAAATTTAAAGGAAAAAGCTGTGTAGATTAAAATATAATAAAAGAAAATCAAAGTATATTGTGTTGTTTGCATTCTAAGGTCTTATGATGCAACTAATGGGGCCCCATCTGCTAGCCTGCTTCCTAAAACATCACTGTTTATTTATTTATTTACATATTAGTTCGGAAAGAAGGGATGAACGTAATGCTTTATTAGGGTACTAGCATTCTGTTGCTAACTGAAAGCTCTTTGATGCAGACGCTATAGTCTCAGATTCACTTGTTTTTCTTCTGTCTTTTTCTTTTGTCCTTTACAAGTCGAATTTTCAGCGAGTGAAACCCTTTTGATTAGCTGGTTTCCCCATTTCTGCTTGTTTTTTGGCGTATGAATTTACATCTCAGCCCGCAAATTTAGAGTGAAGAAAATGTTCAATAAGAAAACAAGTGTTCAAATATTCAAAATACTTCAGCATTATATTTAATGCAATTCCTGATTGTTCTCATGTGGAACAGTTGTCACAAATCATTCGATTTGTTGACATACAACGTGATTCTGTTCAAGTGTGGGAAGCTTTTATTGATTTTATCTTTGTCAAAGGAAAGAATGCTGAGAGTATTTCTGCTGAAATACTGAAGTAACTACAACGTGATAGGCCTGATATTAAGATTGCAGAGGCCAATCTTGTGATAAAATCAGCCTACAATAACCGGACAATATCCTGGAGCTCAAACTTTGATACAAAATATAAGTCCTTTGGCCATTTTCGTTCCTTGTAACAATAATTCATTGAACCTTTTGGCTTACATGTTGCGCACGTTAACGTTCTGGCGAACACTTTGTTTGGAGCAATGGGACGTTTTTGATATTCTTCTCTAGATCTACTCACCGATGAAATGTGCTGCAAAATCACGCAAAGATTGGTCTGATACGTAAAACTGACACTAGATGGAGTTCAAAAGCAGAAGCTTTGAAGGCACTTTCTTGACAATTGGATGAAGTAATTGATCTGTTGGAAGATCTGCGTGACACTTCGACTGAAACACTTGATCTAGAGGAGATGCTGGTCTTCTTCTTGCAAGCATCCAGTCATTTAACCTCATCGCTTTACTATATTTCTGGTCTGCAGATCTCTCATATATTGATCGGATCCAAAAATGCCTTCAATCTCAGGATACGAGTTTCAATCAAACTCTTATTCAGTTACAGAGCCTGGTTGACACCATTGATACCTGGAGACTTGAGCTGAGCAAGGAAATCATATCTGCAGCTGAAGGAAGTTGCAGGGCATGGAACATAACTGTGGATACACACAGGAGAAAGAAATGCATGCCTGGAGAAGCAAAGAATGAACCCCTGATTGCACAGGCCAAAGTGAATCACTCTATCAACGAAATTCTAGACGAGATGAGACAACAAATGTATGATCATTTTACTCAGGTGCATGACCTCAACGATAGATTTGGATTCCTGTGTTCTATGGCCAACTTTGTGCAGCAGCTAGATGATGAGAGCGAGGAAAGGCTAAAAACATGTTGCTCTGATTTGGCTTTATTCTACACGAATGACCTGGATGGCTTAGAATTATTTCAGGATTGTAAGGATATAATTCGTTCACTAAGGTGTGCTCAGAAAGCTAAAGAACAACTTGACTTTTCCTCACAAGGCATCCTGAAATATGTATCTTCAATGGAGATTAAAATTTACTAAAGTTTGCCAACCGCTCTTCAGATTTTGGTAACACTGAACGTATCTGTCACATCGTGTGAAAGGTTTTTCAGCAAAATGAAATTGATAAAATCTTACTTGGGTTCCACAATGAGTCAAGAAAGATTCACGAATCTGGACATTCTTTCTATCGAAAATGAACTAGCATCCACTTTGGATTTTGATAATATAGTTGAGACTTTCGCAGGAAGGTATCATTATGAATGTTGGTGGAACACAGGCTAATATGGTAGTGGAACTACTGTCGAAAGTAGTTTCATGTTTCAAGTAAAGGCAATAAAAATACAAAAGAACTAAAAGAGTAATAAAAAGCCGTTAAGACCTATCAATTGACTGGTGATAGCTGGTAATGAAAACTGGGATGGTATAACCCATAGAAGAATTCTGTGCTTACATATTTAATCTATAATATATCCCAAATTATTCAATACATTCAGGATTTTTTTTATTATATTCTAATACTATGTTAGTAAGAGGTAATGGAAATAGTCATAAGTGACAGAATATAAACATGACTGAATTATTAAATACAAAATAATATAATCACAAAACAAGTGTGGAATCTGGAAACAATAGTAAAATAGACAAGCAGCAGAGAAATATTCTAGTGCTTAACTATTCATTGATACTTCGGCAAAAGTAGTGGTACTAGATAGATCATACATTATCACTGGAGAGAAACCTAGTGAAAGATAAATGAAGAAGACACGCAGGAGAGAAATCTATTCTAGCCATTATTTACTGATAGTTCGGTAAAAAAAAAAAAAAAAAAAAAAGTGTTTAAGTATTGTGTATGATCACTGGAGAGGAACCTAATGTTAAAGTGAATGGAGCTAATTGTAGAAAAAAATCTAATAAAATAAAACCCATGTAGCGCAAATTCAGACAGGGAGAAACTATAAATAAACTGACTCATATGAGAAATTGCACAGGAGAAACACTAAAGGCGAGAACCGAACAAAGAATTCTAGAAAATATAGAGCTTACATTTAGAAATCGCATCGGTTATATTATTATTTGCAATCTTTGCAATATCAGCTCATTGTTACATTTTGTAGGTAAATTTGTCTCTAAATGTATTATTAGGAGCATTACTTCCACTATTCCATCTAATTACAGTACGCGTTGATACTAGGATAGTATAAATGTAGGATAAATTTTGGATTCTTGATTGTTAGGTTTTGTTTGTTCTTAAGATTATGTTACTTCTGTCGTGGTTGTAGTTTCCGTTACTATTCTATCCTTGATCGATTTTCTATTGTGTCCTTTGTTTAAAAATGAATAAAAAAAAAGAAAACAATATGCAATGATAGTCCTGGTCCAGTTTTATTTTTAGACACCAGCCTGAAGGCGGTTCTAAGTATTAAAACAATAGACAGCAGACAGGGATGCTGAATGTCACCCCCATTTGTTTAACAAATATATAAGATTAAAATGATCTAAACACACATACCAACGGGAAAGGGGGAGGAGTAAACAGAAAAATGATTATGTAAATGAATGTCAAAAATAGAAGTGTATAAATCACGATTGTTCGAAAAGGGGCCCCGATCTACTTCACTGGCCCCGGGCCCCAGTTTGCCTCACGCCGCCACTGGTTTTGTAGACGCTATTTTGTTACTTTGTATTTCGGAGCTCATTGAATTTATTATGGTTTGTGTAGGTATTTTTGTAGCAAAGCTTTTATAATTACTTCTGCATATCCTAAAAGTTATTTTAATACATGCCTTACCGTTCAGTGATATTCAGTTATTTTTGTTACAGTTATTTTCTTCAAAACGTACAGTAGAATACTTTCTACATGAAACTTTAGTGGAACGCTTTGGTTTAAAATTTTTATAATTGCATATTTGTATCCTGGGTGTCCCGACACCCACCGAAATACCAACTTATCTGTATGTTTTGCCTAATTTTAGGGCAATTTAAAAATTTTAATATCATTAATACCATTATTATTATTATTATTATTATTATTATTATTATTATTATTATTATTATTATTATTATTATTATTATATTATTATATTATTATTATATTATTATTATTATTACCGAAAATTTAAGACGTCAATATTACGTCCTATTGCAATGTAAATAAGCATACTGAAGTCGATAGGAAAAGAAAAAGAAAGGAAAAGAGATACATTCGAGGGATTACTGTTCGAAAGAAAACAGGGGGAGTAAGGAAGGTGTCAGGTCCTGGAAAATATTAATATCGAAACTTTCAAATGCCTGACTAGAAACTAAGCAGTATTTGTCTTCATCACGATACATAGTAACACGCTTTCTTTGGATAAGAGACTTTGGATTATGTATGCGTTGGATCGATATTTTCAAAAATTATACATATCATTATAAAGAAGAATAGTTTCTATTTACACATTTTCGTTGAAAGCATATATGAAAAATGTTGGAAATGGCGAACGAAAATATTATTATTTCTAGTAGTAGAAGTAATAGTGGAAGACGTTCAGTATATTGCTTGTATGTATAGTCATTTGAAGTTAACTTGTTTATACAATCCCTCATTTGAGTTAATTATAACATTATTTAAGTATCATCGGTGGCTCTGGTGTTCGTATATTTTTTCTGGCACTGTGCTGTGTACTGTGAGTATAAGTATGCAAAGACTCCCTTTTGTCATTTCGTCAGTTAGTGTTTTGCCCCACTCCTGTACAAAAACACTCTTTTCGATTTGTTCTTTCAAGAAGTGGGGGCAACTTCATGCTGCTGTTCTAGCTGCTTTACCAGGCGTAATTAATCTTGGAGCGGGCGTTAGTTAGGTTGCTTAAATCACGGATTTTGTACCTCAAGAATTTATGTGGCCTACTCTACAACTTTGCGTACTTTTTTCCTTTAATTGTCAGCAACTTTCTAATCTGAAATTGTATGATTTTTAGTGGTCTCCACCATGCACGAACACAGACAGAAATAACTTAAGACCCGCAGCAGTAACTCTCGATTCATACGGATTAAGCACTCTTTATTGTAAAAAAGAAAGAAAAAAAACTGTCTGGAATGCAGTGCAGACAAACTTGACATTCAGCTCAGAATGTTTTACGTCAAGCTCTTCAGTCAACATGGATGATTGTCACCACGGAGTAGTAACGTACATAGGGCTGCGTCTGCGAGTACTAAAGAAACGGAGGAAAAATAGAATGTATTGAGTTTAGACAGTTTAATGATACAAAACCAATAAAATACGCCATTTTAGGGATAAATTTTTGAACCTCTCTATTCCCTACGGATGCGTCCTTCATTTAAGTTGGGATTATAAAATCCCAGATGGAAGTCGTAAATTTGTTGCAAACGATTCAGGCACTTTACTGTGACGTGATCACGAACAACAGACAACGTCGATTTCAATGCAACGATAAAATTTCAAAAGTTTCCCGTCCCTCCTTAAAACGAAAGTTTGGGAAAAAACACTGCGACATGTTTCTCCTTTGTTTTTAACGAAGAGTTTCAACTTCGTAAGTCGACAGGCGAGATACTACACCTTTTAACGTGAATACAAGATAAAATCTTATGTAGAGGTAGGTATTAGCTATGTTCCAAAATTCACTTCAAACTATTCGATCATTTCCTCGTGATGTGATCAGAATAGGCAAACTCCATCATGGCTATATGGTTAGCATACGCCTGGAAAACCTGGGCTCATTCCCGGCTTGAGATCATGTAGTTCAGATCCCACGTTAAGATGTAGGTTAATGTCTCAAGCCTTAGTGCTTAAAGCCACAGTAAACATTGACCCACCTAACAAACAACAGGCAAAATTACTTCCAATATAAAGAAAGAAATTATAGAAAATGTTCCTCTTCCTCCTTAAAACGGAATGTTCATAATGTTTAGTTTTTATTATTAATGAGAAGTTTATATCTCAATGTTCATCTTCCTAACTTAAAAGGATCGAGAGATACACGATTTTTCGCATAAATTCCCATGATCCCACTTAGGATAAACATTTGAAACAAAATACAGGTAACACAATGAAAAGCCAGTTCAAGGTATAGGCACTGGCACAAAACCCGGGAGAATGAGAACATGTCCCCAATAATCCGATTTGAAATGTGCTTTTTTTTGAAGGGGGGATAAATGCGATGATTTGTGCCACAAAGGAAAGTGTGATGAAATTGATGTTCCCCAGAATAAGCCTCAAATCT
This sequence comes from Thermobia domestica, assembly GCF_964235325.1. Taxonomy (NCBI): domain Eukaryota; kingdom Metazoa; phylum Arthropoda; class Insecta; order Zygentoma; family Lepismatidae; genus Thermobia; species Thermobia domestica. The sequence continues at coordinate 114,597,100 of NC_137469.1, read as the reverse complement.
GCCCGTCTCCCAGTGTTGAAGAAAACTCTGCTCCCCTGATCTTCCACGGCATTGTTTCTGAACTTAATAAATATCTTGAACATCGCTTAAAAAAATTATAGGAACGGTCTTAACCGTTCTTTCCAATGTTGAAGACAAATTTACGCCGCTGGAGGTAATAACTACTTTCAAAAATTCATTTCTGAAGCTTCAGCCTTTGTCCCGTAATTTGATCACACCCACTCGGTTTCAGTTTTATATATTAGATTCGTCTTCTTCATAAAAAAATTAAAACAATATATATGTACTTTATTGAAGCACAGTGCCCGTGAATTCTGGTGCGGAATGTTAACATTTTATAAATGACGTTTCCATCAAACTTTTACGAATTGATGCCACGCCGATTTCTGTATAACCTTTGGGAGGTCCATTCAGGTTTGTCAGATATGATCTAACAAGACACCAATAAGGATTTTAATGCAAATACGTAGGCTCATGCAAATTTCTGGGCGGCTTGGGCCTTATTGATTTCCAGGAACGGTGCAAATGTTTGAGAACATTCCCTTTTAAGAGATGAGGATGGCCTTTAATGTCGAAATTTTTAGGTATTCCCCAGTACTTATTTTTTTATTATTGACTCACTCGGTATATAATATATTTGCATATCTTGTTACGAATGAAAAATAGTGAGAAAGTCAGCTTTCATTTCTTGGAGAGGGAGTAAAGAGGAAGGATGGAGAAATTTTGGGAGGCAGCTGGTTTTTTAAACAAAAAATATTTATAATTCTTTTATAAGAAAATGAAAGTGAGTTCAAAATGGCGGATTTCAAGATGGCAGCCATCGAAATGACATGTCCAAGAAGTTTTTCCACCACCATTACTATTAACCTACAGTGCTACCTTTGCAACTCTTTCAAAACCCTGAATTTTATTTGGAAGTTTCCACAGTTTTGAACCACCCCGTACACACACAAGTACCTAAAATTGTATTAACTTGGGAACTTGAACCTCTACTCTTGACAAACTTCTGTGTACACCGCTGCTTCTGTATCTATTTTATCCACATTTGGATCACCCATCTTCACTTGAGGAAACAACTTTTACAATAAAAAACTAAAAGCGTCAGATCTTGGTACCACAAGGTGTGAAAAAATGCACAAGAAAGCGCTACATGATTATTCAGCCCAGCAAAGAAGTCGTTCGTGCGGACGATAGCGAGTCCTTAAGACGTTCATCATCAGGCTAGTCAGTTCGTGTGAGAGATTCCATTACTTCTTTCAACCACAATGTTAGGAAATATAGCTAAGCAGTCATTAAGTATTCTGTCAGTTCCTGTAAACCGGAGGATATCAAAGTGCTGTTTTAGTTTGATCTGTTTGATTACTACTTGACAATATATAGTTAAAACTTGAGGTTAGCAAAGTTTATACCCATCTTGATAAGTAATGCCCAACAAAGACTTACAAAATACACGAATTGTTTGTGTATTGTTTCTGAAAAATAATGTAAATATTTCAGGGAAATTTGTTCATTTTATTTTCGCTATTAAATATATTTTTTTGCGCCCTAAAAGGGAAAGGGCTCTAAGGCCCACTGCACCTGTCAATTACCCGATGGGACAATCTATCCCTGGTTCCGATGCTTTGAAAATTGAGTTCTTGCTTTTTTAACGTTTCTTTTCAGATTCGATGCTATGTGAGACACAGCCTTTTCCTTAAAACCTTTATTTTACCATTGACAGTACACTGTCAAAAGTGTAAATCCGTTCTTTCCCGCTGTCACTGTACTGACAGAGGCGAAAGGTCTACTTTGACCAGCGACACACCGGTTGAGAACCAACGTTTTTGTTTCCTTTCGCTATGGACTATCTCTTCATACAATAAGGCACATCATTTTAAAAAATAAGTGTGCTATTCCTTCTTTTATCTAGTGTTTAATAGCGATAAGAATTTAGGTTTGTGATTTTTTAAAAGAATGGCTTTTAAATTTTAAAAACTCTACGTTTCACAAGATTTTATAAAGGTTTCGCAGGGAATATTGTCAAGGATTATTCAATGTATACTATGAAGGAAAAGAAAACTTCTTTTTTGACCACAGCTAGGTGAAAAAAGGGAGCGTAGACAAAACATGTCACCACGGAAAAAATTTATGAGCCACTCGTAGCGAGTTCTGTTATCTCCATTTCGTTTTAACAAGTGGGCGATATACACAACTTGACCTTGGGCGATATACAAAACTTGCCCTCTTTCCCCTCGCCCTCCTTCCCTTCGCCCTCCTTCCTCTCGCACTCCTTCCTCACACCCTCCTTCCTCTCACCCCTCAAACCCACGAGCTCAAACTGCGAAGTTTGTTGTTTATAAAATCCATATGATTCAGTTTCCGTTCTGTGTCAGCTGGAAAGGAATTCTTTTACGCGCACGTGTTTAGCTTTTGAAAAGATGACTTCAACAAGTCTTTGACATCAACAAGAAATTGAACAAGCAAAATTGTAAAGAAGGGGGTTGGGGGTGTTTTCACCCCAAATTTAGCATTTTTTCTAGATTTTTTGATCTTTGGCGCCATGTGGCGCCCTCTCAGTTTGACCAAGCATGTCGAAGGACCAAAAAATTATACCAGGGACTTTCCTTAAGAATACAAAAGTGATTTCATAACTTAATTGCATTTCGTAACGTCAGAAAAAAATGTTTTCTGATACACTGCAATGACATAAATTTTACACATTTTTTTGGAATTTGTAAGGTGTCAGAAAATAATTTCATTGTAAGACCTCAACCAAAAAGATTTCCCATTCGGAAGGATGTATGTACATTTTCAATAAAATTCTTTACAAACTAAATTGTAAAGAAGGGGGTTGGGGGTGTTTTCACCCCAAATTTAGCATTTTTTCTAGATTTTTTGATCTTTGGCGCCACGTGGCGCCTCCTAAGTTTGTACCAAGCATGTCGAAGGACCCAAAAATTATACCGGGGACTTTCCTTAAGAATATGAAAGTGATTTCATAACTTAGTCGCATTTCGTAACGTCAGAAAAAAATGTTTTCTGATACACTGCAATGACATAAATTTTACAGATTTTTTTGGAATTTGCAAGGAGTCAGAAAATAAATTATAGAAACAGTAATATTTCATTCTAAGACCTCAACCAAAAAGATTTCGCATTCGGAAGGATGTACGTACATTTTCAATAAAATTCTTTACAAACAAAATTGTAAAGAAGGGGGTTGGGGGTGTTTTCACCCCAAATTTAGCATTTTTTCTAGATTTTTTAATCTTTGGCGCCACGTGGAGCTCCTCGGTTTGTACCAAGTATCTCAAATGACCCCCAAAATTATAGCAGGGACCTTCGGCAACAAAATGCTTTTTACTTTATGTCTCTGTACGCAATAGAAGTTATTTTAGAAGCTTTTCTTTCATACACTACAAACTGTTAAAAATCATTTAAATTTCCCGCGGTACGGAGAAGCGTACTGCCTGCTGGCCGGCGGGTAACAAAACAATAATTAGCAAATGAAACAGTTCGCGGTGGCTCAGTGGTAGAGCGTTCACCTCCAGTGCTTGGGGTCCCTGGTTCGATCCCAGCTCGTGCCGCGTGGAATTTGTGGTGGACAAACACCGTGCTCGTGGGTTTTCACGGGGTTTTCCCGTTTCCTCCTACTTTCTTCATTCCACCATTTCATTCATTTCTCATCATCACCGTCTCCTTTATCCTAACCGACATAACCGTGGGACGCAAAACTAAAGATATTATTTCATTTTCAAAATGAAACAGTTTTCGATACCAGACAGTTTTCGATTCCAATAAAACCAGGTACACTTTCTGAGACGAGACATTATTTTTACTACTAATTTTCGAGAAAAGATAGTCTAAACTCCCGTTTTGCAGGCTAGTCTACTCAAGAACCTTATTCCAGGCTTTATGCTCCAATTGAGATCAAACTCAGGATGACACGCACATGATGCAGGCACATCTACTTTCCAGCTTCTACTTCGAATGATATTCGTTACAAAATCACTCACATTAGTTGAAGTGTAAGATGTGTACTTTTGATTTTAAATGGTTTTCTTTCCTTTATTTTTCCAGTTTTAAGCAGAAACAACTCTATAGTGTGTTAAATATTTGTATGAAAACGACTGTTTTATTATTAGTCTGTATATTAAAATGCTAGGTTTGTATGTTTGTCTCCAAAGAAAAGTTTATATGTTTGTCTCCAAAGAAAAGATAATGGGTTTGTCTCCAATCTTTTCGACAATGAGATCTCGAAAACCACAAGTGCTAGAAATGTGCCGTTTCCACTGGCCTATTCCAAATTTTGTGTAAATTGTTCAGTTCTAATTGAATATTTAAAAAAAATACATGGCCGTTATTTCTTTATTACATTTTTAAGGGTAGACTGGAAGTGTTGAAATTTTATAAAGTAAAGCAACATATTCTACCAGTTATACGTTCCAACACCACATAATTGTATATAGAGGTTGTATATCTCTCAGGAATTTGTTTCATGGCCAAATGATAATGAAAAACGATGGATAACCATTTCTCCAGTCTAAGATGAATCTTTATTGTTTGGAGTGTTTTGCCCAGTGAATACCATCTATCGCTGACATAATTAATTGTGTATGTAATGTATTTGCTTATTACATACTTCATGCAAGAAGAAAGAAAACACTTATCATACATGAATTATAAATTCCAACCGGAAGTAGGCTCAAAACTTGCCAACGGTGCAAGATATTGAACAAATAATCGAAAAAAAAATCTCCATGTATGGTATCCCTTGCCGATTTTTATCAAGACTTCGTTCACTTGTGTCTGTAAAAGGACATGTATGTTGTTAGGAATGACAAGAATATTCATTCTCATATGTGAATGATGCACTGCGTAGAGAGCGCATGTTCAGTTAGTCTTTAAGAAAAAATGTATCAAATTATTATATCACAAATTGTTGTATTTTGTGTATTCGGATTTAATATGAGTGTAACAGTTGTATTAAATATCGGATCTAAGGGGTCTATCGGTTGTAACGGGCAAGACTAACCAAACGGGTCATACGAACCAAACGGGTCATACAAACCAAACGAGCCAAGTGGGTCACGGTCCAAACGGATAAACGGTTCTGTGCACACATTCGATCAGGTATGACCGACTATGATATATCGGGTATCCGTTTACCCGAAATTTCCGAGCACTAGTACCTATCTAACCACTAGTTTTCGTTGTGTAACCTTGATTTAAGGAGGGACAGAGGGAGTTAAAAACTTATGCCAGGAATACGGTATCTCCCAAGCACGTCAAGTTAAAAAGATGAGACTCGAAAAATAAACTACTCTTTTAAAATGAGGGGAAACCTGCGTCCTTTTTTTTTTTTTTTTTAATTTCAGTTTCAAAACGTTGCTGTCCACCACAAACTTACTTGGCAATGGTTAAACCAGACCTCACGCACCAGAGGTAAACATTGTACCACTAAGTTACTCTGCCCCCTTTCTTATATATACTTTTTCTTACAAGGAATTCAACGTTGCCTATCGCTTATAATCGCATCATAGTGAAAAGGTTAAACAGTTTGAAATGAATAAGCTGTTTTTCTTATCGTGTTGCTTTGATTAAAAGACATAACTTCAGGGAGACAGTGGAGGTTAAAATTTATGACAAAAATACAATATCTCAGAGTATGTCAAGGTAGAAAGATGAAACTCGGTATTATAAACTCCCCATTAAAAGTAAGGAGAACATCCCTCAATGTTTTAAAATATTTCCGCTTTAACGAGGGTGAGGGTATTTTGTATAATTTCTTCACATTGGATAGACATGGACTGCTGTTTGTAATCGTTTCGCTGGAAAATGGCTGAGTCGATTGAAATGAATATATTTAGGAACAAGATAGTACCTATCTAAACCAGAGTTTTCATCATGTTACTTCTATTAAAAGACGCATCCTAAGGGAATAGAGAGGTCCAAAATGCAGCTTTAAAATATGAGTTATGCAACATTTTATGAGTTTTTATAAGTAAACATTCACTGAAATTAATATCCAAAGGGAGAAAGAGGGTTCAAATATTTTTCCTTAACCTATTTTGCCCGTGCGAAGAACGGGCATTTCAGTTAGTAAGAAATAAAAGAAATTTGTAAGAAGGTAAAAGTTTACATATATATTACCTTTTATAACAGCATGAATTGAATTGTTGTTATTATTGTAATAAAAGTATATTTATTTATTTATAACATAAAATATAATTTAAATGTCAAACTTTGTAGTATATGACCTATATTATTTCGCAAAAATATAAGGGATAAAACGGAAATAAGCCTAGTTCGAAATACATCAATAATAAACACAATAGCAGAGAAATTTAAACACTGTTGAATGTTAGAAACTTCATTGTATATGTAAAAAGAAAATCATTTTCCTTATTGTGGTTTCTGTTTAGCAAGCTTTATCGTGAAGACATTAATTTAGATGAGCGACTTAAGATTTTAGACTGCTGATTACAAGACTTAATTTCAAATCCTTTTTAGTGCATGGGCGTTATGCAGTTTCGTTTCAAACCTACCCCAGTCATCATTCAGTTCTCATTCTCATATCCCGAAGCCTTCTATAACTTTCGCTGTTGTGCTCTTGGTAGAAGTCTTGAATGTATTGAGTTACATTTTCGGTCAGCAAGCCGAAAAGAAGTCATCCAATGGTCGACTCTGAGAAGGGTGATGTGCCGAACTACGGAGACGAATAAAGATTTCATTGTTCTTCGGTTACCTCCTAAGCTCTTGTCATGTTTTGGTTTGCAGAGCTGAAAAAAAAAGTATGTTCTTTATTCATTGTATTTTACAAGAAGTATACGCGCCATTGTTAGGGGTACACATACCACTTTTAGAAGAAATCTAAAAATAATACATACAATGTAGTATAATCTATACGTGAAAATGCTAGGTTTATATGTTTGTCTCCAAAGAAAAGTTTATATGATTGTCTCCAATCCTTTCGACAATGAGATCTCGAAAGCCACAAGTGCTAGAAATATGCCATTTTCACTGGTCGATTCCAAATTTTATGCAGATTGTCAAGTTCTTATCGAATATTTAAAAAAACGTGATCATTAAATCTATATTACATATTTTTGGGCTACCCCGGAAGTGTTGAATTTTTTAAAAAAGTAAAGCACTATATTCTACGAGTTATACATTTCAGCATCATATATTTGTATATAGGGGTTGTATATCTCTCAAGCGTCTATCTTACAGCCAAATTATAATGAAAAACGAAGGATAACCATTTCTCCAAACTAAGACTAATCTTTCTTCTTTGGATTGTTCTGCTCAATGAATACTATATATCACTAACTTTATAATTAATTGTGTGTGTAATATATTTGCATTCTGAAATTCAAACTTGCAAACCTGAAATTCAAGCATATTAAAACTCTTCGTGTAAGTGGATTCGAATACGAGTTTTTCGAACATAAGTCCATTGTAGCAACCACCCATTTGTCAAAATCAAACAACTAATGCTTTACAAAATCTTTTAGTCACTAAAGACGCTTCACGTTCTATTCGACGAGAATGCAAAAGGGAATTATAATTACTATGCGAATTAGTGCAAACTAAAACGCAAGTTTTGCATTGCCTGAACAAAAATCGCTAGGATATGACGTCCAACATCTCAACCCTTAAACACCAGCTCTGCATTCTCGAGTCCGGAAGCAGGCTAACTTCTCGCAAACGGACCAAGATATTGAAAAACTAATCGAAAAAATCTCCCCTTTACAATACCCCTTGCCGATTGTCATTACGATACATACGTATACTAAATTGAATATATCAACGACAATTCGAAGTCCAACCGAAAGTATGTTCATACCCCGCAAACATACTAGATATTGATAAATAATTTAAAAATCTCCTCTTTATGATACCCTTTGCCGATTCTCATTACGATACATACATTTATAGAATTCCATGTCCCTCGGCAATTGAAACCGCGGTGACTCAGTGCTAAAGCGCTCACCTCTGGTGTATTGGCCCCAAGTTCGATCCCAGTTAACGTCATGTGGACTTTGTGGTTGACAAACACCGTGTGTATGAGTTTTCCCGGGGTTCTCCCGTTTCCTCCATCTTTCTTCATTCCACCATTTCATTCATTTCTTATAATCACCGTCTTCTTTAGCCTACCCGGCATAATCGTGGGACGTAAAACTCAAAGATTTCATTTTTCTTTCGACTATTCCGGAAGAAGGATCATATCTCGTAAACGGTGCGAGATATTGAAAAACTAATAAAAAATCTCCCCTCTATAATACTCCTTGCCAGTTTTTATCAAACTACACATGTATAGCACATTTCATCTCCCTACGACAATTCTAACTCTAAAACCGGAAGTAAGGCCATGTCTCGCAAATGTTGCGACATATCGCAAAATAATCGAAAAATCTCCCCTTTAAGATGTCCATTTCACCTTTTTTTTTTTTAAAAAAAAAGTAAAATTACATACGTTTATCATATTTCACCTACTTACAGCAGTTCTAACTCCAAAACTATAAAACATTTCCCGCTGATCTACAGGCTAGCGTGCACGACTTTGGTGTGAAGGGTCCTGTTTTCGATTCCCTGAGAGAGAATACAGAAAGAATAGTTCGGATTACACTTTGAAGTATAGGTCGACACCTCATATAGCATCTCTGCTGAGAAGGGGCGGTAAGCGATAATCAATTAATCAATAAAAACCGGAAGTAGGATCGAACCTTGCAAGCGATATTGAAAAAATAATTTAAAATATCTCTCCTTTATTACATCCTTTGCCGATTCTTATGAAGATACATACATAGGCCTATACTAAATTTCACGTCCCTACGACAATAACTGTAACTCCAAACCCAGAAATAGAATCATATCTCGCAAACGGTGTCAGAGGAGATTCATGCTCATATGTGAATAATGTGTAGAGAGCGCAGGTTCAGCTAGTAGTGTATAGTTTTAATATTCAGTACATAAGTATACATAATGAAACTATCAAATTGAAACTATCAAACAGAATTTGAAACTATCAACTAAAACAAACTACTATCAAACGACAAAATTAAGCATCAAAATGTACTCTCAAGCATTTAATTTTTCCATGTTCAGTTTGATATAATCTATTGATTCACATATAAGGTACTTGCGGCAAATAAAGCCCACCTAAGAAAAATGGCTTCATTACAGTAGAATAGTGTCCTTTTCTCACGAACATTGGAGAAAAGTGCAGATTTCTCACGAGAATTGGTATAATTTCGCCTTATTTCTTACGAAAATTGAAACAAATTTCCCTTATTTTCACGAGAATTGAAGAAAAGTGCAAATTTCTCACGAAAACCGGTACAAATTTCATTCATTCTCACAACGATTGGTCAACAGTGCAAAATTCTCACGAAAACTGGTACAAATTTCCTTCATTCTCATAACAATTGGTCAACAGTGCAAATTTCTCACGAAAATGGATGCAAATTTCCTGTTGAATGTTTTATCATATATTTTAATACAATTTTATATTAATTTATACAATTTATGCTGATTACTTACTGTTTTTCCCCAAGCCTTTAAGAAACTTCTTTCTTCCTTGGTTATTCCTCCTTTAAATGCTGAAAATACCTAAAGGAACTTCAGAACATGTCCACACAAGTCTTTTTTGTTAATCTTGAACGCAGTTGGTCTTGGTATTCAAGAAACTAATTCTAAAGAAAGAAGGCACCTATAATAAAAGAATGGGATGTCGTAAGCTGACGTAAGTAAAGGAGAAAAGCAGAAAACAAAGGAAAATCGAGTAGGGATATGGCTGGATCTATCCAACGTGTGAGGTCTTTGTTCATTGAATTGCCGACAAACACCATTGTAATCGTAGCAGATGCTTCTTTTGGAGGTGTCTCGTAATTCCATCATTGTGTCAATTAAGGAAGTAAGAAAATTGTCAATTTAATGTGACATATGGATGTTGCACAATACTTGAACCGTAGGAGGTGAGAAAGACATGTTAAATGAGTTTTAGAAAAACATGGGAAACTCTGGATAAAGCATAGCTATATGTTAGGTAAGAATGGTGTAGGAGGGAGGGAGCCCTTTGACGGAATAACGAACGTAACATAGACACCTGCTTGTATGTGTGTGTTCCAGGGTTTTTGGAGGTGGAGGGAACGAACTGTGTTCTGGACATTGCTTAATGGGAGAGTGTGACTTCTACTGCATGGAAACTGAAAAATATGTGAAAAAAAGAAAGAAATAGGAATCATTATTTTAACGACAGAGAATTTAAGAATGAGATAGGTACGTGACACTTTTTAAAACTTAATGTATTGCTTCCCCATACGGAAAGACCACACATAAGATGGAGGGGTGAAGTGTGTTTTTGTTTTGTGAGCAAAGGATCACTTTAAACGGGTGTTTGACTTCTTACGCATATTGTTAAGACCTTGCCACATACGTAGAGGGGGAAAAAAAGAGTGAGCGTTCCTACCTGAGTTGCAAAGAGGAAAAAAAGAGTGAATGAATGTGTACGCAAGACAACTTTCCCTTTTGTGCTTTTGGAAGAAGTTTTGAAGGAAGATTTCTGTAGGTATTTCCGCATAAATGATTTTATCCTTTTAAAAACTAGAGTAATGAATTAATTATTTATGAATATTAATGAAATGATAATGAATATTAATGAGATGCTAAAGAAAAGGATTACAAAGAATGGATTTTACTGTTTTTCGTATATTTAGAGGCATTTTGCGGATATATGTAATATACAGCACTGCGTATTGTACATAAATGTATGAGATAATGTGGAAGGAAATGCGCGCAACTCTAAGAAACATATTTTATGTAATGATATTGTATTTTCAGTAGCTGATATGTGATTTTAGCATAGAATATCATCTTTTGGATACTGCATGGGTCTAATGGGGTACGAAGCTTAGACGAATGACAAATTGCATGTATATATGATTAGTTTGTAAGTGGGGGTACATGTATGTAGCTGATATGTGATTTTAGCATAGAATATCATCTTTTGGATACTGCATGGGTCTAATGGGGTACGAAGCTTAGACGAATGACAAATTGCATGTATATATGAATAGTTTGTAAGCGGGGTACATGTATGTGTAGGTGATATGGGATTTTATCATAGAATATCATCTTTGAATACTGTAAGGGTCTAATGGAGTACGAAGCTTAGACGAATGACAAATTGCATGTATATATGATTAGTTTGTAAGTGGGGGTACATGTATGTAGCTGATATGTGATTTTAGCATAGAATATCATCTTTTGGATACTGTATTGATGTAATGGGGTACGAAGCTTAGACGAATGACAAATTGCATGTATATATGAATAGTTTGTAAGCGGGGTACATGTATGTGTAGGTGATATGGGATTTTATCATAGAATATCATCTTTTGAATACTGTAAGGGTCTAATGGAGTACGAAGCTTAGACGAATGACAAATTGCATGTATTTGTGATTAGTTTGTAAGTAGGGTACATCTATGTGTAGGTGATATGTGATTTTAGCATAGAATATTATGTTTTGGATACTGTAAGGGTCTAATGGTGTACGAAGCTTAAACAAATGACAAATTGCATGTATATATGATTAGTTTGTAAGTGGGTAGATGTATGTATGTATGTAGGTATATTGGTTTGATATCGGACAGGAATATATGTATCATATTGTAGACATATTATCTTTCGTTTGCATGTAAGTGTTTTAAGCATGTGTTGTTGGTTGCGTAGTTTTAGGGGCTATACTAGGATGGATGCAAACACCTAAAGTGTTTCTATTGTAGCCTTATTTATTGTATTGTAGAGCTGTATATGTTGTTGTGGTGATACGGTATGTGAATGCAAACACATGAACTGATTCCTTATGTATATAGATTACCTTGAATACCATGTTAGAATGTATATATTGTGATTTTTACATACGTAGATGCTTGCCAAAGATGTTCTAGGGGGTATTTCAAGCACAAAGGATATCACTGTGTTATAACCCATTTACATATAGATTCTAATGTCTTATATTGATACCTTTACTGACTTCTAAGATGTTTGTTTACCTTATAGAAGACATTATGGCAACAATATGGTTTCGAACTTGGAATCATTTATTGTAAGAACATAAAATACGTATAAATAACCTTATATGAAGCATAGGTATTGTTCCTTTATCTTATATAGAATACAGATACTTCGTATTATATGAATATTTGTTTGGAGAAATAAAACATATTATTATAAATTGTAACGCTTTATTGTATTTATATACTCTACAATATTCTATTTTGCAATATTGGCATATTGATATACATATATAGATATATTTAAATAAGATATTTACTATACTTAGAATATTCTTAATAACTTATTGACATATTTACATGATATATACGTACAAGTACCAACAGATAGGAAAACTTATGGACATATTTGATGATATTATGACATTATAGTACCTTTAGACAGTCTACTATTTACATATATACAGAATACCATTCATTTTATGCACTTAATACTTTGATAACCATATGGTAATGTTCTATAGTCAGTAATACTGTTATGATTTAATCGGCGTCTTTTATTTTGAACTTTTTGATGTGTTTTAGTTTCAGACTTGGATACAATGACAAACCCAGGCTTACGAACAATTCTTCCTGGATTGTGTAACTGTTTTTTGTCAGCTTTATCTTGAACTAGTTGATAAAAATGATCAAAGTTAATTTCTTGTCGTGTACGATGATTTAAAGTAATTCCTCTAATTTTAAATACATAATCTACTTTCCCTGTTTGAACTTCTTTCATCCTATAGGCATAATTTTTTGGCCCTAAGCCTATAAAGGCATCAATTTCCCACCCATCAGGAACTTCATTAGTTAACTCACCTAAATAGGAACCCAAAGAAAGTGGAGGCTTTTCATTACGTTGCTGTACAAACATAATACTATCAGTGTCGCAGTACAATACACGCTCAGGATCTATAACTGTTAGTAACTCATAAAGTTTTAGACGTGCCCAAGAGGTGATGAAGGCTGCAAGGACAACATTGGAAAATTTCCATGGCTTGTTTTTGTTTTCAATGTTTTTATATGATACAATGAGATGTCGCTCTCCAATAGGCAATACAGTTTGTACCTCATATTGTGGTGCCCATAGATAACTTAAAAATTTTTCTGGAGTATCTACAATTACAGATTGAGATAAATCTGTTCTTTGTCCCCATTTCCCATACAAGGAATTGAGAAATATTTTGGAAATATATCTTAGACCAGGATTTGATTCAATGTTATTTTCCGTTAACTGAATGCATTCATGTTCATAATAGTCTGCAATATATTTTTCTTGATCTTGTTTAGTTTTGCACCAGCTAGGAAATCCTGAAGACTCCTGCTTCATTTTTAAGAAGGAATTGACATAATCTTTAAACAGATTATTTTCTGATCCGGATAATTTGAATTCCCAAATTTCGATAATTTGTAGAATTTTGTATCCGAGATCTAAAGCCACATGAAGTTCAGGAGTACAGTATGTACCAGTAAGGACACGCTCGGCATCATTATGGATGCAATTGTTGTCACTTTGTTCCATACACGTACGGCATAACCCAAACAAAAGGCGATCATTACATGTATATGGTAAAATTGGAAAATATAAGTCTTTGGGAGGCAAGATACTACATTTTACTAATCCATGAATACTTTGCACTTGTGGAAAGTCAGGCCCCTTGTATATTATAGGTTTTCCTATAGGCAATGGCTTACGTGCCATTACCCAGGGGTAAAGACTGGTAACATCATAATATGACACAAACTCTTCGCTGGTACATTCGTACAAGGCATTAAAACATTCTGTACGCCCACCATGAAAACTATCTTTAGGTACCAGATGATCAACAAGATCATGACACTGTGTTTGAATAAACTGTTGTAATTTCTTATCATTTTTTACCATGTGGTCCCATTCACATTCCCACATTTGAATGACATTAAGATTTAATTTTTTAAGAAATGCTATTTTTGTGGTGGTGTTTTCATACCGATCTTGTAGCGATGTACCTTGTTTAGAGGATGAATCTAGGGACATGTGTCGTAGTGTAGGATAGCAGTTTAAACACCCGTGATAGTAACATCCATGAAATTCGTAAACTGTATTTGTTTTACTTTCAAATCCATCAACCTTATACCTTCCAAATCGTTTTTCTAAACCATTTCCAGAATGAAGAATTTTATTACCAGTAGTACGTTCTAAGTATCGTAGCCAGTACATTGCCTTCAGACTTTGACGATCACGATGGTCAAACCCATAAGGTGGAATAATTGGAATAATTTCTTTGGGTAAATATAAGGTACGATATGTTAGTATTGCCAAACTAGCAATAGTTGACGCGATGATAAAACATTGAATACCATTTGTTTTGTCTTCAATTAAGTTTGAAAATTTAATGACAGCCTCTGCTAAAATTTTAACATCATTCCGACAATATTCAATCATTTCCTTTTGGAGATTATACTCCTCATTACTTGCAACACGTTCTTTGTGCCATATGATAAGTTGCTCTCGATCTTCACTGTTTCTTGAATCAGGATCAAAATATTTTAGATCAGGAATTTTGCCTATATAATTTTGGTTTTCTAATGTATTAAACAAGTACGGGAAATCTCCCTTTCGTAAATTTGCAGAAAGACCTAACGTCTTAGGTAATTTAGATAATTTAACTCCCATATACAGATATGTGTCACGGAAGTAAATCTTTTGTCCTAAACGCATTTCAATAATTTTTTGCCCTGACATTATTACTTCAGGTGTAAAATGATGGTTTATGATCAAAGTTTTAGCACAGAATTGCATATCATAATTACTGCCATTATGGGAAAGCACAATGATTTTTTTAAACATTGGTCGAGTTATTAATACATGATTAACAAATTCTTCAATGTTGTTGAAATCAAACGAACGGAACCCATTTTTATCACCGCATACAAAACATGTATCATCAAGGTTCATGTCCTTACACTTGTAACAAGCATGAATACAATTTACAAAATTTACATGATGTTCTTGTTCTCCCTGTTCATTTTTAGGAAGTAACATTGTTTCTACATCAAAGATAATGTACAAAAAGGTATCTACATGTTGCATCATAGCCGTTTGAACAAAACAAATATGGTCATCGCTTACATATGTGTAACATGTTTTACAATAACGTTCACCACATTCATGTTCAGACTTGCGTGAACGCATGTCAATTATAGTACCACAAAGGACACAAATTTTCTTTGTTTCGCATAAACTTTTTCCGCAAACATTTATCGCTTTATGATTAGCAAAACATTCTTCTGAAGAAAACAGTCTATGACAATCAAAGCATTCAACTTTAATATTATTATCATTATTAGAAACATTATGATACTTTTCGCACATTGGACATTTGAAGTTACACTTATGATTTTGTGTATGATGATAACCTTTCAAACAATACTGACAATATTTCCGTTTGTTTAATAGTGTTGTAATGTTGGTAATTAATTCGTAGTGTCCTTCACTGTACAAAATCAAAATTTTCTTTGATGCATGTATTCCAGGATAAATTACATTATAGTTTCGAGTTAATCCGTTCTTTTCGTAAACAACAATTTGATAATGAGGCGCTAGCTTATTTTGAAACTTTTTTACATCATTAATAGTACATCCATCATGGATTTCAATGTCAACTTTAGCACTGACACACAAATCCTTTGCTTGTTTCATCAATCGTTCAGAATGATTTTTCAATTCATATACGTAGTTATAACGATGATCAGCCCTACCCATTCCAAGAATAATACTCTTGGGAAGACAATACACATCCTTTTCTACAGGAATAGTACATTGTTCCAGGTGTGTTACAAGATCAACAAATTTTGATGAACCCCTTGTTCGTCCCCTACCTTTACGTGAATCAACAATATGAATTTTGAAATTTACTTTATCACCTAATAAATAATTTTCATTACTATTTAAAACATTTTCAATTTTACGAAATAGAATGTCAGAGCTTAAATCCGACTTTTGACGCCACGAAATGTATATTGGTTTATTAATGGTAGAAGCAGAACTTTCTATTGTTATACCAACATACATATCATCATCGGCATCATTTAAAACGTGATCCTTTACAAATTTAAATAACAACTGAATATATTTTTCAGGATCATCTATTCCACTAGTTTGCATACGTTCAATTGTAACTTCCTTTCCTGTAAGTCCAAAATAACTATATTGTTTGATTCTACTATTAACAATACGAAAATATTCATTTGTTTTACCACTCCCATACATGGTAGGCTGTGATACAGTATTAGTATTAGAACTTGGAAAGTTTATAAAATTTTCCATGAAAACGCTAAAATCATTTGTAGTTAAACTATTAGCTTTTCCTTCAGACACAAGTTCCATAAACTTTTCACGTGCTAAATTCTTTATATTATCTTGACGAAAGAAGCCTACATGATATAAATCAATAATATCTTTTGCAGACTTACATTTTTTCAAAACAACATGAGGATCACAACCAAAATGCATAAACAACGCCTGCAATAACTTGGAATAAGCTTCATTGCTTACCCTTGCACCCGTAGCATGACATTGTGTTATCACTTCCCATGTAAATAAAACTTCGTTTAGATTTTCATATCCACGTGCTTGTTGTGCTGACAACATGGTACAGATGACAGACTGTCCTTCCATTGTATGATTAACACACTAAATATGTAATTGCAATTTGAATTATTTTGTCTTATACAGTAAATATTTTATACAATGATGTACACAGAACTTTGATATTTGTTTTCACAGTTTTAAATGTCAAGGTTCGTAAGTAGCCTTTTATGATATGATTTACAATATGTTGACCAAAGATACACTTTTTAAGAATTTTTACACTTACCAGTAAATATAATAATAAAACTTTCCCGAACTTGTTTCAGTTCACAACAAATTTAGTTGTAAGTTTACCGACACTACACTTGAAAGCTTGTCGGGAATTGCACTAACACTTGCCGTTAACTACAATCATAAAACTTCCCGTAACTTTTTTCAGTTTAGTATCGATGCACTACCACTTGTCACTCACTAACTATATTTTTAGTTCACCGAAGATATATTTTTAAGTTTATCGGTTAATCCTTTAGCACTTTCCGATAATTGTAATTTACAAAGCGCCGTAATAAAATTGATTTAGACTAATTACAGCACTCAAAGTACAAACAGGAAGTGTGTTTACTTTTTATTGATTGCTTATTATCAACACTAATAAATGGAAATTCCAAGAACTCCACACGAAGATTTCCGAAGATTGCCGAAGGTTCCCGAAGTTTTCCGAATATTGCCGAACCTAACCGAAGATGAACATAAGAGTTTATCCACAATTTCTGTACATGTTGGTTAATGTACCACACGAATGGTTCCGAAAATTGCCGAACTTAACCGAAGATGTACACGTTTAGTAAATGTAAATTGCAAAAGACTTGTAACTTTAAGATATATTTCAAAGTTTATTATTATTAGATGTAACTTTATAACAAAATTGGTATTTAAAATAAATGATTTAACAACAAAGAGTATACCAATGATTGGCTTTACTTTAACAGTAGTAATTCTATAGTGCGCGGCGCGGCTTGCTGCGCTGGATTTATACTTTCAAAATTTAATCTCGTACCCAAACGCATTTCGTTTTGTAATCTCGTACCCAAAGGCATTTGGTTTGTAATCTCGTACGCAGGTGCTTTAACATATTTTAAATTAGTAATACAGATATTACACAATATGATGTAATTTGTAAATGCACTATTAAAGTTTGCAACACTTGAAATAATTATAACTACTTGTTTGTATGCTTTTCCATTGTGTTATCGGTCTAAAAAATTCCTTTGTTAGTAATGCTAGGAATTTCTTTTGTTTGCTTTGCTACAGGTGTTTAAACTGGTTTAAACTGGTTTAAACTAGTTTATTGTTTTTTGTTATACAATTATTGAGTTCTGCAGGAACTTTGTTGTTAATTTTTTTTATTTGTTTGCTTCATTAGAAGCTCAGAGGAATTACATTTCGAAAATATTAAAATTATCAAAACATAAACTTGAACATAAGAAAGTTATTTTTAACACATCACAAGACGATTAAACTTAAAATTTATTACATGAAACTTTTTGATTGTTAAATGGACAAGTAAAATTTAAGTCAGTGTTGCAATTGAATACACAAACTAAAAGTAAAAGAACAAGTTACCAAAAGTAAAGTGTAGAAACATAACTTAAAACACAATGTTGCAATCTAAATTGCAAAAGAAAATTAAAAATACAACTTACAAACAAAATGTACAAACCGAAAATAAAAAGTGCAGAAACAAAATTTTAAAAAACAATGTTGCAATCTAACATACAAAACGGAAAATAAAAAAAAATATAAAAGCAAAACTTAAAACACAATGTTGCAATTAAAAATGCAAAGCTAAAAAATACAGAACCAAAACTTAAAACAGTGTTGCAATCAAAAATACAAGAGCAAAAGTTTAAAATACAATGTTGCAATCCAAACTGCAAAGAAAAAATTAAAAGTACAAGTTTAAAAATTCAAACATTCAAAGCTAAAAATACAGAATCAAAATACAATGTTGCAATCCAAATTGCAAAAGAATATTAAAAGTACAACTTTAAAACACAATGATACATTTTCAAATTCAAAACAAAATAAAAATTACAAGTGAAGAATTAAAAAATGCAAACTGAAAACTAAAAATGCAGAATCAAAATACAATGTTACAATCTAAAATACAAAAGGAAATTAAAAGTACAACATTAAAACACAATGTTACATTACAAATTCAAAACAAAATAAAAATTACAAGTTAAGAAATAAAAATGCAAACTGAAAACTAAAAATGCAAAAGCAAAAAATTTTAAAGAACACAATGTTGCAATCTAAAATACAAAAGGAAATTAAAAGTACAACATTAAAACACAATGTTACATTACAAAATCCAAAACAACATTAAATTTACAAGTTAAGAAATAGAATTAGAAACTAAAATAAAAAATACCAAAAGAAAATTCAAAACAATGTTGCAATCCAAATTGCAAAGAAAAAATAAAAAATACAAACATGAGACATACGAACATTACCTAGTAGTATACGGATCTGTACGTTTACCGTCATTATTTTAATGACATGAGTTTGCAACACATTTTGGGGAAATAAGGTCCGTATACTACTAGGTAATGTTCCGGATTCCGGAAAAATTCCGGATTTCGGAAAAATTCCGGAATTAGGAAAAATTCCGGAATTCAGAAAAAATCCGGATTTCGGAAAAATTCCGGAATTAAGAAAAATTCCGGATTTCGGAAAAATTCCGGAATTCAGAAAAAAATCCGGAATTCGGAAAAATTCCGGATTTCGGAAAAATTCCGACATTCGGAAAAAATCCGGAATTTAGAAAAAATCGGAATTTTTCCGAGATCCGGAATTTTTCCGATTTTACTTTCCGGATTCCGGAAAGTAAAAATTCTGGAATTGGCCATCCTTAGCTAGTAGCTGTTAAAAGAGAAACACAATAATGAATAGGCTATATATACTGTATTAATTTCTTGTAGTTGGATATGTCTTTATCATTTACGTAGACAATTGCTACTGCAGTTATTTACTACTTTATGAGAAAGGTCTTATTTTCACACACAAAAAAGTCGCCGGTATGTCTCAAACATTATCGCGTTCCCACCTGCAGCTGCTCCAAAGCACTGCAAACTACTTTTTAATCAGGCGAAAGGCAGTGAAGGAAAATAATTCTCAACAAATATTCTAATAACATTTGCTTATTGTCAACATACCTACAGTGAGCGCAGAAAATGTTCGTACACCGTGCATACTTTATATTGAAAACAGCTAGCATGAGAACGGGAGGTGGAAAATATATATATAACCAGAATTAAGACTACACATTCATACATTTTATTTCTATATACAAGAGAAAGGCCAAACAAAGACAGTCACTATTTTGTTCAGAAGAAAAGAGAGAATTTCTTTTTTGTAAACGCAAAAAGTCACCGTACACTTATGATTGAATTAATGCTTATAAAGTATATTACGTTATTTAATATTTTGTGGGATTACCCTGTGCGTTAATGATTGTCTGTAGTCTTCGTGGCTTGATTTCACCTGTAGTAGTTCGTAGTTCTGTAGCTTCGGGACTGATTATGTCCCATTCTTCTTGAATAGCTTTTCTTAGGCCTTCTTTAGTAGACAAGCTGTGCCTTCTGATTCTTGTCTCCAGAACAGATCATAGATGTTCTATGGGGTTCATGTCTGGGGATTGGGGAGGTGTGCGAAGCTGTTTCAAGGTATTATAGAGTCAGGGGCGGATCCACAGGGGGGCGATGGCACCCCCCCACAAGAGGAAACTCTTATTTTATATATAAATAAACCCATCCATAACAAGTTTGGAGCTCTTAAAAGTAGCAGTATTACCGCCGACCGCCCCCCCCAGAAGTCCGTCCTGTATCCGCCCCTGGCAAACCTTGCAGACAGGCCTCGTTCAACAGTACAAACAATAATTGCGATGTATAATGTTTCTATCACTGTGCGAAACCATAAAAAAAATAATAAAAAAATAATAATAATAATAAAAAGAACTGGAAGACCAAGAGTGTTGAGTGAACAAGTTAAACGTTACATTATTAGGGAAAGAAAAAAAGGTTCCAAAAAGTAGTGCTGTGCAATTGGCAACGGATCTGGAAACACGCTGTGTTAAAGTATCAGCCAGTACAGTGCGGAATATTTGCAGGGTATCATGGTCGGATAGCCAGGAAAATGTTCTGGGTGAACAAGACAAATCGTATAAAGAGACTAAAGTTTGAAAAAGAGTATAAAGATAAGGGATCAGGCTTCTTTCTGGAATAGGGTCATATTTTCGGACGAAAGTAAACTTAATTTTATCGAGTCCAATGGGAGGCGTATGGTATGGCGCAAGGTGAATACAGAGATGAATCCTCAAAATCTCGTCCCTAAAGTAAGACACGGAGGAGGGTCCGTGCTCGTCTGGGGCTGTATGAGTGCCTCAGGAGTGGGTCGTCTCCACCTTATCGATGGAGTGATGATCCACAAAGTGTATATTAACATATTAAAGGAATATCTCCATACTAGTGCGCAGAAGATGGTTCTTGAAAACAATTTATTGTTCAGCAAGACAACGACTCCAAACATACAGCGGAAAATACTCGATTGTGGCTACTCTATACAGGGGCGGATCCAGGACGGACTTCTGGGGAAGGGGCGGTCGGCAGTAATACTGCTACTTTTAAGAGCTCCAAACTTGTTATGGATGGGTTTATTTATATATAAAATAAGAAAGTTTCCTCTTGTGGGGGGGGGGGGCGATGGCCCCCATCGCCCCCCTCTGGATCTGCCCCTGAGGTTTGCTATCTTTCTCAAAGACTTATCCTTCTTATGCACTTTAATAATTACTTTTCTCGTCTCCTCATTTGTTTCTGTTCGGTTGCTTCCCATTTCGACAGCCCACCGTGCAGTTTTTTCACTCCTATTCACAACTAAACTCATTCTGTTACTCGTCATGCTATACAGAGGTGTATACTCAGGTGAATACTAGTGAACCCCAGTTGTGGTATCTTTGTTTCGTATTCGTACGTCAGGTGTACGATCACTTTTTGCGTCTACTCTAAACACTTTCTTCGGAATTTATTTACTTTCTGACCATTAAACTTGTCTTTGTGGTTCTTTATTGATATATTCATAAAGCTTAGTTTTCATTATTCATATTGTGTGTGTTATTACACTTCTTAAATTTTCTGCTTCTTTTTCGCAGGCATTCTCGTTTCAATAGCATAGGTGTACGAACACTTTCTGCGCTCACTGTATGTACAGTAAATACAAATTTATAATTTTTGACTTTACGAAGTATACAATGTAATTGTTCAATAATTAACATAAGCAGGCATTCATTAATTTATATTAATATAATAGTTAACAAAACTAATAATCGGGTGATTGATGACTCAGTGGTAGAGTTTTCATCTATGGTATTCTAACCCAGGACATGTGGGTTTTCGATGGCTAATTTTGTGTTCGAAAATTTTCCCGGTGGTACTCTTGGTTCCCTTTCTTATATTTGTTCCATCATCACTCATTAACGAATTTAGTTTATCAAAACTCTATAGCCATATATTCATTCTGTCCGTCAGTGAAACAAACAGTCTCAAGAACTATCTGATGGATTACCAATCAATTTTGGCCATGATGTACAGAGTCAATAGTTAAGAATCGAGTTCCCTGATGAATGTAATATTCAAACCAGAAGCGGTACAAATCAACCATTTCCGGTTTTAACGTTAATCATTATATAGTAAATATGGTAATAGATAGCGAGAAGCGGTTTCCAGTAATCGACATATATAACATTCATGTAGATAGAATGTTACCCAGTTTGTGCATCTGCTGAAAATAATGAGCTTAGGTATTTAGAGAGCATTTTCCGCTTTAGAAAATGTGTGCTTGGTAAAGAATGTAGAGAATTAGCTGAGTCAGGCACGTAGCTAGAATATGGTAATAGGAAGGGGGGGGGGGTCTGTCACGAAATACTGTGGTTATTTACCAGGGGCTCAATCATTCTAAACTATTTTATTGGCAACATATATTGGTTCGTTTAGCCAAGATTTCTAATGGGGGTATGATATGAAATACTGTGGTTACACACCAGAGGCTCGATCAATCTAAATATTTTACTGACAACATACCCATATTGATTGGTTAGGACAATAAAATGAGGATATATTAGTAAGTATTTTAATAAGAAGCTATGAAGAAATCTCGAGTAAAAGAATATAAAAAAAGTATTGAAAAAGATATCGTCTTCCGAGATCATTCGAACGGTGTCGAGAATTTTGCGTCTGGGAAATTTGCGCCCTACCTCAAGAACAGGGAAAATTGCGCCTGCGATGTACCTCCACCGGGAAGTTTAAGCCCTGCGAAATAAAAGAACCTATTGGAGCTTACGCATTTGCTCGGAGGGGCTGACATTACAGCATAAACAATCCTCCCCCCACAACCATGCCATTTGTGATTTATTTTCATTGTGGCTATATAAGGGGAGAATAAACTTCAATATAAGCCAAAAGAACACAACGGATCAACGCAATCACTGCTTCTTCCAGAGATGATTTTGCGGGAACACTGGCCTCCCCAGAGCTCTCAGAGTGCCCCCTCGTAGGAGACCAAAATAATACGTCTATAATATAATAATAAATAGAATAGTACCAGCAGTGACCCCCCTCCGGAATACTAAATGTGCCCCCCGGAACATTTTTCCTGAAAGAACGACTGAACGCAATTGTGTGTTTGAAGTGTAATTCCAGCAAGTAAACACACTGTACATAGTTTTCTTGATAATATTACTGAACTGATTTTACATTCACTTTACATTTTCTTTTCTATATTTTGTGTCCTGAAAAGCCAAACAACTCGCAAGGATTGTGAACAGAGATATCTGGGTAGAGCCAAACAGCCTTTTGTAGATTAAATTATACTCTTTGATTATATTAATAAATAATTATATATCAGTCATTTATACGTTTATTGTAAATTTTGTAGTATAATGAAAAATTGTATTTGTATGGATTGCCCTTTAGTGAACTAAAATTGTATTTTTTTCATTTGTTCGGAATATTATAACGGATGGAGTAACTCACTGAGACGATGAGAGGCAAGCCTAGTTCAAGTGCGAGTGGAAGTTACTTTACACAATACAATAATAAGCTGAATTGTAGGGCGCAAACATCCCAGTGCAAATATATTGCGAGCGCATTTTTTCCTATTTTTATGGTAGGGCGCAAATTTCCCGGGCGCAAAATTCTCGCATTCAAGGAAAATATAATGTCCGTGAAGTTGACAAGCCACTTATGTCAGACTCCAATTTCGACTTTAAACGTCGCTAGTGCTACGTTAGTGTTCGATAGTGACGCAAATCGTTAGTACTCCAACTGCATGCCAACACGCCCACTTCTAAGAATCATCTCAAAAATGAGGTTAACCGTTAGAGCAAGTAAGTGCTCATTAGTGCCATTAACATTAACGTTAAAGCCTCCATCGTACGGCCCTTTGAGTAATAATAACACCACGTTTTTTGCTAGTCTCAATGCGTCCCTATATTCTCGCGAACATTCTGACGTGCCCAAGTTAGTTACTTTTTTTGGGGGGGGGGGGACTATTGTTTATCTGTTATTGTTTATTGTTTATTGCTAGTCTGCAGAGTAGTCCTTACATTAATATGCCATTGTCCTTGATAATCATTGCGTATTTACAAGCAATTTGTTATTACTGTTAGAAGATATCAAAAAACAACAGATAAAATCTACTACTTAACGGTTCATATTTTTCTTTTACAGTACATAAACTATTAATAATAATAATAATAATAATAATAATAAGACTATTCCAGCATAAAAGTTATCAATTGCATCACACTGGCAACAAGCGACGCATATTTTAACTTCATAAAAAATCGTTTCTCACGATTTTCTGGAAAACTACGTATGATAACATCTTCATTATGTCAAGTTGTTTATCTCAGTGTGATATATGTCTTACCTCTGGACAATATCACAGTAAAACAAAAATTAAATATTAGGAGTGCATCGTACTTTTGGACTACATCTCATTAACCATGGGATGTAAGTTTCAGCTTAACTTGCATCATACATTCTTAGGATTACAAAAAGGAAATTTGTTCGTTTGCATTTGAACAAAATTCTTAGGATTACAAAAAGAAAAAATAATTTTTCGAATTCCGGAATTTTTCTGAATTCCGGATTTTTTCCGAAATCCGGAATTTTTCCGAATTCCGGAATTTTTCCGAAATCCGGATATTTTCCGAATTCCGGATTTTTTCTGAATTCCGGATTTTTTCCGAAATCCGGAATTTTTCTTAATTCCGGAATTTTTCTGAATTCCGGAATTTTTCTGAATTCCGGAATTTTTCTGAATTCCGGATTTTTTCCGAAATCCGGAATTTTTCCGAATTCCGGAATTTTCCGATTTTACTTTCCGGATTCCGGAAAGTAAAAATTCCGGAATTGGCCATCCCTAATATATATATGTGTGTGTGTGTGTGTGTATGTGTGTGTGTGTGTGTGCAACTCCAGGAAAACGAGCGAAGTAAGTAGTGGAACGTAAGATTGAGTGGAGTTGACGCAATGTTTATCGTACGTGAGGTCCAGGATTCGATTTTGCGAATATGCTTCCGTTAAGCAGTATTCGTGCTCGCATACCGTCAACAGTCAACACTCATCGTTATAGCACAATACTCTACATCAGTAACTTTAAAACAAACATTATAAGGAAAATATCATCGGCAAGATTTATCACTGCTTTTCCTCTGGTCAGATGCGCGCGCTTTGGAAAGTTGATGCTTAACACTAAAACCATAAAACCTAAATAAAGAAAGGTATTGACCTGCGAATTGTTTTAAAAATAATTTCAATCTTTTCTCAATATTTTTCTCGCTTTGCACCCCATCTAACCTGAAAAATAAAAAAGTTTCTCACTAGTCAACTTTTTAGATATTGCATTGGAATAGTATATGCACTTTCTCTTACATTTTATTTTTTATTTTAAAATTCAAAAAGTTTTTTTGAATGCAAACTTTTCCAACATTGGCACCAAATATGGTGTTAATAGCTGTATAAGTTTCATCGTTGTATCTCTTAGAGTTCCGAACTTATGACGTGATATATTTAACGCGACGTTAGAATTTGCCATTAGAAAGATTTCACTCTTTCAATTTATTTCAATACTTGAAAATGCTTCTTGATGTGAGAAAAACAGATTATTTGATAGAGAATACAATGTTCTACAATAATTTATTCATACCTAGTAAAAGAAACTATATCCAAAATTCAGGCTAACTTTGGCAACAATGGGCATAAGGAAAAGCATTGCCATTTACTCCTGTACTGCAATCTAAGGGTGGGACGCTCTATAGAGCTCGTCTTCCTGTCCCTGGTTAGACGGAACGCTGGCAGTATTGAATCATCGAGAAGTCAGTTTCCATGTGTTGATATAATTTACGGTGGCAAGATAAATTCATCTTTTGTGTGAAGAATAAAGCTAACACGAAATATCTTGTATAATTGTGATGATTATAGTGTTTAGTATTTGGGATAGCAGCTACTTCGTTTTAGTCCAAAACATGTCTGTAAATAATGATTTATAAATGACGAGTACATGATCGGTAAATAAGACCCAGCAAAAATCTACTGGCCTTCAATACCCTACAAAACATGTATACGTAGTTAAATACTTAGAAACTGGCAACTTGAATGTGTTAGTTTGTTAATCTTTCTTGGCCAATGCCAGCCTCTGTAGTAGAACGGTATATCATATTCGGGCCTAGTAGTTCACTATGGGGATTCGCAGGTTCGAGGTCTACATTGGTGTCTTTCATAATGTAAATCTCTAATTATAATGCATACGAATGACTTATACCACTGTTTTTGGGTATATTCTAAGCACATTTTCGTGCGATTCTGAGCGTTCGAGGTGTGACATCGTTCACTTGCGCCAAAGAATGGATCGGTGACATGCGAAGCTGTAAACGTTGCGGTGTATGGGTATATCGTCAGATAAGAACCAGAGGAACGTAACTCCAAAAATTCGATTTTCGTTTTCTTCATGTCTGGACGTAATTTTTAAGGCCCCACTTGGTGTAAATGGAACGTAACACCATTCTTCTCCTTGTCGATCATCTATCGAAATGTAGCTCAATTACCACTTATTAAAAAGATATCTTTCTAAGAAAATAATATTTTTGTCCTCTCGCCTGTAAATCTACGAAAATGGAGTTACATTCCTCTGGTTCTCATGCGACAATATGACAAATGCATTGTCTTGGTCGACGTCGATGGTGAGGAAGCTACAAGTGTTATCAAGTGTAAACATTGTTGAAAGTTAGTGTGAAATCTGTTTTCAATGGTGATTTGTTTATTATATATTCAAGTTTATTCTTTGAAATTCAGATAGTTGCCACGAAAACCGGTACAAATTTCATTCATTCTCACAACGATTGGTCAACAGTGCAAAATTCTCACGAAAACTGGTACAAATTTCCTTCATTCTCATAACAATTGGTCAACAGTGCAAATTTCTCACGAAAATGGATGCAAATTTCCTGTTGAATGTTTTATCATATATTTTAATACAATTTTATATTAATTTATACAATTTATGCTGATTACTTACTGTTTTTCCCCAAGCCTTTAAGAAACTTCTTTCTTCCTTGGTTATTCCTCCTTTAAATGCTGAAAATACCTAAAGGAACTTCAGAACATGTCCACACAAGTCTTTTTTGTTAATCTTGAACGCAGTTGGTCTTGGTATTCAAGAAACTAATTCTAAAGAAAGAAGGCACCTATAATAAAAGAATGGGATGTCGTAAGCTGACGTAAGTAAAGGAGAAAAGCAGAAAACAAAGGAAAATCGAGTAGGGATATGGCTGGATCTATCCAACGTGTGAGGTCTTTGTTCATTGAATTGCCGACAAACACCATTGTAATCGTAGCAGATGCTTCTTTTGGAGGTGTCTCGTAATTCCATCATTGTGTCAATTAAGGAAGTAAGAAAATTGTCAATTTAATGTGACATATGGATGTTGCACAATACTTGAACCGTAGGAGGTGAGAAAGACATGTTAAATGAGTTTTAGAAAAACATGGGAAACTCTGGATAAAGCATAGCTATATGTTAGGTAAGAATGGTGTAGGAGGGAGGGAGCCCTTTGACGGAATAACGAACGTAACATAGACACCTGCTTGTATGTGTGTGTTCCAGGGTTTTTGGAGGTGGAGGGAACGAACTGTGTTCTGGACATTGCTTAATGGGAGAGTGTGACTTCTACTGCATGGAAACTGAAAAATATGTGAAAAAAAGAAAGAAATAGGAATCATTATTTTAACGACAGAGAATTTAAGAATGAGATAGGTACGTGACACTTTTTAAAACTTAATGTATTGCTTCCCCATACGGAAAGACCACACATAAGATGGAGGGGTGAAGTGTGTTTTTGTTTTGTGAGCAAAGGATCACTTTAAACGGGTGTTTGACTTCTTACGCATATTGTTAAGACCTTGCCACATACGTAGAGGGGGAAAAAAAGAGTGAGCGTTCCTACCTGAGTTGCAAAGAGGAAAAAAAGAGTGAATGAATGTGTACGCAAGACAACTTTCCCTTTTGTGCTTTTGGAAGAAGTTTTGAAGGAAGATTTCTGTAGGTATTTCCGCATAAATGATTTTATCCTTTTAAAAACTAGAGTAATGAATTAATTATTTATGAATATTAATGAAATGATAATGAATATTAATGAGATGCTAAAGAAAAGGATTACAAAGAATGGATTTTACTGTTTTTCGTATATTTAGAGGCATTTTGCGGATATATGTAATATACAGCACTGCGTATTGTACATAAATGTATGAGATAATGTGGAAGGAAATGCGCGCAACTCTAAGAAACATATTTTATGTAATGATATTGTATTTTCAGTAGCTGATATGTGATTTTAGCATAGAATATCATCTTTTGGATACTGCATGGGTCTAATGGGGTACGAAGCTTAGACGAATGACAAATTGCATGTATATATGATTAGTTTGTAAGTGGGGGTACATGTATGTAGCTGATATGTGATTTTAGCATAGAATATCATCTTTTGGATACTGCATGGGTCTAATGGGGTACGAAGCTTAGACGAATGACAAATTGCATGTATATATGAATAGTTTGTAAGCGGGGTACATGTATGTGTAGGTGATATGGGATTTTATCATAGAATATCATCTTTGAATACTGTAAGGGTCTAATGGAGTACGAAGCTTAGACGAATGACAAATTGCATGTATATATGATTAGTTTGTAAGTGGGGGTACATGTATGTAGCTGATATGTGATTTTAGCATAGAATATCATCTTTTGGATACTGTATTGATGTAATGGGGTACGAAGCTTAGACGAATGACAAATTGCATGTATATATGAATAGTTTGTAAGCGGGGTACATGTATGTGTAGGTGATATGGGATTTTATCATAGAATATCATCTTTTGAATACTGTAAGGGTCTAATGGAGTACGAAGCTTAGACGAATGACAAATTGCATGTATTTGTGATTAGTTTGTAAGTAGGGTACATCTATGTGTAGGTGATATGTGATTTTAGCATAGAATATTATGTTTTGGATACTGTAAGGGTCTAATGGTGTACGAAGCTTAAACAAATGACAAATTGCATGTATATATGATTAGTTTGTAAGTGGGTAGATGTATGTATGTATGTAGGTATATTGGTTTGATATCGGACAGGAATATATGTATCATATTGTAGACATATTATCTTTCGTTTGCATGTAAGTGTTTTAAGCATGTGTTGTTGGTTGCGTAGTTTTAGGGGCTATACTAGGATGGATGCAAACACCTAAAGTGTTTCTATTGTAGCCTTATTTATTGTATTGTAGAGCTGTATATGTTGTTGTGGTGATACGGTATGTGAATGCAAACACATGAACTGATTCCTTATGTATATAGATTACCTTGAATACCATGTTAGAATGTATATATTGTGATTTTTACATACGTAGATGCTTGCCAAAGATGTTCTAGGGGGTATTTCAAGCACAAAGGATATCACTGTGTTATAACCCATTTACATATAGATTCTAATGTCTTATATTGATACCTTTACTGACTTCTAAGATGTTTGTTTACCTTATAGAAGACATTATGGCAACAATATGGTTTCGAACTTGGAATCATTTATTGTAAGAACATAAAATACGTATAAATAACCTTATATGAAGCATAGGTATTGTTCCTTTATCTTATATAGAATACAGATACTTCGTATTATATGAATATTTGTTTGGAGAAATAAAACATATTATTATAAATTGTAACGCTTTATTGTATTTATATACTCTACAATATTCTATTTTGCAATATTGGCATATTGATATACATATATAGATATATTTAAATAAGATATTTACTATACTTAGAATATTCTTAATAACTTATTGACATATTTACATGATATATACGTACAAGTACCAACAGATAGGAAAACTTATGGACATATTTGATGATATTATGACATTATAGTACCTTTAGACAGTCTACTATTTACATATATACAGAATACCATTCATTTTATGCACTTAATACTTTGATAACCATATGGTAATGTTCTATAGTCAGTAATACTGTTATGATTTAATCGGCGTCTTTTATTTTGAACTTTTTGATGTGTTTTAGTTTCAGACTTGGATACAATGACAAACCCAGGCTTACGAACAATTCTTCCTGGATTGTGTAACTGTTTTTTGTCAGCTTTATCTTGAACTAGTTGATAAAAATGATCAAAGTTAATTTCTTGTCGTGTACGATGATTTAAAGTAATTCCTCTAATTTTAAATACATAATCTACTTTCCCTGTTTGAACTTCTTTCATCCTATAGGCATAATTTTTTGGCCCTAAGCCTATAAAGGCATCAATTTCCCACCCATCAGGAACTTCATTAGTTAACTCACCTAAATAGGAACCCAAAGAAAGTGGAGGCTTTTCATTACGTTGCTGTACAAACATAATACTATCAGTGTCGCAGTACAATACACGCTCAGGATCTATAACTGTTAGTAACTCATAAAGTTTTAGACGTGCCCAAGAGGTGATGAAGGCTGCAAGGACAACATTGGAAAATTTCCATGGCTTGTTTTTGTTTTCAATGTTTTTATATGATACAATGAGATGTCGCTCTCCAATAGGCAATACAGTTTGTACCTCATATTGTGGTGCCCATAGATAACTTAAAAATTTTTCTGGAGTATCTACAATTACAGATTGAGATAAATCTGTTCTTTGTCCCCATTTCCCATACAAGGAATTGAGAAATATTTTGGAAATATATCTTAGACCAGGATTTGATTCAATGTTATTTTCCGTTAACTGAATGCATTCATGTTCATAATAGTCTGCAATATATTTTTCTTGATCTTGTTTAGTTTTGCACCAGCTAGGAAATCCTGAAGACTCCTGCTTCATTTTTAAGAAGGAATTGACATAATCTTTAAACAGATTATTTTCTGATCCGGATAATTTGAATTCCCAAATTTCGATAATTTGTAGAATTTTGTATCCGAGATCTAAAGCCACATGAAGTTCAGGAGTACAGTATGTACCAGTAAGGACACGCTCGGCATCATTATGGATGCAATTGTTGTCACTTTGTTCCATACACGTACGGCATAACCCAAACAAAAGGCGATCATTACATGTATATGGTAAAATTGGAAAATATAAGTCTTTGGGAGGCAAGATACTACATTTTACTAATCCATGAATACTTTGCACTTGTGGAAAGTCAGGCCCCTTGTATATTATAGGTTTTCCTATAGGCAATGGCTTACGTGCCATTACCCAGGGGTAAAGACTGGTAACATCATAATATGACACAAACTCTTCGCTGGTACATTCGTACAAGGCATTAAAACATTCTGTACGCCCACCATGAAAACTATCTTTAGGTACCAGATGATCAACAAGATCATGACACTGTGTTTGAATAAACTGTTGTAATTTCTTATCATTTTTTACCATGTGGTCCCATTCACATTCCCACATTTGAATGACATTAAGATTTAATTTTTTAAGAAATGCTATTTTTGTGGTGGTGTTTTCATACCGATCTTGTAGCGATGTACCTTGTTTAGAGGATGAATCTAGGGACATGTGTCGTAGTGTAGGATAGCAGTTTAAACACCCGTGATAGTAACATCCATGAAATTCGTAAACTGTATTTGTTTTACTTTCAAATCCATCAACCTTATACCTTCCAAATCGTTTTTCTAAACCATTTCCAGAATGAAGAATTTTATTACCAGTAGTACGTTCTAAGTATCGTAGCCAGTACATTGCCTTCAGACTTTGACGATCACGATGGTCAAACCCATAAGGTGGAATAATTGGAATAATTTCTTTGGGTAAATATAAGGTACGATATGTTAGTATTGCCAAACTAGCAATAGTTGACGCGATGATAAAACATTGAATACCATTTGTTTTGTCTTCAATTAAGTTTGAAAATTTAATGACAGCCTCTGCTAAAATTTTAACATCATTCCGACAATATTCAATCATTTCCTTTTGGAGATTATACTCCTCATTACTTGCAACACGTTCTTTGTGCCATATGATAAGTTGCTCTCGATCTTCACTGTTTCTTGAATCAGGATCAAAATATTTTAGATCAGGAATTTTGCCTATATAATTTTGGTTTTCTAATGTATTAAACAAGTACGGGAAATCTCCCTTTCGTAAATTTGCAGAAAGACCTAACGTCTTAGGTAATTTAGATAATTTAACTCCCATATACAGATATGTGTCACGGAAGTAAATCTTTTGTCCTAAACGCATTTCAATAATTTTTTGCCCTGACATTATTACTTCAGGTGTAAAATGATGGTTTATGATCAAAGTTTTAGCACAGAATTGCATATCATAATTACTGCCATTATGGGAAAGCACAATGATTTTTTTAAACATTGGTCGAGTTATTAATACATGATTAACAAATTCTTCAATGTTGTTGAAATCAAACGAACGGAACCCATTTTTATCACCGCATACAAAACATGTATCATCAAGGTTCATGTCCTTACACTTGTAACAAGCATGAATACAATTTACAAAATTTACATGATGTTCTTGTTCTCCCTGTTCATTTTTAGGAAGTAACATTGTTTCTACATCAAAGATAATGTACAAAAAGGTATCTACATGTTGCATCATAGCCGTTTGAACAAAACAAATATGGTCATCGCTTACATATGTGTAACATGTTTTACAATAACGTTCACCACATTCATGTTCAGACTTGCGTGAACGCATGTCAATTATAGTACCACAAAGGACACAAATTTTCTTTGTTTCGCATAAACTTTTTCCGCAAACATTTATCGCTTTATGATTAGCAAAACATTCTTCTGAAGAAAACAGTCTATGACAATCAAAGCATTCAACTTTAATATTATTATCATTATTAGAAACATTATGATACTTTTCGCACATTGGACATTTGAAGTTACACTTATGATTTTGTGTATGATGATAACCTTTCAAACAATACTGACAATATTTCCGTTTGTTTAATAGTGTTGTAATGTTGGTAATTAATTCGTAGTGTCCTTCACTGTACAAAATCAAAATTTTCTTTGATGCATGTATTCCAGGATAAATTACATTATAGTTTCGAGTTAATCCGTTCTTTTCGTAAACAACAATTTGATAATGAGGCGCTAGCTTATTTTGAAACTTTTTTACATCATTAATAGTACATCCATCATGGATTTCAATGTCAACTTTAGCACTGACACACAAATCCTTTGCTTGTTTCATCAATCGTTCAGAATGATTTTTCAATTCATATACGTAGTTATAACGATGATCAGCCCTACCCATTCCAAGAATAATACTCTTGGGAAGACAATACACATCCTTTTCTACAGGAATAGTACATTGTTCCAGGTGTGTTACAAGATCAACAAATTTTGATGAACCCCTTGTTCGTCCCCTACCTTTACGTGAATCAACAATATGAATTTTGAAATTTACTTTATCACCTAATAAATAATTTTCATTACTATTTAAAACATTTTCAATTTTACGAAATAGAATGTCAGAGCTTAAATCCGACTTTTGACGCCACGAAATGTATATTGGTTTATTAATGGTAGAAGCAGAACTTTCTATTGTTATACCAACATACATATCATCATCGGCATCATTTAAAACGTGATCCTTTACAAATTTAAATAACAACTGAATATATTTTTCAGGATCATCTATTCCACTAGTTTGCATACGTTCAATTGTAACTTCCTTTCCTGTAAGTCCAAAATAACTATATTGTTTGATTCTACTATTAACAATACGAAAATATTCATTTGTTTTACCACTCCCATACATGGTAGGCTGTGATACAGTATTAGTATTAGAACTTGGAAAGTTTATAAAATTTTCCATGAAAACGCTAAAATCATTTGTAGTTAAACTATTAGCTTTTCCTTCAGACACAAGTTCCATAAACTTTTCACGTGCTAAATTCTTTATATTATCTTGACGAAAGAAGCCTACATGATATAAATCAATAATATCTTTTGCAGACTTACATTTTTTCAAAACAACATGAGGATCACAACCAAAATGCATAAACAACGCCTGCAATAACTTGGAATAAGCTTCATTGCTTACCCTTGCACCCGTAGCATGACATTGTGTTATCACTTCCCATGTAAATAAAACTTCGTTTAGATTTTCATATCCACGTGCTTGTTGTGCTGACAACATGGTACAGATGACAGACTGTCCTTCCATTGTATGATTAACACACTAAATATGTAATTGCAATTTGAATTATTTTGTCTTATACAGTAAATATTTTATACAATGATGTACACAGAACTTTGATATTTGTTTTCACAGTTTTAAATGTCAAGGTTCGTAAGTAGCCTTTTATGATATGATTTACAATATGTTGACCAAAGATACACTTTTTAAGAATTTTTACACTTACCAGTAAATATAATAATAAAACTTTCCCGAACTTGTTTCAGTTCACAACAAATTTAGTTGTAAGTTTACCGACACTACACTTGAAAGCTTGTCGGGAATTGCACTAACACTTGCCGTTAACTACAATCATAAAACTTCCCGTAACTTTTTTCAGTTTAGTATCGATGCACTACCACTTGTCACTCACTAACTATATTTTTAGTTCACCGAAGATATATTTTTAAGTTTATCGGTTAATCCTTTAGCACTTTCCGATAATTGTAATTTACAAAGCGCCGTAATAAAATTGATTTAGACTAATTACAGCACTCAAAGTACAAACAGGAAGTGTGTTTACTTTTTATTGATTGCTTATTATCAACACTAATAAATGGAAATTCCAAGAACTCCACACGAAGATTTCCGAAGATTGCCGAAGGTTCCCGAAGTTTTCCGAATATTGCCGAACCTAACCGAAGATGAACATAAGAGTTTATCCACAATTTCTGTACATGTTGGTTAATGTACCACACGAATGGTTCCGAAAATTGCCGAACTTAACCGAAGATGTACACGTTTAGTAAATGTAAATTGCAAAAGACTTGTAACTTTAAGATATATTTCAAAGTTTATTATTATTAGATGTAACTTTATAACAAAATTGGTATTTAAAATAAATGATTTAACAACAAAGAGTATACCAATGATTGGCTTTACTTTAACAGTAGTAATTCTATAGTGCGCGGCGCGGCTTGCTGCGCTGGATTTATACTTTCAAAATTTAATCTCGTACCCAAACGCATTTCGTTTTGTAATCTCGTACCCAAAGGCATTTGGTTTGTAATCTCGTACGCAGGTGCTTTAACATATTTTAAATTAGTAATACAGATATTACACAATATGATGTAATTTGTAAATGCACTATTAAAGTTTGCAACACTTGAAATAATTATAACTACTTGTTTGTATGCTTTTCCATTGTGTTATCGGTCTAAAAAATTCCTTTGTTAGTAATGCTAGGAATTTCTTTTGTTTGCTTTGCTACAGGTGTTTAAACTGGTTTAAACTGGTTTAAACTAGTTTATTGTTTTTTGTTATACAATTATTGAGTTCTGCAGGAACTTTGTTGTTAATTTTTTTATTTGTTTGCTTCATTAGAAGCTCAGAGGAATTACATTTCGAAAATATTAAAATTATCAAAACATAAACTTGAACATAAGAAAGTTATTTTTAACACATCACAAGACGATTAAACTTAAAATTTATTACATGAAACTTTTTGATTGTTAAATGGACAAGTAAAATTTAAGTCAGTGTTGCAATTGAATACACAAACTAAAAGTAAAAGAACAAGTTACCAAAAGTAAAGTGTAGAAACATAACTTAAAACACAATGTTGCAATCTAAATTGCAAAAAAAAATTAAAAATACAACTTACAAACAAAATGTACAAACCGAAAATAAAAAGTGCAGAAACAAAATTTTAAAAAACAATGTTGCAATCTAACATACAAAACGGAAAATAAAAAAAAATATAAAAGCAAAACTTAAAACACAATGTTGCAATTAAAAATGCAAAGCTAAAAAATACAGAACCAAAACTTAAAACAGTGTTGCAATCAAAAATACAAGAGCAAAAGTTTAAAATACAATGTTGCAATCCAAACTGCAAAGAAAAAATTAAAAGTACAAGTTTAAAAATTCAAACATTCAAAGCTAAAAATACAGAATCAAAATACAATGTTGCAATCCAAATTGCAAAAGAATATTAAAAGTACAACTTTAAAACACAATGATACATTTTCAAATTCAAAACAAAATAAAAATTACAAGTGAAGAATTAAAAAATGCAAACTGAAAACTAAAAATGCAGAATCAAAATACAATGTTACAATCTAAAATACAAAAGGAAATTAAAAGTACAACATTAAAACACAATGTGACATTACAAATTCAAAACAAAATAAAAATTACAAGTTAAGAAATAAAAATGCAAACTGAAAACTAAAAATGCAAAAGCAAAAAATTTTAAAGAACACAATGTTGCAATCTAAAATACAAAAGGAAATTAAAAGTACAACATTAAAACACAATGTTACATTACAAAATCCAAAACAACATTAAATTTACAAGTTAAGAAATAGAATTAGAAACTAAAATAAAAAATACCAAAAGAAAATTCAAAACAATGTTGCAATCCAAATTGCAAAGAAAAAATAAAAAATACAAACATGAGACATACGAACATTACCTAGTAGTATACGGACCTTATTTCCCCAAAATGTGTTGCAAACTCATGTCATTAAAATAATGACGGTAAACGTACAGATCCGTATACTACTAGGTAATGTTCGTATGTCTCATGTTTGTATTTTTTATTTTTTCTTTGCAATTTGGATTGCAACATTGTTTTGAATTTTCTTTTGGTATTTTTTATTTTAGTTTCTAATTCTATTTCTTAACTTGTAAATTTAATGTTGTTTTGGATTTTGTAATGTAACATTGTGTTTTAATGTTGTACTTTTAATTTCCTTTTGTATTTTAGATTGCAACATTGTGTTCTTTAAAATTTTTTGCTTTTGCATTTTTAGTTTTCAGTTTGCATTTTTATTTCTTAACTTGTAATTTTTATTTTGTTTTGAATTTGTAATGTAACATTGTGTTTTAATGTTGTACTTTTAATTTCCTTTTGTATTTTAGATTGTAACATTGTATTTTGATTCTGCATTTTTAGTTTTCAGTTTGCATTTTTTAATTCTTCACTTGTAATTTTTATTTTGTTTTGAATTTGAAAATGTATCATTGTGTTTTAAAGTTGTACTTTTAATATTCTTTTGCAATTTGGATTGCAACATTGTATTTTGATTCTGTATTTTTAGCTTTGAATGTTTGAATTTTTAAACTTGTACTTTTAATTTTTTCTTTGCAGTTTGGATTGCAACATTGTATTTTAAACTTTTGCTCTTGTATTTTTGATTGCAACACTGTTTTAAGTTTTGGTTCTGTATTTTTTAGCTTTGCATTTTTAATTGCAACATTGTGTTTTAAGTTTTGCTTTTATATTTTTTTTTATTTTCCGTTTTGTATGTTAGATTGCAACATTGTTTTTTAAAATTTTGTTTCTGCACTTTTTATTTTCGGTTTGTACATTTTGTTTGTAAGTTGTATTTTTAATTTTCTTTTGCAATTTAGATTGCAACATTGTGTTTTAAGTTATGTTTCTACACTTTACTTTTGGTAACTTGTTCTTTTACTTTTAGTTTGTGTATTCAATTGCAACACTGACTTAAATTTTACTTGTCCATTTAACAATCAAAAAGTTTCATGTAATAAATTTTAAGTTTAATCGTCTTGTGATGTGTTAAAAATAACTTTCTTATGTTCAAGTTTATGTTTTGATAATTTTAATATTTTCGAAATGTAATTCCTCTGAGCTTCTAATGAAGCAAACAAATAAAAAAAATTAACAACAAAGTTCCTGCAGAACTCAATAATTGTATAACAAAAAACAATAAACTAGTTTAAACCAGTTTAAACCAGTTTAAACACCTGTAGCAAAGCAAACAAAAGAAATTCCTAGCATTACTAACAAAGGAATTTTTTAGACCGATAACACAATGGAAAAGCATACAAACAAGTAGTTATAATTATTTCAAGTGTTGCAAACTTTAATAGTGCATTTACAAATTACATCATATTGTGTAATATCTGTATTACTAATTTAAAATATGTTAAAGCACCTGCGTACGAGATTACAAACCAAATGCCTTTGGGTACGAGATTACAAAACGAAATGCGTTTGGGTACGAGATTAAATTTTGAAAGTATAAATCCAGCGCAGCAAGCCGCGCCGCGCACTATAGAATTACTACTGTTAAAGTAAAGCCAATCATTGGTATACTCTTTGTTGTTAAATCATTTATTTTAAATACCAATTTTGTTATAAAGTTACATCTAATAATAATAAACTTTGAAATATATCTTAAAGTTACAAGTCTTTTGCAATTTACATTTACTAAACGTGTACATCTTCGGTTAAGTTCGGCAATTTTCGGAACCATTCGTGTGGTACATTAACCAACATGTACAGAAATTGTGGATAAACTCTTATGTTCATCTTCGGTTAGGTTCGGCAATATTCGGAAAACTTCGGGAACCTTCGGCAATCTTCGGAAATCTTCGTGTGGAGTTCTTGGAATTTCCATTTATTAGTGTTGATAATAAGCAATCAATAAAAAGTAAACACACTTCCTGTTTGTACTTTGAGTGCTGTAATTAGTCTAAATCAATTTTATTACGGCGCTTTGTAAATTACAATTATCGGAAAGTGCTAAAGGATTAACCGATAAACTTAAAAATATATCTTCGGTGAACTAAAAATATAGTTAGTGAGTGACAAGTGGTAGTGCATCGATACTAAACTGAAAAAAGTTACGGGAAGTTTTATGATTGTAGTTAACGGCAAGTGTTAGTGCAATTCCCGACAAGCTTTCAAGTGTAGTGTCGGTAAACTTACAACTAAATTTGTTGTGAACTGAAACAAGTTCGGGAAAGTTTTATTATTATATTTACTGGTAAGTGTAAAAATTCTTAAAAAGTGTATCTTTGGTCAACATATTGTAAATCATATCATAAAAGGCTACTTACGAACCTTGACATTTAAAACTGTGAAAACAAATATCAAAGTTCTGTGTACATCATTGTATAAAATATTTACTGTATAAGACAAAATAATTCAAATTGCAATTACATATTTAGTGTGTTAATCATACAATGGAAGGACAGTCTGTCATCTGTACCATGTTGTCAGCACAACAAGCACGTGGATATGAAAATCTAAACGAAGTTTTATTTACATGGGAAGTGATAACACAATGTCATGCTACGGGTGCAAGGGTAAGCAATGAAGCTTATTCCAAGTTATTGCAGGCGTTGTTTATGCATTTTGGTTGTGATCCTCATGTTGTTTTGAAAAAATGTAAGTCTGCAAAAGATATTATTGATTTATATCATGTAGGCTTCTTTCGTCAAGATAATATAAAGAATTTAGCACGTGAAAAGTTTATGGAACTTGTGTCTGAAGGAAAAGCTAATAGTTTAACTACAAATGATTTTAGCGTTTTCATGGAAAATTTTATAAACTTTCCAAGTTCTAATACTAATACTGTATCACAGCCTACCATGTATGGGAGTGGTAAAACAAATGAATATTTTCGTATTGTTAATAGTAGAATCAAACAATATAGTTATTTTGGACTTACAGGAAAGGAAGTTACAATTGAACGTATGCAAACTAGTGGAATAGATGATCCTGAAAAATATATTCAGTTGTTATTTAAATTTGTAAAGGATCACGTTTTAAATGATGCCGATGATGATATGTATGTTGGTATAACAATAGAAAGTTCTGCTTCTACCATTAATAAACCAATATACATTTCGTGGCGTCAAAAGTCGGATTTAAGCTCTGACATTCTATTTCGTAAAATTGAAAATGTTTTAAATAGTAATGAAAATTATTTATTAGGTGATAAAGTAAATTTCAAAATTCATATTGTTGATTCACGTAAAGGTAGGGGACGAACAAGGGGTTCATCAAAATTTGTTGATCTTGTAACACACCTGGAACAATGTACTATTCCTGTAGAAAAGGATGTGTATTGTCTTCCCAAGAGTATTATTCTTGGAATGGGTAGGGCTGATCATCGTTATAACTACGTATATGAATTGAAAAATCATTCTGAACGATTGATGAAACAAGCAAAGGATTTGTGTGTCAGTGCTAAAGTTGACATTGAAATCCATGATGGATGTACTATTAATGATGTAAAAAAGTTTCAAAATAAGCTAGCGCCTCATTATCAAATTGTTGTTTACGAAAAGAACGGATTAACTCGAAACTATAATGTAATTTATCCTGGAATACATGCATCAAAGAAAATTTTGATTTTGTACAGTGAAGGACACTACGAATTAATTACCAACATTACAACACTATTAAACAAACGGAAATATTGTCAGTATTGTTTGAAAGGTTATCATCATACACAAAATCATAAGTGTAACTTCAAATGTCCAATGTGCGAAAAGTATCATAATGTTTCTAATAATGATAATAATATTAAAGTTGAATGCTTTGATTGTCATAGACTGTTTTCTTCAGAAGAATGTTTTGCTAATCATAAAGCGATAAATGTTTGCGGAAAAAGTTTATGCGAAACAAAGAAAATTTGTGTCCTTTGTGGTACTATAATTGACATGCGTTCACGCAAGTCTGAACATGAATGTGGTGAACGTTATTGTAAAACATGTTACACATATGTAAGCGATGACCATATTTGTTTTGTTCAAACGGCTATGATGCAACATGTAGATACCTTTTTGTACATTATCTTTGATGTAGAAACAATGTTACTTCCTAAAAATGAACAGGGAGAACAAGAACATCATGTAAATTTTGTAAATTGTATTCATGCTTGTTACAAGTGTAAGGACATGAACCTTGATGATACATGTTTTGTATGCGGTGATAAAAATGGGTTCCGTTCGTTTGATTTCAACAACATTGAAGAATTTGTTAATCATGTATTAATAACTCGACCAATGTTTAAAAAAATCATTGTGCTTTCCCATAATGGCAGTAATTATGATATGCAATTCTGTGCTAAAACTTTGATCATAAACCATCATTTTACACCTGAAGTAATAATGTCAGGGCAAAAAATTATTGAAATGCGTTTAGGACAAAAGATTTACTTCCGTGACACATATCTGTATATGGGAGTTAAATTATCTAAATTACCTAAGACGTTAGGTCT
Organism: Thermobia domestica; assembly: GCF_964235325.1. NCBI lineage: Eukaryota > Metazoa > Arthropoda > Insecta > Zygentoma > Lepismatidae > Thermobia > Thermobia domestica. Next base: position 114,555,674 of record NC_137469.1, on the reverse strand, counting down.
TTCTGCAAATTTACGAAAGGGAGATTTCCCGTACTTGTTTAATACATTAGAAAACCAAAATTATATAGGCAAAATTCCTGATCTAAAATATTTTGATCCTGATTCAAGAAACAGTGAAGATCGAGAGCAACTTATCATATGGCACAAAGAACGTGTTGCAAGTAATGAGGAGTATAATCTCCAAAAGGAAATGATTGAATATTGTCGGAATGATGTTAAAATTTTAGCAGAGGCTGTCATTAAATTTTCAAACTTAATTGAAGACAAAACAAATGGTATTCAATGTTTTATCATCGCGTCAACTATTGCTAGTTTGGCAATACTAACATATCGTACCTTATATTTACCCAAAGAAATTATTCCAATTATTCCACCTTATGGGTTTGACCATCGTGATCGTCAAAGTCTGAAGGCAATGTACTGGCTACGATACTTAGAACGTACTACTGGTAATAAAATTCTTCATTCTGGAAATGGTTTAGAAAAACGATTTGGAAGGTATAAGGTTGATGGATTTGAAAGTAAAACAAATACAGTTTACGAATTTCATGGATGTTACTATCACGGGTGTTTAAACTGCTATCCTACACTACGACACATGTCCCTAGATTCATCCTCTAAACAAGGTACATCGCTACAAGATCGGTATGAAAACACCACCACAAAAATAGCATTTCTTAAAAAATTAAATCTTAATGTCATTCAAATGTGGGAATGTGAATGGGACCACATGGTAAAAAATGATAAGAAATTACAACAGTTTATTCAAACACAGTGTCATGATCTTGTTGATCATCTGGTACCTAAAGATAGTTTTCATGGTGGGCGTACAGAATGTTTTAATGCCTTGTACGAATGTACCAGCGAAGAGTTTGTGTCATATTATGATGTTACCAGTCTTTACCCCTGGGTAATGGCACGTAAGCCATTGCCTATAGGAAAACCTATAATATACAAGGGGCCTGACTTTCCACAAGTGCAAAGTATTCATGGATTAGTAAAATGTAGTATCTTGCCTCCCAAAGACTTATATTTTCCAATTTTACCATATACATGTAATGATCGCCTTTTGTTTGGGTTATGCCGTACGTGTATGGAACAAAGTGACAACAATTGCATCCATAATGATGCCGAGCGTGTCCTTACTGGTACATACTGTACTCCTGAACTTCATGTGGCTTTAGATCTCGGATACAAAATTCTACAAATTATCGAAATTTGGGAATTCAAATTATCCGGATCAGAAAATAATCTGTTTAAAGATTATGTCAATTCCTTCTTAAAAATGAAGCAGGAGTCTTCAGGATTTCCTAGCTGGTGCAAAACTAAACAAGATCAAGAAAAATATATTGCAGACTATTATGAACATGAATGCATTCAGTTAACGGAAAATAACATTGAATCAAATCCTGGTCTAAGATATATTTCCAAAATATTTCTCAATTCCTTGTATGGGAAATGGGGACAAAGAACAGATTTATCTCAATCTGTAATTGTAGATACTCCAGAAAAATTTTTAAGTTATCTATGGGCACCACAATATGAGGTACAAACTGTATTGCCTATTGGAGAGCGACATCTCATTGTATCATATAAAAACATTGAAAACAAAAACAAGCCATGGAAATTTTCCAATGTTGTCCTTGCAGCCTTCATCACCTCTTGGGCACGTCTAAAACTTTATGAGTTACTAACAGTTATAGATCCTGAGCGTGTATTGTACTGCGACACTGATAGTATTATGTTTGTACAGCAACGTAATGAAAAGCCTCCACTTTCTTTGGGTTCCTATTTAGGTGAGTTAACTAATGAAGTTCCTGATGGGTGGGAAATTGATGCCTTTATAGGCTTAGGGCCAAAAAATTATGCCTATAGGATGAAAGAAGTTCAAACAGGGAAAGTAGATTATGTATTTAAAATTAGAGGAATTACTTTAAATCATCGTACACGACAAGAAATTAACTTTGATCATTTTTATCAACTAGTTCAAGATAAAGCTGACAAAAAACAGTTACACAATCCAGGAAGAATTGTTCGTAAGCCTGGGTTTGTCATTGTATCCAAGTCTGAAACTAAAACACATCAAAAAGTTCAAAATAAAAGACGCCGATTAAATCATAACAGTATTACTGACTATAGAACATTACCATATGGTTATCAAAGTATTAAGTGCATAAAATGAATGGTATTCTGTATATATGTAAATAGTAGACTGTCTAAAGGTACTATAATGTCATAATATCATCAAATATGTCCATAAGTTTTCCTATCTGTTGGTACTTGTACGTATATATCATGTAAATATGTCAATAAGTTATTAAGAATATTCTAAGTATAGTAAATATCTTATTTAAATATATCTATATATGTATATCAATATGCCAATATTGCAAAATAGAATATTGTAGAGTATATAAATACAATAAAGCGTTACAATTTATAATAATATGTTTTATTTCTCCAAACAAATATTCATATAATACGAAGTATCTGTATTCTATATAAGATAAAGGAACAATACCTATGCTTCATATAAGGTTATTTATACGTATTTTATGTTCTTACAATAAATGATTCCAAGTTCGAAACCATATTGTTGCCATAATGTCTTCTATAAGGTAAACAAACATCTTAGAAGTCAGTAAAGGTATCAATATAAGACATTAGAATCTATATGTAAATGGGTTATAACACAGTGATATCCTTTGTGCTTGAAATACCCCCTAGAACATCTTTGGCAAGCATCTACGTATGTAAAAATCACAATATATACATTCTAACATGGTATTCAAGGTAATCTATATACATAAGGAATCAGTTCATGTGTTTGCATTCACATACCGTATCACCACAACAACATATACAGCTCTACAATACAATAAATAAGGCTACAATAGAAACACTTTAGGTGTTTGCATCCATCCTAGTATAGCCCCTAAAACTACGCAACCAACAACACATGCTTAAAACACTTACATGCAAACGAAAGATAATATGTCTACAATATGATACATATATTCCTGTCCGATATCAAACCAATATACCTACATACATACATACATCTACCCACTTACAAACTAATCATATATACATGCAATTTGTCATTTGTTTAAGCTTCGTACACCATTAGACCCTTACAGTATCCAAAACATAATATTCTATGCTAAAATCACATATCACCTACACATAGATGTACCCTACTTACAAACTAATCACAAATACATGCAATTTGTCATTCGTCTAAGCTTCGTACTCCATTAGACCCTTACAGTATTCAAAAGATGATATTCTATGATAAAATCCCATATCACCTACACATACATGTACCCCGCTTACAAACTATTCATATATACATGCAATTTGTCATTCGTCTAAGCTTCGTACCCCATTACATCAATACAGTATCCAAAAGATGATATTCTATGCTAAAATCACATATCAGCTACATACATGTACCCCCACTTACAAACTAATCATATATACATGCAATTTGTCATTCGTCTAAGCTTCGTACTCCATTAGACCCTTACAGTATTCAAAGATGATATTCTATGATAAAATCCCATATCACCTACACATACATGTACCCCGCTTACAAACTATTCATATATACATGCAATTTGTCATTCGTCTAAGCTTCGTACCCCATTAGACCCATGCAGTATCCAAAAGATGATATTCTATGCTAAAATCACATATCAGCTACATACATGTACCCCCACTTACAAACTAATCATATATACATGCAATTTGTCATTCGTCTAAGCTTCGTACCCCATTAGACCCATGCAGTATCCAAAAGATGATATTCTATGCTAAAATCACATATCAGCTACTGAAAATACAATATCATTACATAAAATATGTTTCTTAGAGTTGCGCGCATTTCCTTCCACATTATCTCATACATTTATGTACAATACGCAGTGCTGTATATTACATATATCCGCAAAATGCCTCTAAATATACGAAAAACAGTAAAATCCATTCTTTGTAATCCTTTTCTTTAGCATCTCATTAATATTCATTATCATTTCATTAATATTCATAAATAATTAATTCATTACTCTAGTTTTTAAAAGGATAAAATCATTTATGCGGAAATACCTACAGAAATCTTCCTTCAAAACTTCTTCCAAAAGCACAAAAGGGAAAGTTGTCTTGCGTACACATTCATTCACTCTTTTTTTCCTCTTTGCAACTCAGGTAGGAACGCTCACTCTTTTTTTCCCCCTCTACGTATGTGGCAAGGTCTTAACAATATGCGTAAGAAGTCAAACACCCGTTTAAAGTGATCCTTTGCTCACAAAACAAAAACACACTTCACCCCTCCATCTTATGTGTGGTCTTTCCGTATGGGGAAGCAATACATTAAGTTTTAAAAAGTGTCACGTACCTATCTCATTCTTAAATTCTCTGTCGTTAAAATAATGATTCCTATTTCTTTCTTTTTTTCACATATTTTTCAGTTTCCATGCAGTAGAAGTCACACTCTCCCATTAAGCAATGTCCAGAACACAGTTCGTTCCCTCCACCTCCAAAAACCCTGGAACACACACATACAAGCAGGTGTCTATGTTACGTTCGTTATTCCGTCAAAGGGCTCCCTCCCTCCTACACCATTCTTACCTAACATATAGCTATGCTTTATCCAGAGTTTCCCATGTTTTTCTAAAACTCATTTAACATGTCTTTCTCACCTCCTACGGTTCAAGTATTGTGCAACATCCATATGTCACATTAAATTGACAATTTTCTTACTTCCTTAATTGACACAATGATGGAATTACGAGACACCTCCAAAAGAAGCATCTGCTACGATTACAATGGTGTTTGTCGGCAATTCAATGAACAAAGACCTCACACGTTGGATAGATCCAGCCATATCCCTACTCGATTTTCCTTTGTTTTCTGCTTTTCTCCTTTACTTACGTCAGCTTACGACATCCCATTCTTTTATTATAGGTGCCTTCTTTCTTTAGAATTAGTTTCTTGAATACCAAGACCAACTGCGTTCAAGATTAACAAAAAAGACTTGTGTGGACATGTTCTGAAGTTCCTTTAGGTATTTTCAGCATTTAAAGGAGGAATAACCAAGGAAGAAAGAAGTTTCTTAAAGGCTTGGGGAAAAACAGTAAGTAATCAGCATAAATTGTATAAATTAATATAAAATTGTATTAAAATATATGATAAAACATTCAACAGGAAATTTGCATCCATTTTCGTGAGAAATTTGCACTGTTGACCAATTGTTATGAGAATGAAGGAAATTTGTACCAGTTTTCGTGAGAATTTTGCACTGTTGACCAATCGTTGTGAGAATGAATGAAATTTGTACCGGTTTTCGTGGCAACTATCTGAATTTCAAAGAATAAACTTGAATATATAATAAACAAATCACCATTGAAAACAGATTTCACACTAACTTTCAACAATGTTTACACTTGATAACACTTGTAGCTTCCTCACCATCGACGTCGACCAAGACAATGCATTTGTCATATTGTCGCATGAGAACCAGAGGAATGTAACTCCATTTTCGTAGATTTACAGGCGAGAGGACAAAAATATTATTTTCTTAGAAAGATATCTTTTTAATAAGTGGTAATTGAGCTACATTTCGATAGATGATCGACAAGGAGAAGAATGGTGTTACGTTCCATTTACACCAAGTGGGGCCTTAAAAATTACGTCCAGACATGAAGAAAACGAAAATCGAATTTTTGGAGTTACGTTCCTCTGGTTCTTATCTGACGATATACCCATACACCGCAACGTTTACAGCTTCGCATGTCACCGATCCATTCTTTGGCGCAAGTGAACGATGTCACACCTCGAACGCTCAGAATCGCACGAAAATGTGCTTAGAATATACCCAAAAACAGTGGTATAAGTCATTCGTATGCATTATAATTAGAGATTTACATTATGAAAGACACCAATGTAGACCTCGAACCTGCGAATCCCCATAGTGAACTACTAGGCCCGAATATGATATACCGTTCTACTACAGAGGCTGGCATTGGCCAAGAAAGATTAACAAACTAACACATTCAAGTTGCCAGTTTCTAAGTATTTAACTACGTATACATGTTTTGTAGGGTATTGAAGGCCAGTAGATTTTTGCTGGGTCTTATTTACCGATCATGTACTCGTCATTTATAAATCATTATTTACAGACATGTTTTGGACTAAAACGAAGTAGCTGCTATCCCAAATACTAAACACTATAATCATCACAATTATACAAGATATTTCGTGTTAGCTTTATTCTTCACACAAAAGATGAATTTATCTTGCCACCGTAAATTATATCAACACATGGAAACTGACTTCTCGATGATTCAATACTGCCAGCGTTCCGTCTAACCAGGGACAGGAAGACGAGCTCTATAGAGCGTCCCACCCTTAGATTGCAGTACAGGAGTAAATGGCAATGCTTTTCCTTATGCCCATTGTTGCCAAAGTTAGCCTGAATTTTGGATATAGTTTCTTTTACTAGGTATGAATAAATTATTGTAGAACATTGTATTCTCTATCAAATAATCTGTTTTTCTCACATCAAGAAGCATTTTCAAGTATTGAAATAAATTGAAAGAGTGAAATCTTTCTAATGGCAAATTCTAACGTCGCGTTAAATATATCACGTCATAAGTTCGGAACTCTAAGAGATACAACGATGAAACTTATACAGCTATTAACACCATATTTGGTGCCAATGTTGGAAAAGTTTGCATTCAAAAAAACTTTTTGAATTTTAAAATAAAAAATAAAATGTAAGAGAAAGTGCATATACTATTCCAATGCAATATCTAAAAAGTTGACTAGTGAGAAACTTTTTTATTTTTCAGGTTAGATGGGGTGCAAAGCGAGAAAAATATTGAGAAAAGATTGAAATTATTTTTAAAACAATTCGCAGGTCAATACCTTTCTTTATTTAGGTTTTATGGTTTTAGTGTTAAGCATCAACTTTCCAAAGCGCGCGCATCTGACCAGAGGAAAAGCAGTGATAAATCTTGCCGATGATATTTTCCTTATAATGTTTGTTTTAAAGTTACTGATGTAGAGTATTGTGCTATAACGATGAGTGTTGACTGTTGACGGTATGCGAGCACGAATACTGCTTAACGGAAGCATATTCGCAAAATCGAATCCTGGACCTCACGTACGATAAACATTGCGTCAACTCCACTCAATCTTACGTTCCACTACTTACTTCGCTCGTTTTCCTGGAGTTGCACACACACACACACACATACACACACACACACACACATATATATATTAGGGATGGCCAATTCCGGAATTTTTACTTTCCGGAATCCGGAAAGTAAAATCGGAAAATTCCGGAATTCGGAAAAATTCCGGATTTCGGAAAAAATCCGGAATTCAGAAAAATTCCGGAATTCAGAAAAATTCCGGAATTCAGAAAAATTCCGGAATTAAGAAAAATTCCGGATTTCGGAAAAAATCCGGAATTCAGAAAAAATCCGGAATTCGGAAAATATCCGGATTTCGGAAAAATTCCGGAATTCGGAAAAATTCCGGATTTCGGAAAAAATCCGGAATTCAGAAAAATTCCGGAATTCGAAAAATTATTTTTTCTTTTTGTAATCCTAAGAATTTTGTTCAAATGCAAACGAACAAATTTCCTTTTTGTAATCCTAAGAATGTATGATGCAAGTTAAGCTGAAACTTACATCCCATGGTTAATGAGATGTAGTCCAAAAGTACGATGCACTCCTAATATTTAATTTTTGTTTTACTGTGATATTGTCCAGAGGTAAGACATATATCACACTGAGATAAACAACTTGACATAATGAAGATGTTATCATACGTAGTTTTCCAGAAAATCGTGAGAAACGATTTTTTATGAAGTTAAAATATGCGTCGCTTGTTGCCAGTGTGATGCAATTGATAACTTTTATGCTGGAATAGTCTTATTATTATTATTATTATTATTATTATTAATAGTTTATGTACTGTAAAAGAAAAATATGAACCGTTAAGTAGTAGATTTTATCTGTTGTTTTTTGATATCTTCTAACAGTAATAACAAATTGCTTGTAAATACGCAATGATTATCAAGGACAATGGCATATTAATGTAAGGACTACTCTGCAGACTAGCAATAAACAATAAACAATAACAGATAAACAATAGTCCCCCCCCCCCCAAAAAAAGTAACTAACTTGGGCACGTCAGAATGTTCGCGAGAATATAGGGACGCATTGAGACTAGCAAAAAACGTGGTGTTATTATTACTCAAAGGGCCGTACGATGGAGGCTTTAACGTTAATGTTAATGGCACTAATGAGCACTTACTTGCTCTAACGGTTAACCTCATTTTTGAGATGATTCTTAGAAGTGGGCGTGTTGGCATGCAGTTGGAGTACTAACGATTTGCGTCACTATCGAACACTAACGTAGCACTAGCGACGTTTAAAGTCGAAATTGGAGTCTGACATAAGTGGCTTGTCAACTTCACGGACATTATATTTTCCTTGAATGCGAGAATTTTGCGCCCGGGAAATTTGCGCCCTACCATAAAAATAGGAAAAAATGCGCTCGCAATATATTTGCACTGGGATGTTTGCGCCCTACAATTCAGCTTATTATTGTATTGTGTAAAGTAACTTCCACTCGCACTTGAACTAGGCTTGCCTCTCATCGTCTCAGTGAGTTACTCCATCCGTTATAATATTCCGAACAAATGAAAAAAATACAATTTTAGTTCACTAAAGGGCAATCCATACAAATACAATTTTTCATTATACTACAAAATTTACAATAAACGTATAAATGACTGATATATAATTATTTATTAATATAATCAAAGAGTATAATTTAATCTACAAAAGGCTGTTTGGCTCTACCCAGATATCTCTGTTCACAATCCTTGCGAGTTGTTTGGCTTTTCAGGACACAAAATATAGAAAAGAAAATGTAAAGTGAATGTAAAATCAGTTCAGTAATATTATCAAGAAAACTATGTACAGTGTGTTTACTTGCTGGAATTACACTTCAAACACACAATTGCGTTCAGTCGTTCTTTCAGGAAAAATGTTCCGGGGGGCACATTTAGTATTCCGGAGGGGGGTCACTGCTGGTACTATTCTATTTATTATTATATTATAGACGTATTATTTTGGTCTCCTACGAGGGGGCACTCTGAGAGCTCTGGGGAGGCCAGTGTTCCCGCAAAATCATCTCTGGAAGAAGCAGTGATTGCGTTGATCCGTTGTGTTCTTTTGGCTTATATTGAAGTTTATTCTCCCCTTATATAGCCACAATGAAAATAAATCACAAATGGCATGGTTGTGGGGGGAGGATTGTTTATGCTGTAATGTCAGCCCCTCCGAGCAAATGCGTAAGCTCCAATAGGTTCTTTTATTTCGCAGGGCTTAAACTTCCCGGTGGAGGTACATCGCAGGCGCAATTTTCCCTGTTCTTGAGGTAGGGCGCAAATTTCCCAGACGCAAAATTCTCGACACCGTTCGAATGATCTCGGAAGACGATATCTTTTTCAATACTTTTTTTATATTCTTTTACTCGAGATTTCTTCATAGCTTCTTATTAAAATACTTACTAATATATCCTCATTTTATTGTCCTAACCAATCAATATGGGTATGTTGTCAGTAAAATATTTAGATTGATCGAGCCTCTGGTGTGTAACCACAGTATTTCATATCATACCCCCATTAGAAATCTTGGCTAAACGAACCAATATATGTTGCCAATAAAATAGTTTAGAATGATTGAGCCCCTGGTAAATAACCACAGTATTTCGTGACAGACCCCCCCCCCCTTCCTATTACCATATTCTAGCTACGTGCCTGACTCAGCTAATTCTCTACATTCTTTACCAAGCACACATTTTCTAAAGCGGAAAATGCTCTCTAAATACCTAAGCTCATTATTTTCAGCAGATGCACAAACTGGGTAACATTCTATCTACATGAATGTTATATATGTCGATTACTGGAAACCGCTTCTCGCTATCTATTACCATATTTACTATATAATGATTAACGTTAAAACCGGAAATGGTTGATTTGTACCGCTTCTGGTTTGAATATTACATTCATCAGGGAACTCGATTCTTAACTATTGACTCTGTACATCATGGCCAAAATTGATTGGTAATCCATCAGATAGTTCTTGAGACTGTTTGTTTCACTGACGGACAGAATGAATATATGGCTATAGAGTTTTGATAAACTAAATTCGTTAATGAGTGATGATGGAACAAATATAAGAAAGGGAACCAAGAGTACCACCGGGAAAATTTTCGAACACAAAATTAGCCATCGAAAACCCACATGTCCTGGGTTAGAATACCATAGATGAAAACTCTACCACTGAGTCATCAATCACCCGATTATTAGTTTTGTTAACTATTATATTAATATAAATTAATGAATGCCTGCTTATGTTAATTATTGAACAATTACATTGTATACTTCGTAAAGTCAAAAATTATAAATTTGTATTTACTGTACATACAGTGAGCGCAGAAAGTGTTCGTACACCTATGCTATTGAAACGAGAATGCCTGCGAAAAAGAAGCAGAAAATTTAAGAAGTGTAATAACACACACAATATGAATAATGAAAACTAAGCTTTATGAATATATCAATAAAGAACCACAAAGACAAGTTTAATGGTCAGAAAGTAAATAAATTCCGAAGAAAGTGTTTAGAGTAGACGCAAAAAGTGATCGTACACCTGACGTACGAATACGAAACAAAGATACCACAACTGGGGTTCACTAGTATTCACCTGAGTATACACCTCTGTATAGCATGACGAGTAACAGAATGAGTTTAGTTGTGAATAGGAGTGAAAAAACTGCACGGTGGGCTGTCGAAATGGGAAGCAACCGAACAGAAACAAATGAGGAGACGAGAAAAGTAATTATTAAAGTGCATAAGAAGGATAAGTCTTTGAGAAAGATAGCAAACCTCAGGGGCAGATCCAGAGGGGGGCGATGGGGGCCATCGCCCCCCCCCCCCACAAGAGGAAACTTTCTTATTTTATATATAAATAAACCCATCCATAACAAGTTTGGAGCTCTTAAAAGTAGCAGTATTACTGCCGACCGCCCCTTCCCCAGAAGTCCGTCCTGGATCCGCCCCTGTATAGAGTAGCCACAATCGAGTATTTTCCGCTGTATGTTTGGAGTCGTTGTCTTGCTGAACAATAAATTGTTTTCAAGAACCATCTTCTGCGCACTAGTATGGAGATATTCCTTTAATATGTTAATATACACTTTGTGGATCATCACTCCATCGATAAGGTGGAGACGACCCACTCCTGAGGCACTCATACAGCCCCAGACGAGCACGGACCCTCCTCCGTGTCTTACTTTAGGGACGAGATTTTGAGGATTCATCTCTGTATTCACCTTGCGCCATACCATACGCCTCCCATTGGACTCGATAAAATTAAGTTTACTTTCGTCCGAAAATATGACCCTATTCCAGAAAGAAGCCTGATCCCTTATCTTTATACTCTTTTTCAAACTTTAGTCTCTTTATACGATTTGTCTTGTTCACCCAGAACATTTTCCTGGCTATCCGACCATGATACCCTGCAAATATTCCGCACTGTACTGGCTGATACTTTAACACAGCGTGTTTCCAGATCCGTTGCCAATTGCACAGCACTACTTTTTGGAACCTTTTTTTCTTTCCCTAATAATGTAACGTTTAACTTGTTCACTCAACACTCTTGGTCTTCCAGTTCTTTTTATTATTATTATTATTTTTTTATTATTTTTTTTATGGTTTCGCACAGTGATAGAAACATTATACATCGCAATTATTGTTTGTACTGTTGAACGAGGCCTGTCTGCAAGGTTTGCCAGGGGCGGATACAGGACGGACTTCTGGGGGGGGCGGTCGGCGGTAATACTGCTACTTTTAAGAGCTCCAAACTTGTTATGGATGGGTTTATTTATATATAAAATAAGAGTTTCCTCTTGTGGGGGGGTGCCATCGCCCCCCTGTGGATCCGCCCCTGACTCTATAATACCTTGAAACAGCTTCGCACACCTCCCCAATCCCCAGACATGAACCCCATAGAACATCTATGATCTGTTCTGGAGACAAGAATCAGAAGGCACAGCTTGTCTACTAAAGAAGGCCTAAGAAAAGCTATTCAAGAAGAATGGGACATAATCAGTCCCGAAGCTACAGAACTACGAACTACTACAGGTGAAATCAAGCCACGAAGACTACAGACAATCATTAACGCACAGGGTAATCCCACAAAATATTAAATAACGTAATATACTTTATAAGCATTAATTCAATCATAAGTGTACGGTGACTTTTTGCGTTTACAAAAAAGAAATTCTCTCTTTTCTTCTGAACAAAATAGTGACTGTCTTTGTTTGGCCTTTCTCTTGTATATAGAAATAAAATGTATGAATGTGTAGTCTTAATTCTGGTTATATATATATTTTCCACCTCCCGTTCTCATGCTAGCTGTTTTCAATATAAAGTATGCACGGTGTACGAACATTTTCTGCGCTCACTGTAGGTATGTTGACAATAAGCAAATGTTATTAGAATATTTGTTGAGAATTATTTTCCTTCACTGCCTTTCGCCTGATTAAAAAGTAGTTTGCAGTGCTTTGGAGCAGCTGCAGGTGGGAACGCGATAATGTTTGAGACATACCGGCGACTTTTTTGTGTGTGAAAATAAGACCTTTCTCATAAAGTAGTAAATAACTGCAGTAGCAATTGTCTACGTAAATGATAAAGACATATCCAACTACAAGAAATTAATACAGTATATATAGCCTATTCATTATTGTGTTTCTCTTTTAACAGCTACTAGCTAAGGATGGCCAATTCCAGAATTTTTACTTTCCGGAATCCGGAAAGTAAAATCGGAAAAATTCCGGATCTCGGAAAAATTCCGATTTTTTCTAAATTCCGGATTTTTTCCGAATGTCGGAATTTTTCCGAAATCCGGAATTTTTCCGAATTCCGGATTTTTTTCTGAATTCCGGAATTTTTCCGAAATCCGGAATTTTTCTTAATTCCGGAATTTTTCCGAAATCCGGATTTTTTCTGAATTCCGGAATTTTTCCTAATTCCGGAATTTTTCCGAAATCCGGAATTTTTCCGAATTCCGGAATTTTTCTGAATTCCGGAATTTTTCTGAATTCCGGAATTTTTCCGAAATCCGGAATTTTTCCGAAATCCGGAATTTTTCCGAATTCCGGAAAGTAAATTTTCCGATTCCGGAAAACAAAATTTCCGGAATCCGGAAAATTTTGGCCATCCCTAATATATATATATATATATATATATATATAATGACCAATATCTATTAATAATAAATCTCCTCATTCCTGGTGATAAAAAGTTATTAGTTTTGTAATTGATTCATTTATAGTTCACATGTAGTCCTTAATGCTGTTTCAGATGCTGACAATTTTGACAATAAAAGTGGGTTTCGTTCGCAATTCTACTTCTCTTATTTACTTTGAATACGCATATGAAAATGACAAAACCGTTCATAACAAATAACTTTATGAGCTCACAAAGCAGAATGAAAGGCCTCTTTATTCTTTCCCCCCATGCTTCTTTAGGAAGCAGGGTTTGATAATTCTGTTTGGTTTTGTTTCCTCGCCCAACGATCTGTATCTTGTTGGCTGTCACTATATGTGATTTAAAGTCACAACTTGCGCGTTTGTTTAGAACGGATATAATGGGGTTTCTTTCCATTCTTCTTCGGTTCCCAGACTGATATTGTGTGTCTGAGGTGTCAGAAGTGAGTATAGAAACTAGGGAGGTTCAGTCCCTATTCACCATTGCATTTGTCATCATCATCATCATTATATTTTATTGGCAGGCCACTTGCTGCAACTCAGAAGCTTCCACGATCCACGGTCTTCGGTTAACCTCTTCGTCTTCACGTATGATTTTCCTATTTTGATATCGTCCAGTAATTGTGGTCTCTTTTCGTCTCCTCCCTCTTTTTCCTGCCACCAAACACTCTAGCACGTTCTTCATGATACAGTCTTAAACATCGGAAGTGGGGAGAAGCCGTCTTCACAATATACTTTATGATGTAACTTGTTTGACAAACGGAATTGGATTAGCGGATATTTTGCTTACACAGACGAATGAGCTTTCTCGTACGTCACATTTTCTCGTCACTTATCACTATCACCCTACTCCAGTTTTCACTCTTATCCAAATTCAGTAGCAGTATCTTACCAGGGGCGTCATTTAGGGGGGTAGGGAGGGGCATTTGCCCCCTGAGTTTGATATAAATATACATATTATCAATAGAATAGTAGTAAATCAGTGAAAAACGCGAAATTTTACTTATATCAAGGGGTCTTGCCTCCCCCAAGCAAAATCTGAAATGACGCTCCTGTATCTTACCCATTGCTATTCCTCAGTTTGCCGCACAATCAGTACAGGAAATTTGTGTGTGGAACTGTTTAGCCTGCCATTTATTTCAATTATATGTTTTCTATTCGTTTCACATGTTCTCTCGATTTCGTATTGCTTCCATCAAAATTTTATTGCAACGATTTATAAACAATCATTAAAAAAAAACTTCTAATACACAATTGTTAGACTGTTATTTCGTACCCTCCAATTCGTCGTTCTAATAAATTGGCGCGATTGGAATGACAAAAGGGTTGAAAATATATGAATTTAAGAAGGATTTATTTACAGACTCATCACTCTTTCTGTCTTTCTTGTTCTTTCTTCGAAAGAAAACATACGGCGGAAGAAATGTGGCAATAGTGCGCTCCATTTACTCTGTACTGCAATCTAAGAGTGGGACGCTCTATAGTAAGCAGACATTTTGTGGGTAATCGCTACTTGCGACATTGTCAGATTTCTCCTACAGTACTTCTAACAGTAAATTTTGCACTGGGCTTTATTTCCATCCAGGCCTTATTTGCCGCAAGTACCTTATAATATCTTGTGACAAATGTTAATATTAAAGTTAAGCAGAAATTATAATCTAAGAATTAATTGCAATTCTGAGCTATATCTCATTGCCATACTATTTATTGTCATCCTTGTTATCCATAATAAAGCGCTTGATTACTATACAGGGTGGGCCATTTTAATTAATCCACGGAAATATCTGAAAAATGATAAAACATAGAAGAAATTTTTGAAGTACACGTTATATATTGCTAAGGGGGAAAACCAATTCCGCCAAAAGTACCCCTCCCTGCCCCCCGTAAATGGGGGTAACGGGGGGTAACTTTGAAATGTCAAATGGGAACATGGGTCGAGTAATACCTCGTTCGAAAGGTTTTGGAAAACTAAGTAACGCTGTACCAAAAGATGTTTCATATTGTGCACCAGTTTCAAAATGGCCGCCATGATACGGTTCGGAAACTCCAGTACCCATAGTATGAAAACCTTGGAAGGTAAATGAATGGAACAATATTGAAATACGTAAATATCATAGGGCATATCGAATGATGTAATCCCTGTGATCCCAGTGGCCTCCCTGAAGGGGTCTTGTGGGTTAACTTCAAAATTTCAATGTCCGACCGGACAACGGTTCGGGCGTACGCTTGACCTACCCAATGCTGTTTGGAAGGCAGACTTCATGCATAGAGAATTGGTGCACTAAGTTAACGCGGATGGCCACAGTTACATTTTGATTAACTATTAGCATTCATGTCATATTGTGAGCTTGAGGGACGAAACGGTGTGTACGTATATCCCTGAAATGCTTTCTGAATAACCAGCACGCATTGCATAAAAGTTTCTTTTTTTTTTTAGTCACTACAGCGTCATCCTTACAAACAAATGTTTCAACCACACCATACCTATTTGTAAGGTTAGCCTTAATTTACGAATTAAAGTAGAGTTCTCGTTTGAACTTTCACTTTACTTTCCACCCCACTGACATACAGAGCGCAGGGAGAGATTATTTTGCAGGACTTGGATTTCTCTTTATACATTATGGCAATTTTATTCTAATATTTTTATCTCTGTTGTATTATTCTCGAGCCTTGGAACGCCTCCGTGGTTTTCCTATTTGATTTTCGTTATTTTCATTTATGTCTAACCGTATTCATACTATGGGCACTAGACGTTTTCTTAGACAGTCACCATGTCTTGGCGATCATTTTGAAAACGGTGTCTCATGTCGAAAATTTTCTTACAGAAGCTGTTTGATATTAATTTGTCTATGTAACGTGATGTTACTCGCTTCAAGCTGCTATTTGAAATTTTCAAGTTGGCCCCGGATACCTTTCAGTTGGCCCTTGGAGTCACCCCGACAACACCTCTCGATGTGCCTTACGTCAGTTAGCTACTCCATTTTTCTTTTGTTGATTTATCTCCAATCGCTTTCATACTACGGGTACTAAACCTTTTCTCTGACACGGATACTATGTTTCGGCGGCCTTTTGAGAATACTGCCATTTCACATCAATCGTTTTCTCCTGCAATATGTTAGATTTTGCAAGATTTATCGAACGAGGTACCACTCGACTCATGTTACTATTTCAAATTTTGAAGTTAGCCCCCAAGGCCCCTTTTAGAGAGGCCACTGGGATCACAGGGACCACACCGTTCGATATGCCCTATGATATTTACGTATTTCAATATTGTTCCATTCATTTACCTTCCATGGTTTTCACACTACGGGTACTGGAGTTTCCGAACCATATTATGGCGGCCATTTTGAAACCAGTGCACAATATGGAACATCTTTTGGTACAGCGTTACTTAGTTTTCCAAGACCTTTCGAACGAGGTATTACTCGACCCATGTTCCCATTTGACATTTCAAAGTTACCCCCCGTTACCCCCATTTAGGGGGGGCGGAGAGGGGTACTTTTGGCGGAATTGGTTTTCCCCCTTAGCAATATATAACGTGTACTTCAAAAATTTCTTCTATGTTTTATCATTTTTCAGATATTTCCGTGGATTAATTAAAATGGCCCACCCTGTATACTTCAGTATGAGTTTCATCTTAATGGTGATGTGGTTATCTTACAACATCAGTCTTTTGGTTTTTTTAAAAAAAAACATATGCTTTTTCTTGATTTTCTCAAAAACTACACATGAAGATTTTCTTACACTCATCCATGTTACTTAGTTCAGGTCAGTAAAATCTATGATTGGTGTGCGACTCGTATTTGGACCTTTTGTTTCGTTACATGCAACAATGTTGTAGAACTTATCCATATTCAGTTACGACAAAAAATATACCAAGTAATTGCGTAATAAATTTATAATTTACTGGGAGTAAACCACTTGCTTCACATCGAAGAAAAAAAAAGATCTCACAGTCAGTCACATAACAGTTCATGACGTCACGGTTGTACCAGCCATGTTTTCAGCCCACGCAAATACCTATAGAGCTTCACCCTTTGATTGCAGCACAGGAGTAAACGGCAATCCTTTTCCTTATGCCCATTGTTGCCAAACTTAGCCTGAATTTTAGAAATAGTTTTTTTACTAGATATGGATAGGTTATTGTAGAACATTGTATTATCTATCAAATAATCTGTCTTTCCCCTATCAAGAAGAATTTTCAAGTACTGAAATAAATTGAAACAGTGAAATCTTACTAATGGCAAATTCTAACGTCGCGTTAAATATATCCCGTCATAAGTTCGGAACTATAAGAGATACAAGGTTGAAACTTAAACAGGTATTAGCACCATATTTGTTGTCAATGTTGGAAAAGTTTGCATTCAAAAAAACTTTTCGAATTTTAAAATACAAAACAAAATGTAAGAGAAAGTGCGTACACTATTGCAATGCAATATGTAAAAAAGAGTTGACTATTGAGAAACGTCTTTATTTTTCAGATTAGATGGGGTTGCAAAGCGACAAAAATGTTGAGAAATGATTGAAGTTATTTTTTAAAAATATTGCAGATCGATATCTTTCTTTATTTAGGTTTTATGACTTTTAGTGTTGAGTCAACTTTCCTAAGCGCGGGCATCTGACCAGAAGAAGGGCAGTGACAAATCTTGCAAATGTTATTTTCCTTATAATGTTTGTTTTAAAGTCACTGATATAGAGTTTCTTGCTATACCGATGAGTATTCACTGTTGATGCTATGCGAGCACGAATCTACTGCTTAACAGAAGCATGATCGCAAAATCGAATCCTGTACCACACCTACGAGAAACATTGCGTCAGCTCCATTCAATCTTATGTTTTTATTTTCTTTATAACAAGAAACAAATTTCAATCGCGGGTGAATAGTAAGTAGTGAACACGAATCAGGATAGTAATTCAGTTAGCAATAACAAATCACAAAAATGAAGTTGGCACTCAAAGAAAACCAACTATTTCTTCAGATCAATATATATGGAAGAGGGAAAAGCAGGCCAACATCTGTAAATAATAAAACTCCTCACTCGTTGGTGATGAAAAGTTATTAGTTTTTGCAATTGATTTGTTTACCGTTCGCACGTGGTCTCTAATGTCCTTTAGAATGCTGAAAATTTTGACAGCAAAAGTTGGTTTCGTTTGTAATTCAATTTTTCTTATTTACTGTGGATACGCAGATATAAATGAAAAAAACCCGTCCATAACAAATAACTTCATGAGCTCACAAAACAGAATGAAAAGGTTCTTTGTTCTTTCCCCTCTATGTTTCTTTAGGAAGCATGAAAGAAACAAAATATATTTTCGGAGGGTTTGATTTTTCTGTGTAGTTTTTTTCTTCGCCCAACTATCTGTACCTTGTTGGCTGTCACTAAACGTGATTTAAAGTCACAACTTGTGTGTTTGTTTAGAACAGATATAATAGAGTATCTTTTCATTCTTCTTCTGTTTCCAGTTTGATAATGTGTGTCTGAGATGTCAGAAGTGAGTATAGAAACCAGGGCGATTAAGTTCCTATTCACCATTACATTTGTAGAATGCAGTGTTGCCAGACACGGCAAGCAAAATTACACATACCTTCCGTCCAAATTGCACAATTTTACACACAAGCTGGAAGACAGTGCACACAACATTACACAATACATAACTACCTAACCATATGTATATTATGTCTAATGACGTACATACCTATACGTACACTCATGTCCAAAATGATTGTCGCATATCTATAACAGGCTTGTTGCGCGAATATATTTGGATAATGATATCGAAGGGTAGACTACATTTAACACTCTTACTATGTGTATAATCGGCAGAGACATGTATGTGGTAAATTTCATGTCAAAAGATCTGTAAATAAGAACAATATAACGAAAAAACTTTTCTTGTCCATTTAGCAACATTTTGATGTACTCATTCTAATTTTCGTATTTATAATTTTACTTTCAACCATGCGCGCCGACTACGTGGGTGCTCCAGGGCTCCGGTACCCACAAGATTTTTAGCTTGAACCCAGGTTTGAACCAGTTTCTCTTGCGTTTAAATCAGTCGTGTTACCAACTGAGCTAGGGCATCCCCAACTTATCCTTATAGTACCGGAATATTTTACTTTCTCACAGCACAGGCCTTTATGACAATGTTTATAAAATATTTTAACTAAAAGTAAATCAATCAAACATCGAGACTTCCCTGAAAACATAT
The DNA here is from genome assembly GCF_964235325.1 of Thermobia domestica. Lineage (NCBI taxonomy): Eukaryota > Metazoa > Arthropoda > Insecta > Zygentoma > Lepismatidae > Thermobia > Thermobia domestica. Next base: position 114,536,114 of record NC_137469.1, on the reverse strand, counting down.
AGGCTAATATGACCCGCCATTGATATGCACCCACATAAATCTTGGAAAGTCTGCGCCATTGCTTTCGACGTACTTAATGTTTTTAATTGGACATCGACCACTCTGTCGTTCATGTGTTTCCAAATGGCATTTTCTCCACAAGTGGTGAGAAGACAAGACTTCTTACCACCTCCGGCTCATGTTTTGGCCAACATCAAGGGTCAATATTCATTCACATTGCTTGCTTGAACAAAGCGTCTTTGCTTGGGGATGTCATGAAACCCGCCTCTGAAAAACAAGAAGTGAGGTACCAAGGAATCAAGATAGGTTTTATCATACTGTAGAGAAAATAACAAGAGATTAACAATAATAACAAATAACTTGTTGTAGCGGCCGACCTGTGGCGCCTTCGGGCCGACCTAATTTTTTCCTTTTCTTATTGTTAACAAATTCATAATTACTATATAAAAACCGTTTAATTGCTTTATTGCCATCCAATTACTGAAAGTATTATTGAATGTTAAATTTCTTTCTTTATATTTTTGTTCTTTCTGTGGAATAACTAAGCCAGACGAATACTTAAAGTTAGCTGTTGTCTCGTAAGAGGACACTCATATCTTTTTCTCCCCTCTTTGCATCTTGAGAAACAGATCTGAATTGGTAACCTATAACCTTCGATTCGCTGCACGTGCAAGGGAATATCCAACCCTTGTGTCTTATCTGAGAGTCTGATGCTATTTTCTGAATACTCTCATTGTTCTCTGTTTAAGCCCAGATGTTTTCAAAAACATGGTAGACGTATAACTAATATTTTGGCGCCGAAGTTGACACTTCAAAAATACTAAATATGTCTATTTTGACACCGTATGAAATAAGTGTCTTGGGAACACTTGTATTTTTGGTATCATTGTGAGACTATTAAGAAACCTGTAAAATCCTGATAAAGCCTGATTTTCTTTGTAATATCAAATTAACCTTTGACTTTTAATTTGGATATTATGTACTAGATGACGCTAAAGCCTTATACTGTTTGTAATAATGCGCATGCGTGACTATTCTAGTTAACACCCTAAATAGTCGTTTAGATTATCAGTATCCAATCTAAACGTAAAGACTAATTTCATTGCACACGAGTATCCGCCCTTTTGAAAAGATACCACCCTACTATACTCCCACGTACGTAACGTGTGAAGAAACTCCCTGAATACAAAATAGCTGTACAAGCTGTTCTCGGGGGAAAATCTATCGTCCTCGACGGGAAAGTTACCGTGCCGTCTTCGAGGCTCGAGGCTCGAGCCTCGTGCTCGTCGCCGGGGGCTCCGGCCCACTCTTCGGGCTCAGGCTTCTGCTCTTCGCCCGCCGGGTACGCGCCTTTGACGCGGGAGACCCGGGTTCGATTCCCGGCGGGAGCTCATGTGGTTCGGATTCCACGTTAATCAGTAGGTCCACGTCTCATATAGCCTCGCTCTGAACGGGACGTAAAACTCAAAATCAATCAATCTTCGCCCGCCGGACTTGCGTTTCTTCTCTGACTTTGTTAGTCATAGAGAGAAGAACTTAGTACATTATCAGATTGTGTTATTACACTGTGTTAGTGGAGAACTCCGTCATCTCCGTTCTCCTACCAAGGACCATCTCAACAATTATTTCGTGTGTGTGCAATACAGCAAGAACTTTGTTGCTGTGCTGAACTTTGTTACTAGTAAGTTTACTACTACTACATGCAGGCAGTCGTAATTCGATCTCGTCATTGAACTGCCCTTATTTCTCTTTTAACATCGGTCATATTCTGACCCTCTCACATTTCACGCATACGCCACTGGATTTACGTCATCTAACGTTACCTCTGATGTATAACAACTTATTGCTTATCGACTCTTCTGTGCTGTACAAAAGCAACTTACAATAAAACTCATACTACTTCTAACTCGGCGTTCCAGTCATTTAAAACGCCTGTCTAAAGTTTTCAAAGTACGATCTCACCTACTCATACTATCTCAGAAAGTCCTCCGAAGAAGCCGTTCGTCGAAGTCTATTATTACAACATCTCTTTTATTCTCTGGTTCCTACGTGAACCACTACACCAGTCACGTCTGTTGAGTACTGAACTCTTCATCTTCTTGGATTGGGAAGTTGGGTGACATATCACCCTCCTGTGTGTGTTCTGCGACTCCAGTACTACCCCTGCATTCGCCGTGAGAATTCCGATTGGAGAAAGGACGTCACTCTCCGTAGGAAGTGGAAGCATCTTGTTGGTTTTACCGCTCGAACCAATACAGACATCTTCTGGGAATTCTTGGTCGCAGCGAACATCTTGTTGCCACGCTAAGCTCAACTGGACGTATTCAGGACTCGACGATATCTCCAGAGGCCACTTGGAACTCTTTCATCTCCGTAAGTGTTCAATTGCGAGGTGAGTGACTTAAATTGTTTTAGTGATCTTAATTGTGCATCTTGATTCCTCGCATCGACTCAGAATCACGTCTACTTCTGTGCACCCAATACCCGATTTCAATGTTCATGTTTTTATAAAGTGATTCTACAACTAAGGTTGTTAACGATAACTATCTCTTCCATTTTATTGTTTTATCGATTAAATTGTAACTAGGCTGAATTATTTAAGTATAGCCAAGCCTGACCTTGTCTTGTGAAGCTTATGTAGTTGAGGTCCATTAATTGTGTTAATAATCTTGTTTACATTGCATTAGCTTTATTTTAATTCATTGCTGTCTAATACGTGCCTAATTATAAGTTGTCGTCCCGCTACAAATATTTATTTGTTTGCACGAGTCCTAGTTGTCTATTATTTTGGTGTGCTAATTAATCTCGTTGTTGTGTGGGCTTCACGTTAACTAGTGACCCCCCTTCGGAGCCGCCACTGCCCTAAAGTGCTGGCAATTACCTGCGGGACATTTATGAATCCAGGCTCCCTTATAATCTCGTAAACTCGTGCTTGAACTTTGTGATTAGTTATTGTCATACACAGGCACTCATCCTGTTCTCTCTCTCTCTATCAAATCACCTTGCCGACAGCTTTGTTGGTCGGACATTGTTTGAACAGGACGGACCTCCTCCTTACCTTACTAATAACTGTTGAGCCAAGAGACTGCTCAGCTCCATTACATTTTTAATGTCAGGCAACTCTCTAAGTCAGTGATATTCTTGAGACCTTTCGTGGTCCTTTATTAATTATTCTTTTAGTTTGATTCGGGCAACCTTCGGTAGAGATAGCATCGTTAATGATCTCTTTTTATGTTCGTGACCTGTGGTGGGACTCCCTCACAAGTGGCCGCAAAAGTTCTGATCGCCTCCTGCCACCGGCCCCGACATAAAATTTGGTAGCAAGCGATGGGATACGTACCTCTTGCTCACCAAATTTGGTAAATTGCTGTGCTAAAATTTGGTGTTCTTGTGGTGACATTCGATCCTGCCACAAAATAAAAATTGGTGTTTATGTGTGCTTCGCATCAGGATTTAAATCAACTTCATTTCCGCGATAACACCACGGAAAGTTTGAATTCACCAAATCAATTAGATTGTGAATTTGGTTGCCATTGTAATTCATTGTGTTGTTAAATTAACTTTCACTGGGTGCTAAAGTAAATTAATGAGGTAACAGAAAATTCGTTAGTATAAGTTTTTTTCAGAGGTATCTTTAATTAATTAAGTTGTTTGAAATTTAAATCTAAATGTAAACATTTTGTGTTGATGTGTTGCGTTGGGCAAATGCCCCCTTCTATCCTGAAAGCTTAGCTATCAATTTGCTTGTTTTCTCGAGAAGTCATGAGGAAGGAAAAAGAAACAGTCCATATATCAAAAGAATAGTTCGTTCCTTTTTCTTCAACACAGAGAAAATATCTGTTCTCTGTTAGTTTCCCCAGCTGGGCAAAACAAAACAAAACCAAAGAAAATCTTTAAAAAACAAAAAGAAAGAGCGAGAAAAAGGAAGTGTGTTGGTTAGCGTTCCTCGGTTGTGTAATGCCTTAGTATTCAAAAAAAACTGTAGGGAGAAATATCAACACAATACCTTGAGAAGGTTTATGGCGCCAAATACGGAACAGATACTTTCTTCTTCACCTATCGAGATGAAAGCTATTCCGTTCTGTATTCAAAGCTTCTCAATGTATTTTGAGTTCGATTCTTGCAATGGATTTTCGCGAGGTTCATTTCAAGAATCATCAGTCGTAAGGCTGGTGTAGGAACTCCAAGTATTCAAATTCTGCTTGTATAATTAATGAACAAGTCAGTCAAAACAAACATCATTGAAATTTTGAAATTTATTTTGAAATTTTCATCCTGTGAGTCCTTATACTCACACGTTGTTAGTTCTTTGATTGTGGGTAAATTCTTGATCTTTCCCCGCTTGGCTTCTCAGCATTAGTGGTAAATTAAATATTATGTTAGATGCTAAAGAGGTTCCTTACACGAATTATACGAACTAAAGCCTTAATATGTTCCGTTTCTCAGTAAAAGTTCATAATGAGATTCATTATTGTGATTTTGAAGTTTTCAAATTATTTTAAATTTTCTTGGAGGCCCATTTAATTTTATTGTTTATGAATGGACGTGCTTTTTGTTAATTATGGGATAATTAAGTATACCAAGATTGAAAGTTTAAAAGGGCAATAAATTCAGTCTAGTAATTTGTTTTAAGTAGAGACCGTTCTTAATTAAACAGGCCAAAATTGCACACATTTTGTGCAATTACACATACATTGGCAACACTGGTAGAATGTTGAACTATTTAAAATATTTTATGTGTCGTGTGCAGTGTTGTATTTACTGTATTGTTCGTCATGAAGAGTGAAGTGCGGAAAAGACGTTCAATTGGTAGTCTGCGTGGGAGAGATGGTCAAATAGTGTCCAAAGTGTTTAAGTGAAAGCAGTCAAAGTGATTAAAAGGTATTTAGGATGCGTCTTTTCTCCTTTTATTTTATATTTATAAATCTTTCGTCAATATTTACAAATGCATTTATAATTTCTTTTAACAAAAGAAACACTAACCAAAGCTTCAAACCCATTGTATTTTAAATTATAATATGTAACGGTTTCGGATATCTAACATATCCTTCCTCACACACTATAGAACATAAATGAAAATACAGACATAGTCATTATTATGAACAATTTTCTTTTCAAGTTCTTTTAAGAGACATATATATAGTCATTGTTATAAAAAAAAGTTTAATTTCTATTTGCTGAGGCCTTCAGCCAATCCCCTAAGTATCCGTGTTCACTTTCCAACCAATCACGTTCCGCCATTTTTGGTTCTTGTAAGGGCCTTTTTTTTTTCTTCTTCTTGTCTACGCTATCCAAACTTCTTTGTCATAATTCATTAATAGGTAGGCCCCCTGTCCAGTTCATCGATTTATATCTTCATACTATAGTGCGATGGTTCATTTAGACCTCCTGGTATTTAGACCTGGTGCGCGCCTGTTCACACGTTACGAACAAATAGGAATATCTATGAGGGACGATTAGCATTTCATCACACATTCCTCCCCAGAGATCTTTCCTCTTCTCACATACAGACCCAGAAAAGGTTGTCGTATCCTTTTAAAACCTTCCCGATTTGAGTTTGACTTTCGGAAGACACGGTTGATCGCTGGTATAGAGAGCTCAGTTCTGGTGCGAGGAGTCTCTGGTTGGATTCCAGGCCATGTGCGTTTGTAGTGTAGACAGCATCATACATATTCGTGGGTTTTCCTCCCATTCATTTGTTTCCTTCCATATTTTCATTCCACCAATTTTGTCATATTCATACACTTGCATTAATCATCCGTCTCTTTGAGCGTACACTGAGAAAAAAATAATATTTGGCGTACTTACAAATGTAGGTTACATGTGTACATTCTGTAGTTTTTGGACAACGTATAGCAAACGTATAATTGAAAATCCACATTTTATATGAAATTTTCGTATAATTATTCCGAATAAACATACTTTCCGTACGAACAAAAAAACTGTATACAGGCGGCCACGATCTCACATACAGATGGACGTATACAGGGTGTTTCAAAACAACACCGACAACGTTTGTGAGGTGATTCCTGACACCAAAATAAGACAAAACGTATACACCAACCTGGGTGCACAATGCTTCCTTTCAGAGTTATAGGCTGCCAAAAACGTGAAAAAATGAACTTTAAAGGGCCATAGCTCCAAAACTATGGGGTCTACCGTAGTCGGGTCAAGACTTTACTAAGGAACTATGTTCTATCCAGAACTACATGCTTCAGAATCCTGTAATACTTCCGCAACAATTTTTATAGAGGTAGTTAGTGAGTATTTCAGATGATATGTCCGTAACCAAACTGCTTGTACAAAAATTGTTGCGTGAGTACCTTAGGATTCTGAAAAATGTATTTTTGGATAAAGCACATATTAGTTCCTAAGTAAACTCTTGACCCGACTAAGGTAGGTCCCATAGTTTTGGAGCTATGGCCGTTTAAAGTTCATTTCTTCATGTTTTCTGCAGCCTATAACTCCGAAAGGAAGCATTTGTGCACCCAGATTGGTCTATACTTTTCGTCTTATTTTGGTGTCTGGAATCACCTCCCAAACATTGTCGGTATTGTTTTGAAACACCTTGTATAATATTTTAGTTGAAGTATGCAACATACGTATACGTACATTATGCCATCAAAAGTATCCGGACACCCCCAAAACATACGTTTTTCATATTAGGTGCATTGTGCTGCCACCTACTGCAAGGTTCTCATTATCAGCGACCTCAGTAGTCATTAGACATTGTCAGAAAGCAGAATGGGGCACTCCGCGGAACTCACGGACTTCGAACGTCGTCAGGTGATTGGGTGACACTTCTGTCAGAAGTCTGTACGAGAGATTTCCACACTCCTAAACATCCTTAGATCCATGTCTCTGATGTGATAGTGAAGTGGAAACGTAAAGGGACACGTACAGCACAAAAGTCTACAGGCCGACCTCGTCTGTTGATTGACTGAGACTGCCGAGAGTTGAAGAGGGTCGTAAAGTGTAATAGGCAGAAATCTATCCAGACCATCACACAGGAATTCCAAACTACATCAGGGTCCACTCCAAGTACTATGACAGTTAGGCGTGAGATGTGAAAACTTGAATTTCATGGTCGAGTGACTGCTCATAAGCCATACATCACGCAAGTAAATGCCAAACGACGCCTTGCTTTGTGTAAGGAGCGTAAACATTGTACGATTGAACAGTGGAAAAACGTTGTGTGGAGAGACGAATCACGTTACACAATGTGCTATCCGATGGCAGGGTGTGGGTATAGCGAATGCCCGGTGAACATCATCTGTCAGCGTGTGTAGTGCCAACAGTAAAAGTGGTGTTATGATGTTATGGTGTGGTTGTGTTTTTCTTGGAGGGGGCTTGCATCCCTTGTTGTTTTGTGTGGCACTCTCACAGCGCAGGCCTACATTGATGTTTTGAGCACCTTCTTGCTTCCCACTGTTGAAGGCAATTCGGGGATGGCGATTGCATCTTTCAACACGATCGAGCACCTGTTCACACTGCACGGTCTGTGGCGGAGTGGTTACACGACCATAACATCCCTGTAATGGACTGGCCTGCACAGAGTCCTGACTTGATTCCTATAGAACACATTTGGGATGTTTTGGAACGCCGACTTCGTGCCAGGCCTCACCGACCTACATCGATATCTCTCCTCAGTTCAGCACCCCGTGAAGAATGGGCTGGCATTACCCAAGAAACCTTCCAGCACCCAATTGAAAGTATGCCTGCGGGAGTGGAAGCTGTCATCAAGGCTAAGGATGGGCCAACATCATATTGAATTTCAGCAGTACCGATGGAGGACGCCACGAACTTGTAAGTCATTTTCAGCCAGGTGTCCGGATACTTTTGGTCACATAGTAGTGTAATATAGGGAAGACTGTTAGATGTCAGACATTCTGCAGCGACATGATGTAACATCTAAGCCGGAAAAAGGGTAGTACATATGCAGAGCCGTAGCTACAGATTTCGCCGCCCGGGGCGAAGTAGAATTCGGCACCCACTATACTCACCTTGACATGCTCTTTTTTTAAAAGAAAAAAAAAATAGAGAAGCAGCTTTTGTTGTTATGCAACGCTGAATTTTTATCAAGTAGGTTGGACAGACCATTGCAACAACCAAAAGCACCATTATATGTACGAGCTGTTTTCAGAAGGCTTATTGTCGACTTTTGTTAAATTGATAAAAATTCCTTTGATTGATATACAGATGCATTTGGGGAATAATTATGGAAATTTACAGCTACTTACAACGTTTCATACTATTGATAAGAAATGAAATTTCAATACATTACAAACTATGTGTTTTTAAGATGTTCGAAACGGGTGACAGCATTAGTTTCCAGTAGTAATTGTAAACTTCTGTGATTTTATTCTGTATGTGGCAACACAAATAGCATGTTAATTTCGATTCTTTTAAGGTAAAAATATTTTGTGAAATGTAACGGAAGTTCAGAAGGAGTCTTTGCGAATCTCTTAATATTGATTGATGAAGGTGAAGAATATGTTTAATGTTTGTACTTTAAATTAAAAATATAATTTTGCTATTATACGTATTTGAAATTATAATTATCACTTAATTTCTAAAATAATGAAAATTCTGAATTTAAGGTTACTTATTATTAATTAACATATTAAAAATACACTAACTCACATACACACAGACATATATATATATATATATATATATATATATATATATATATATATATATATATATATATATATATATATATATATATATATATATATATATGTATATGTATATATTGCATGTAAATAGATAGATAAAAATATCACACACAAAAGAAATCGTACGTATGCACAAAAAAGTCCTGATGATACAAATAGTTGATAAGGAAATGATCCCAATAAATTCCTTGAAATTGAAAGCATTTCATATGTGAATGGGATTTTTAAAAAAATGGTAGTGATCAGTCTTTGAAAGAGACTCAAATCGTAATGTTAATTTCTGACCCGTTAAGCACCTATTTTACAAGTACCTGAAGTTCAAAACATATTATTCCCCTTGTTTTACCTTCATTTTTAAAATTCCCGCGCAAACAGCAGCTTGTGTGTGTGTGTTTTCACTCCTTTCCCTTTTCATATCTTCATTCTCAATATCGCGTCCTTATTAATCCGATTCGGTAGAAAAGCGGGATTAAATAACCAAACTCATCACCGTCAATACGCCGAGTACGTATTTCAGACTTTGACCGTTTCTGATTTTTAAAATCCTGCTGCGTACACTGTCATTACTTGGCGGCATGTATATTACATCGTCATTAAGTAATCATATGAAATAACTTTATTTAAGAGCCTGCCTTACTAAAAATAATACAAAATTTATCATTTTTCTTTTTCTTGTTTTTCATATGTGAAAAGATATCATAGTAATACTTCCTCATTTTGAAATTTTAAAATATATATATATAAATAAATAAATAAAAATATATAGTAAACAAAATATCTCCAAGTATTAAAGACAATATAGGAGTGTGAAATCGTTTTAAAATAAAAGTAACAACATGTTTTGTTTGTAACGCGGATGTTTTTAGAAAAGTGAAAACAAAAATCATTTCACAAACAATCCTAGTTTCAACTTTCAGCTCCGCAAAAAGTAAAAATAAAAGTGAAAAAAAAACTACTATAAAAAACTTAAACAATTTAGTTAAATCGTTCAAAGATCGATCAACCATACGCCTCCTAGTGACTACTCGCGCTTACTCGAGACGGGATCAACGACTTCGAAAAAGTGCTGTGCAAATTCTGGTTCCAATGGACACTATAATATTGTAAGTACGCTCACAAGAACTCTGTTGGTAACCTTAATAAAATTCACATAAGAGAGTCTTAACGTAAAAACAAAAATGTAAACCTCTTAAGAAATCGTGATGCTATTATTCATTTTATAGGCACCTTGGTGATGATTAAATTTACGTATATTCACTTTGTTATGCATAATTATAATACATTAGTTTTCTTTATATCATGCCTATGAAGCTAAGTTTCTAACTCTATACTACCTGTCCCGTGTCAATCAAACTCACTCAATCTCAATCAACCATATTTTTTATTATTTCTTAATAGACAATGAGACATTTTAGTTTTGCCATCCATAGAAATTACAGTGTTGCCAGAATAACAATTCCTCCAAAATCTAAGTTAAGGCAGCGACTAGAGGAACGAACTCAACTGCACTTGATTATGTACCATGTTGTTTTGGTATCCTCTAAATTACTTTTTAAATAATAGTCGTATTTAGTTTGTAATAAACAAAATAGTATTAATATAGATTTATTAAAATTAAATAATAATTAAAGTTAAAGAATCTTTAGTCCGGGCCCGGTCCGGCCCGTGAATTTATACTATGAGGTCCGACGCGAGTATGAAGTATATTTTAGCATTTAGGCCGGAACCCGGCCCGGGCTCGAGTGATAATCAAATGAGCCCGAAATAAGCCCAAGTTACAGAAACTTAATAATTAACGCAAAATTGTATCTTTATTTACAGCAATTAAGTTTTTAATGTTGCAGTTGTGATTTAAAAATTCTCCAGAAAGAACGGTCAAATAAATATTGTTGTATAGTAGCCTATATTTACAAAGTTATGCCCAAGAAATATGGTTGTATATTTAAAAATTTACGCCCGAGCCCGACCCGGGCCCAAAGTGATATATGCTTTGTAAGCCCGAGACCGGCCCCCGGGCTCGACTCAAGCCCGTGCAGACCTCTATTCTAAGGAAGACGGATGATCAAGGTAAGTAAATAATGGTGAAAGAATTGATAGAATGCGAATGCGGGAGGAAACGGGAGATCCAAGGATATCCCCGGACACAATGTTTCCATCAACAAACTCAATTCCAAACTTTAAGGCGCGATGGCTCAGTGGTAGAGCGTTCACCTCCGGTGCGTGTGGTCCCTGGTTCGATCCCAGCTCCGTGTTCTTTGTGGTGGACAAACACCGTGCTCGTGGGTTTTGTCGGTGTTTTCCCGTTTCCTCCCACTTTCTTCATTTCACTATTTCATTCACTTCTCATCATCATTCTGTCCTTTAGCCTAACTGGCATAACCGCCTAGCTTAAAGATTTCATTTCATCTTTTTACTATACCAAACTTTTAACTCTCTATGTTCTGGCCAAAATTCATGAAGATGTTTCAAGCCTTCAAATTTTGTGTCTCCTGAACTGATATGAGAACAAATAGGGGAAATATATAGAGAAGTTTTTGGTAAACCAAATTCTCGAACAAAAACGTTGGTTTGTTTCTGAAGCAAATTACAAAACAACATTGATATCGAATTAACTCGTTAACTAGAGCTGTAATCCATTAACGTACCGATGAGTTTGTAACACACTTTTAAATAATCGTTTCAAGGTACAAAATGAATAAATCAAAAGTCACAAAACTAGTAGGCAAATTTGAAGTTAAAAATATACATTAGCCTTGGTATAATACGAAATTGTACTGAAAATTAACGAGAAAGTCTGTTATTTACGCATACAAATATACTTACAGCATTGGCTAAAGGAAAAGTCAATTAATATATAGGGTTCATGGGTTTTACTCAATCGGTAAATGTTTTATATATATTATTTTATATAATAACATACCTTATCTTATACGTATCTTATCTTTTTCAAATGTATAAAGCTTGCTTCGATAAAAAAGAAAAAATATATACTTGTCATTCTGTAGATTCCTGTCTATTTAAGGGTTTAACATTCTTGCTTTTTGCAGGTAGCCCCGGACCTGGGCCCGGGGCTAGAAAAAATATATGGCCCCTATTGTCTTCTCCCCATAAATTTCTGTGAAAGTACAGTAGGAAAGTTAAGTGAATACACGTATTTCTACATCAACCATGACACACATTAGATGATACTGTACCTAATGGAACGTTCCAAATGCATTAAAAAAACGCACAAAGTTACCCTATTATATAAATGTAATAAGTTACATTTAATAAAGTTAGTACCTAAAAAAATTCCTAGCTCTCGTCCTAGTAAAGTCCACTATCACATCCTGGAAGTCAAGAGAACTGGTCACCGCACAAATGTGTTTGAAGTAAACCCGCCTAGTACTGTGTCAAAACTTCTACCCGATTTCACGCATACAGTTTATAAGCAGACAGAACTTGCTGATATAAAAGGAATATAATCTATTGTGCATCTACACAGTGACTTAATTTTTCTACCGGATTGGGACTGGATATTCTATAATTATATGAGATGCAGAACACTTTTATTCAACGAGAAAATATGAATCACAATTCTCAAGTACTATATTCGATCTTCTTTTTGTAAAGCTGATGTATGCTAATTTATTAAGACTGTGGATGTAACAAACGATAAAAATATGTTTCATATATTTGGTAATAATTTATCTCATGATGATGAATATATCTTGTATGATTCTTTTTAGACACCAGTTGGGATTTTGATCAGAGTGGAGGCCCTCGTTCACTTGGCGGCCCGGGTTTACAGCCCAACTAAGCCCCCTCTTAACCCGGCCCTGGCTCTCTGTATGTCTGGTCTAAGTTTGATCATTAACAGGGTATATTCATAAGGAAGCAAATGCCACTACATATTACTGTGGAGAATATTTTGCTTCTTCCTTCTGTGTCTTTCATATAGAATGCAGTTTGAGATGTGGGTAAAAAGCTTGAAAGTTTTATATGGGCACTTTAAGGAAGCGACTCCCTCACCTTTTTCTTATGTTATAGGTCAAACAGACGCTCCAACATATGAATAATTATTTTAGATTAAATGTCTAGACCACCAAATTTCATGTCTCTAATCATAAGGGATTCAAAATTATGAATATCTTATTATAGTCATTGCACACCCAACTCATCTTTCTTCCCACATCTTTACTTCTCTTCTAGGTCAAATATATATAGATTTAAAAAACGCTTAAATCCGTTTCTTATTATTTTATGTAAGAAATCCAAACGCAAATTTCATATTTTTAACCTTAAGGAATTTCGAATTATGCATTTTTAAAAATAATAATAAGTGTAGTTTCCTCCCCACTCTCTTCATACGTTGCTTTCCGTTTGAGTGAAATCAGAAAACACTGAAACAGATGTCTTATCATTTTAAATGAGTCCAAATATCAAATTATTTGTCTCTAACCTTAAAGAGACTCCAAGAAATAGATATCTTATATTAATAATTGTAATCCCCTACCATCTCTTTTTCTCACATATCTTCCCAGCTCTTGTCTTCCCGTCTAGGATAAATATCAAAACGCTTAACTACGTTTTAGATTATTGTAAATAAGAAATTAAATACAAAGATTCATGTTTCTAACGTTAGGAGATTCAGAGATAAGGCCATCTTATTATAATAATTGGCCTCACTTCTTTTTCTTGCTTTCACATTTTCTTCCCTCCTAGGTCAAATATCAAAAACACTAAAACACATGTTTTACTGTTTTAAATAGAGGGTCAAAAGACCGAATTTGGTATCACTAACCTTAAGAATTCCGAGCTTATTATAATAATTAACAGGTTGGCCTATCTTTTTTCCTTCCTTTTTTCTTCTCTTTTGCGAATAATTAAAAAAAGAAAAGAAAACGTTTAAAAGCGTTTCTTTCTAATTTAAATGAGAATTTCAGATACAAATATGATGTCTCTAACTTTATGAAAGTCCGAGTTATGAACCACTGTCATAATTATTGTAGTTCCCACTCCTTTCTCGTACTCACACATTTCTTCTCTTTTGGGCCTAATATCAGAAAATGCTGAAGCACGTGTCTTATTATTTTACTAAGAAACCCAAAGACCAAATTTCGTGTCTCTAACCTTATGAGATTCCCATTTATTGACCCTTAATAATTATAATCCCGCTCTATTTTCTTCTTACCTTTTATTCCTTTTTGAGTCAAATATCACAAACGCTAAAACAATTATTTACTTACTTTATATGAATGGTTCAAAACTCCAAATTTCATGTCTCAAACTTTAAGGAATTTCGACATAAACCATCGTATTATAATAATTTATCCCGTCTCTTTTTCTTTAAACACAAACTAAGGAAGGTTGATACTTATAAAATATTTGGATAAATAATAATTAATTAATTATTTTTTTAAAAATCAAATAATTTCTGCAACGCCTGAGGAAAACTTATTCTAAAATATCCTGCAACCAGAAATTCGTCAGTGTATGGAAGGTTGCATACGATCAAGCGGTAAGTACACCAACCCGCTTTCTACAAACCAAATTATTTAACACCGGTGGCGAATGTTTAGACCATTGGCGATGTCATGACTGTTTACATGGTGGCCTTCATCAACTTTTGCCAAAATGTCATCCACGGTTTCGGCAGTTGGTCCCCTTTCCGAGGAGCATTTTGGATATAGACTTTTCTACGGAAAACTAAAGTAACTGTTTTACTAGCTTTTGTGTCTATGTTTCGTACTTGAAGTGCCTAAATATCCACAGCCTTTATAACAGCAATAGGGAGTCACAATGATCCATTGAAAGAGTGCTTACGTCTGGTTTCAAGAGTCGCAGGTTTGATCCTAGGCCATGATGAGTTTGTAACGGACGACGTTGAGAGAGAAAGGAGGAAGAGAGATTCAAATATGGGAACAGACAGGGATACATTCACATATGCAAGGTTAAAATTGGAGAAACAAATAATCAGACAGCAATCGTCTTCTGAGGAAAATTCTGTTTTTGTGAAGCATAAGAATCAAAGTCTCTCAGACAGACCTATGAGCATCACACTAGCAGTTGTCAAATTAAGGTGGAGAACTGTTTTTTGAAGCATCAAGTGATTGCGCAGGACAAGATGTTAACATTTGGAGTATTAGTAATTTAAAAAGCTCACAGCTGTGAAATCAAGAACCTCCCTCTTATGACGCCAGATCTGAACCACTCACATACAGAGACTGCTACTTAACTAACCCTATTCTTTTCACATTTCCCGAGAATGTCAATGGTTTCGATGCATGTAAATTGGAAATATACTATCATTCCTATTAGGAATAGTTAGTTATTATCAATACTCAAACAGACGTTGGAATGTATCGAAAGATAATGTTTTAAGATGCATGTAGGCAAAAGAGTTCAGCGTCTGAAGTACTGCAAGGTCTCAGAAGTAAACATTCTCACCCAACAATCGGGGTTCTAGACATTGGATATATATTCGTAAAGTACTAATCGCGATTAGTCAAACTCTGGTGAAAGGGTGTAGAAGTTAGAAGGATCTAAAGCTAAGACTGTAATTTATGGAAAACCTTATTTGGACGTTAGTCTTCATCTTCTGCAAGCTCTCCTCGCTGATCTAGTGGGTAGTGAGTGTGTCTTTCGGCTTTGCACGACTTCAGACTTTTTAAAATAAATAATAGTAATAAATCGTTTTCTGCTTTAAAGAGTTATATTATTATTTTTATTACCATTACTGTCTGTTTTTAGGAGTTTTTTGGCTATTATTTATTTATTTATTTATTTATTTATTGCCTTTTGGTGCCTTTTGAAGTAGGTTCGTATTGTTTTTTCTGAAAGTTTTTATTTCTTTCTCAACTGTTTTCTTCCCTTTTGAGTTAAATATCAAAACCTTTACGAAAAAGGATGTCTTATTAGTTAAAATGAGAGGCCCAAATACCAAACCGTGTGTCTCTAACCTTCGGGAATTCGGAGATATGAGCATTTTAATGCAGTAATTGCCACCTCCATCCCCCCCCTCATTTTCCGTCAAACATCCAATACTTCTTACTTAGTGGTACTATGTGCCCATTCGGCTGAGATCTCTAGTTGGCAGAGTGCCAAGGAGAGTCTCTTAATAAGAGAAGTGTAAAAAAAAAAAAAAAAAACGAAAAGAAAAAAAGAGGAAGGAAGGAGTTGGTTATTCGCGTCGTCGGTAAAGGTATAGTTTGAACAGTGTTAGCAACCCTGCACAGTAAGTCTATACCTAATAAGATTTTATGAATAATAAAATCCAAGTGGACCTACATCACACAAAGCACGATAATGGGTGATATTTGTCCGTAGGGCATGACTGGGGATATACAGTGCAAAATGAGCAAAAAAAACAACAGAGGAATCCAAAATTTGGAATAGGGGATAAGCACAATATTTTGCTCCATCATAATAAAATATACACTAAACGATGCACATACACACACACACACACAACACATGCGCGCACGCAAGCATAAACAAGAAACAGGTAAGATAAAGAACTAGTAAAATACAGTAAACTGCACAAGCACAAACGTATGTCTACTGTAGAGAAAGATAATAACTTAAGTCTTCTCCCGCGAGTCTTTGGCGCAATCAACTGAATATCAAAGCCCCTAGAAACACAATGCTAGGGTGCATTTAAAATGCGCGCGCTCTGTTCACTGCGTCACATTATCGCCTGACCAGAATGTACTGATGATCTGGTACCAATTTACGTAGGTTGGCAACTATGTTTAACCTTCCAACCTTCTTTCTCTCGCTTCCAGAAGAGAAAAAGAACACTTGTCTCTATACACATACCTATTTCTTGTAATGGACTGTTCTACATCTGTCATGCGCATGACCTGATGTCCGAGGGTAACCAGTAGCTTACTTCATAAATGCTATGCCTAGTGTTGTAAATAAAAAAAAAACCGTTCGTTTTTTTTCAGAAATGTACGTTTTTTTTAGAAAAAAAACATTGCCTCTCGTTTTTTTTCTAAATTTCGTTTTTTTTCAAATAGTCATTTCTAATGCATCTTACGTCTATTTAAGTATTAAATATTTTTATGTAGGTATAATCACCGTAAAATGCAACATAAATTAAACGCTAGATACTGATACGCTACAAATATTTTACAATTTACATGAATACCATACCTATTAACAATTCGGGTTTCAGCAGTTTTCATCAATATCAACTAAGAAATAAAAGTAGAAATGAAATTTTCTTTTTTCGTGAAAGCAGGCCTTTAATAAGTACGAAAATAATGTCAGGAACAGTATAAAATTCATATAACTTGTCTAAAGATAAAAACTAATACTAATTTGCCTAATAGTATTTTTCTAAATGTCATATATAAATAACTTGTCGACTAGATACATATGATATGCAGAGCCGGCTTTACCATATATGTAACACGTGCATTTGCATGGAGTGGCAAGTTTGGATGGTCCGGCAAAATCTGTCATAAGTATATTATTTAAATTAAATATTTCTTGTTGGAAACAGAATTTATGATGATGGTAGTTACATTTACTAAGCTGACCTTCTATTTGGATACTACATTCATAAATTAAGTTTAGGATGCATTAGTTTAAGGCCACATGAACAATGCTAAAGCAAATAGTCGAATAAATCCGAGCACAAATTGCTTGATTGTTGCCAAATGCAAGAATTCAATTCTGGAATAGTAGTGAATATCTGTTCCATTTAGTAAGTTATCACAGTTTTGATATGACAACTAGTCTTGTTTTTGTCAGAAACATGTTCCTTATCATTGAAGATAGAAACAAGTTTTTTAGAAAATGTTAACAGATATAGAAGAGAAATCAAGAAATAAAGATAAAAGAACTAGTTGCACTGGAATTGCAAACTGATACATTGAGATTGAAGCTCGATAGTGAATTCTATAAAAAGGATTACCATCTATCCTCTGCAGGTGTGTTTGCTTTATGTTTCACTAACATAATAGATTAATATTTAAAACACACACACACACAACGGGATTGCATTTTTAGTGAGTATTTAACCCTTATCCGGGCAACCGGGGCCTCCCAGGCCCAGTAGCTTCATTTTTCTAAAATTTCTCAATAACCATACATATTTCGAAGACATAAAATATTGAATTCTTCTATCTTTCGTCGAAGTTAAAACCATGAACATATCGAGTTGGTAAAGCTTTTTTTTTTTTAATTTGAAAATCTTTTCCTGACGTAACCGGGCAACCGGGGCCTAGGAGGCCCCGTATAACATTAGTGAAATTCCTGTCAAATATTAGATCAAATTGTCACATAATTATATATTGAACACGTGACTATTGTAACCTTTAGTCGGAATAGTATGGGGCAACAGACATTGAATTTTGAGTGTTCTGCACTTAAAATATATACTGGGCCTGACAGGCCCCGGTTGCCCGTTTACGTTACAAAAATGTCTGGACCGGATTTGCTATTCTGCTTGGTCGGCTTACAAAAGCGTGACACGAAGTTTCGCTACTTGACAAAAATATATACCGGTACATTCTAGACTAGTCTGAACAGTAAGTGACAATAGGCATTGATTTTGTGTATTCTGCACTTAAAATATATACTGGGCCTCACAGGCCCCGGTTGCCCGTTTACGTTACAAAAATGTCTTGCCCGGATAAGGGTTAAGCCTTTCTGAGTGCAACTGCACTTACCCTCACCTTTGTTGTTCATACTGGAGTAGCATACTTAAAATCATGACTTTTAAGATTTGTTCTTTCTGGAGAAAGGGGGAGGCGGCAAATTATGCCATTGCATGGGGCGACAAATTGACTAGGACCGGCCCTGATGATATGTATATAAAAGACACGAATATAGGATGACTCAAATTGAAGTAATGCAGGATGTTTCAAAATTAATATTAGGGTTTTGAAACCTTGTAGTATCTATTACAATTAACTTACAATTATAAATATTATATCAAATGAAAGAGCAACTCAAACAATTTTGTACGCACGCATGTACATGCATTGTTTCTTCTGTCTGCCGTTAGAAACAGCAAGCAGCAAAGATGTAAACTGGAGAGCAGAAAGTTTTTTGTGTTTTAATAAAGACTGAATCTGTACAGTGCAACGGTCTGTGTGAAGAATATTAAGGAGACGCTTGCAACTACGTCCTTATCGTTTGCAGTTGCTACAGATCTAAAGTCTACAGACTACGGTTTACATGCCAATTTCGCAAGTGAAATATTGCTGCATAACAATGAAGATTTTCTGGATCGTGTCGTCTTCAGTGGTAAATCGACATTTCACCTAAGAGCTAATGTGAACACTCATAATGTTTGTATCTGGCCGTCAGCAAATCCTCAGGAGATGGTACACTTGAAACGAGACTCTCCTAAATTGAATGTGTTTTGTGCCATATGGCGGATAGTTTATGGGCCTTTCTCGCCTATCGACTAGATGTGTGCCGTGTGACGAATGAATCTCACATTGAACACTTGTAGCAGAGGCTGTTTGAGGTGCTCTTTTACTTGATGCATTGTTTATAATTGTACTTAAAATGTAATAAGTACTACGAAGACTTAAAACCCCAAAATGTATTTTGAAACACCCTGCATTTCTCACCAACAGTGTTGGAACTAAGATGTAAAAAGGAGAAAATTTTCCTTATAAAGTTATTGTTTACAACTACGATAGTATTATTAGTCGAGACTATAACTACAACAACAACACGAGTTAGTAGTAAAACAAAATGTAATCAAATGTATACTCAGTGGCCCAGGTAGCCAAAGTGGCACACACGGGTGTGTCATTTGTTTAATCCACTCCTGTGTGGACACTAATTAAGATATCGGGATATTATTCTTGCAAAATATGGTTGGACTATAGTTTATTATATTAATTGTTTTCTTCTGGTGTCGAATTTCCTTCTCAAATTTCACCCCAGTCAAAAATGCGAGAATTTTCTGATTACGAATTTCCTCTACTACTTTTTTCCCTGTAGCTTCCTTCGTTGTAGAAAGACCTCCTTAAGACTTGCCAAGTAGATACCTCGGATGGATACCTAACTGATGACATCAATTGGACGGGCCTGTGCGCAGTGTTTCCAATTAGGGAAATTAAAATTTTCCTAAATTTGGGCAAAAATTAGAATTTTTTTTTTTATAAATCCGTACCTATACGTCCGAGTGCAAGTCAACTTACGCCAATCGAACATTTGTCCTTACTTAAGAAACGCAAGTTGAGACCGTTACAATGGGATAATTAGGGAACGCACGAAGAATTCATATTTAGGTTCTAACCCTTGATTTTTCTAGTTTTTCCCTACTTTTCTGTTTACCGTAATATATTTTTGGTAATTACAAGTTTTGTTCCTTAAATATCGTCATAATACTTGTAGAATATATTAGTGGTGTACCAATGTTTAATTTAAGATAGTCTGTCTGGTAGCAGTATTACCAGATACAGAAAAGTTTAATTCCAGATTTTAGGGGGAAATTTTGGAAAAAATATCTGTTTTGTCTCTATTATTTCCCTCTTGTTTGCTATATCGGATCAAACGTACCAGTATCTGGAAGTCTCGTCTTTGCTCTACACAACGCCCCACTATAGAAAGTTTCAATAGGATAATTAGGGGAAGTACAGTTGAGGTTTACAGTAGACCTTGTTCTCTAATTGGGAAGATAACTGTGATTTTTTTTAAAGGTAGAATGAGGTATTTTTTATTGATATGCTTACTTTATTAGATATCATCATACTACTTGTAGGATATATTAGGGGGATACCAAATCTTATTTTAAGATAGTTTGTGTGTGTCTGATAGCAGTGTTGCCAGATACAGAAAATTTTAATTCCAGATTTTAGGGGGAAATTTTGGAAAAAATATCTGTTTTGTCTCTATTATTTCCCTCTTGTTTGCTATATCGGAACAAACGTACCAGTATCTGGAAGTCTCGTCTTTGCTCTACACAACGCACTATAGAAAGTTTCAATAGGATAATTAGGGGAAGTACAGTTGAGGTTTACAGTAGACCTTGTTCTCTAATTGGGAAGATAACTGTGATTTTTTTAAAGGTAGAATGAGGTATTTTTTATTGACATGCTTACTTTATTAGATATCATCATACTACTTGTAGGATATATTAGGGGGATACCAAATCTTATTTTAAGATAGTTTGTGTGTGTCTGATAGCAGTGTTGCCAGATACAGAAAATTTTAATTCCAGATTTTAGGGGCAAATTTTGGAAAAGAATTCCCTTTTTTATTTCTATTATTTCCTTCTTGTTGGCTACATTCGAACAAACGTAGCAGTGTCTAGGAACCTCATTCTTAGCCTAAGCAGCGCACCATAAAACGTTTCACTAGAATAATTAGGGAAAGTACAGTTGAGGTTTATAATAAACCATGTTCTGTAAGTGGTAAGAAAATGGTGAATTTCTGAGGTAGAATGAGATTTTTTTTTAAATTTCATGCTTACATTGTTATATATCGCCATGATACTTGTAGGATATATTCTTGGAGTACTAAGGTTTATTTTTAGATAGTTTTCGTCTGTCTGATGGCAGTGTTTCCAGCCAAAACAATTAATTCCCGCTTTTAGGTGAAAAATTCGGGAAAAAATCCCTTTCCCCTCTAATATTACCCTATTACTGGCTACATTGAAACAAACGTACCACTACCTGAAAGCTTCCTCTTTGCCCTACAGAACGCATCATAAACTGTTTCAATAGGATAATTAGAGAAGTTGTAGCCCCGGCATATTTGATTCTTGCTTGTGAGGCGTAAAAAGTGTCAAAATTTCATGTGTATGACAGAATTTTTTCTTTCTCTCTTTGGATGGAAGCAAGCGACTACAGGATTTCACTGTACCTTGTCAACACACCAAAGATTCTTTTAGGTGATTTGAACCCATATAGCAGGAGTGGTACTATTTGGTCTAGGAATTAATTCGTGCGGTTGGTACGCACACATTGAAGCTGTAGTACAAACACAAAATACATAAATACCTTAAGAAAAATATTGTCCATCGCTAGCCACCACTTTCGCCCATCTGTCAGGCAATGTACGGATTCCGTGGCGAAAGAAGTCCTCATCCTTGGAAGCGATCCAGTCAGAGACCCATGTTTCGATATCTTCTGAAGAAGTAAACCGCTGTCCAATCAAATCGTTGTTCATGCAATCGAACAAGTAGTAGCCCGAAGGAGCAACGTCTGGTGAATACGGCGGGTGGGGTAAAACTTCCCATCCGACATTTTCTAAATATGTTTTGACCGGTTTTGCGACATGTGGGCGAGCGTTATCATGTTGAACAATAAGTTTATCATGTCTGTTCTCCCATTCTGGTCGTGTTCTGGCCAGAGCTTGCTTCAAACGCATTAATTGTCGTCGATAACGTTCTCCATTCATAGTTTCACCCGGTTGCAGCAGCTCATAGTACACCACACCTTTCATATCCCACCATATGCACAGCATAACCTTTGCACAGTGAATATCTCGTTTTGGTTGTGATGGACCTGGTTCACCTGGTTTCACCCAGGCCTTTTTTCGTTTAGAGTTCTCGTAATGGATCCACTTCTCATCACCCGTAATAATTCGATGTAGAAACCCCTTTCTGCTCTGTCGTTGAAGCAGCAATTCGCAAATGGTTTTTCGTCTTTCAACGTCTCTGTCTTTCAATTCATGTGGAACCCAATGTGACATCTTTTGAATCATTCCCATGGCTTTCAAGCGTTTGGAGACTGTTGTTTGATCAACGCCTAATGCTGCTGCAAGTTGTTCCTGCGTTTGACACGAATCCTGCTCGAGCAATGCTGTCAATTCTTCGTCTTGAAATTTTTTTGGCTATCCAGCTCGCTCTTGGTCTGCCAAGCCGAAATCACCACTTCTAAACCGTGCAAACCACTTCTGACACGTTCGCTCAGCTAGAGCATGGTCACCATACACTTCCACCAAAATACGATGACTTTCAGTCGCACTTTTCTGCATGTTAAAATAATGCAGCAGGACACCCCGCAAAAACACTTTATCAGGCACAAATTGCGCCATGTTCACTTAACTACAAACTGGTGTTGTTGACGCTTTAATCCACTGCCCTATACTACGAACGATACGCGATGACAGGGGTTTGCAACACATGTGTGGATACACGGAACTGTGGGACGCTCCGTTCGTTGCGCCATCTCTTGTCCACCCGCACGAATTAATTCCTAGACCAAATAGATACAAAAAAAAATTGAAATTCGGTTAGGGATTTTTTCGTAAATTTTCACCCCTACATTTCCCTCAATAATTTCCCACCCATTGGCAACACTGCAATGCAACTTACACCAAAAAATAGTCACATCTATTTTCTAAAAAACAAGGCCTTAACCATATCAATCGAATGAATGGTTTTTGAGCAATAAGTCACTAACTGGAAATGTAGGAAAACGCAAAAAATGACCTGGGTCCGAAAGGAATAATCACACAATGTTGCTAGTATATACGTACAAAGAAACAAAAGATTTGTAAGTTACGAGGGCTTCGACTCAAGTTCTGTTGATTATTTCAATAATCTGCAACGTAAATCAATAAATAATAGTTGCCAGAAAAAAAACAGACATTTGAAAAAAAACATGAAAAAGAACGATGTTTTTTATTGAAAAAAAACTTCACAGAAAAAAAACCGTTTTTTTACAACACTAGCTATGCCCTATTCAGAGTCAATGTTGCCAGGTTTATTGATTTATCAGTAGATTTCCTGATTTTTGCATGATTACTGATCTACTGACAATTTGTTTAAAATTTTATTTTTCTCCTGGTTTTTTTTTTAAACAATTTTAATGAGAATATAAAGATCATTCCTGCTTCACCTTATAATATGAAAATATTGACGAGACTTTCAATCATTCATGCGTGATATACGTATAGTGTCACATGTTTTCATTTCGGTATCTGTTGCAATTCCTTCATACGTGCCAATAGAGGATTCGTTTTCTTCGCTTATGTATTAGAGATCTATGGACTAGCCTTCATTCATGTGGTTAAACATGTTATTGCGGGCAGCACGTGAATTGTTCACAAGATAAGAGTTTAAAAAAGGAAAGAAATTACTTCACCCCTTTCACCTACCTACCACCTGACTTGCACCAAAATACGAAACAGACTTGAAACAAAACAATATTTGAATTGTTACACACAAAAAGACTTCTCACAGAATCTCTGTCATTTGTTTCCGATAGACCAGCCCCGTAACATCGATTTTTCTAAGGGGGGGGATATTAATACGCGTATTTGGGTCCCCTAGAAAAAGTTGTTTTTCTAATTCTTGGGCCCCCTCTTTACATCTTTCTCTTACTCTTTATGAACCCTCGGAGCCTGAGGGCCCTCAAACGCGGCAAGGTCTATGGGGCCGTTAGTTACGCCTCTGGGCCCGTTCCATACATGGCAGATTAATTAAAGGGACAATATTGACAAATCTCAAAGCCATACGAATAAATATTATTTCTAGGGCCCCTAATAGTAGAGATTTTTCACTAAAATGGGCCCACGACTCATTTTTGTTTCATTTACCTTTTGTGTGCTGTTTTGTTTATGTAATGTAGTGAACCTATTTGATGTTTCATTTATAATTTCATGTTCCTATCGTATATGACAGCGTTTCCCAACCGGTGTGCCGCAAATGGGCCGCTGGTGTGCCGCGAGGAAATCGAAACAAAATTATTAATTCTATAGCAACCAAATTGCAAGAGATAAGAAAAATATAGGCGTATATTTGTATTTCACATT
Source organism: Thermobia domestica (assembly GCF_964235325.1). Lineage (NCBI taxonomy): Eukaryota > Metazoa > Arthropoda > Insecta > Zygentoma > Lepismatidae > Thermobia > Thermobia domestica. Next base: position 114,511,716 of record NC_137469.1, on the reverse strand, counting down.
ACTATGATTATCTACAACGAAAAAAAAAATACTGTAATTGTAATATATTATTGTGCATACATTACTGTGTAGCAGGTAGTATTTCGAAAACAGAATTTTATTTGCCACAGCCTCTTACACATTTCTACAGCTATTTCTACAAAGGCTGGAAAGTTGTCATTCCCTTTTCTACATCCTACTTACGTGAAGTAGGATTTTCTGCAATGAACACAATCAAGGGTAAGAACAGGTCACAACTGTTAACTTCGGAACACGATATGAGGGTGTGTTTATTAACTATCCATCCACAATTGAAGAAGATTATGAGATATTTCATAATCTTCTTCAATTGTGGATGGATAGTTAATAAACACACCCGTGCAACTTGAGTACAATATTATTTAATATTGTACTCAAGTTGCACATTAATTTTGCTTCGTGCACCAACCTGTTTTCTTTATTTTTGAGATATTGTAATCTTCATATATCAGAAAATATTAATAAACAATTGTAACCTTCAATAGATTTTATTGAAAAATTGTTACATTGTAGAGAATATTGTTGAACATTTCTAACCTTTGTGTAATATTTAAAAATTGTAACGTAGACCTATATTAACCGTGTTAATAAATTATAAGTTTCATACTGCGTTACTTTTCTGTACATTTTTACTTATCATTGTTATAACCATGATAAACCAGTCGAAAAAAATACTTGTTATCATTGTTATAACCATTATTGCTTCTTTATTGTTTCAAACTATTTCGCAACTTGAAATTTTAAAATACCATTCAATCCTTTCGACAAAGTAAACATGCATACAAATTACCTACATTTATACTTTTAAAGTACAAGCGATTTGTTTGTTCGTTCGTTATTTAGTGATTTTCCTTCTTAGTGAAAGCTTGGATTTAGTTTTCGAAAAAGAAAGTGTATTTTTAAAAACCTGAGTATTATATTTCATTGCAGTTATTTTCTATTTTTAAATTAGAATGAAATAATAAGCATAATGCTTTACCACGGGGAAACCAGTGATCGAGCTTTCTTCTTTGTGAGAAGGAGCAGGCCCATATCCACCGAGGAGCAAGAGCCTCCCTAATTTTTTCTTGCCCCCCCCCCTAAAATTTACATGGAAGGCTTGCAAAAAAAATCTCGATTAATTCTATGTGTAAACACTAAGAATAAAATGCAACATAAAAGAGATTATTCTAAGAATGTTTCCATTTTAACTATTTGATGAACACTTGTAAACATATTTTAAAGGAGTTAAAGTAAAGTTTATCAGTCTTCTAGATTCTCGATATGAAATAATACATATTGAAGCAAGTTTTTACGAGAAGAAGGAATACGTTCATAATACTTCATGCCACAGTTGTAATAGCGATCTGGGAGGTAGAAGACGAAGTGTGAAGTGCTTGCTCCAAGTCAAATCATAAAAACAGGAACAGGAATAACGCGTTTATCTTGTGTCGATTGCAGTAACGGCGGTAGGTTATTGTTATTCTATCGTGTAGTTTTATTTAGTACATACATGCATTGCAAAATCCTCGTCAACAGCAAACCTTAGATTAACTGTGGAACAATTAGTTGTGAATTGAATTAAGGCTCCGAGTTCCGTTAAGTAGAGTTACAACGACTTATCAAAAAGATAGTCGTAAACCTGGTTCGTTTGCTGAGGTAAAAATTCGAAGTGGTAGTATTTCTTCCTCATGTAAAAATTAGCTTCGATATGTAAATACCATTAATCTCACCTTTTTAATAAATATGACAACGTCTATAAATGGTGTTAAACTGGTTTATTATTTTGATATAACTTATAATATCCTTTTCTTAAAACTGTTAAGTACACAAACTCACTGACTAGGTAACCATAAAACATGTCCATATCATCAACTATCCCAAAATAATCACTTACATATATTAAAAACATTCTTCTTTTGTTAATATGAAATGAACATTCTACTAAGTATAGTGCAAATGTATGAGTACTTTCTGCCCAAGGTACAGGTAAATATTACACAAGCCGAAGTATTTTGTTATATAAAAATGTCGCTCGACAAAGGGACTGAATATAAAAGTCATGAGTAGGCTTGGCTTTTATCTTCAAGAACCACTGGTCCGTTTACATTAGTGTTCTTTACATTGTTTATGTCCATCATATTTTAATCGCACCTTGTATATCTATTCATTACATTTTACAATTACATATATAAATACATTCATAATAAATCTTTCATTTCATCAAATAATTATCTTTAATTACATTAATTATATTTATTTCATTATTCTCCACTATATTATTAATATATATTCTTATTAAAATATCGTCGCTTATTTAATTAATCGTCGGAGAGTGCGATTTCAAAAAATGTAAAGGACAAACGTGGGTTACAAATAGTATTAATCTTTGCGGGCGCATTAAATAACAAATAAGTCAGATGTTGCATTTTAAAGGTATACATAGTGGCACTAAGATGTTATAATAAAGAAGAATTTCCTACAAGGTATTCGTTGGATAATTAATTTTATAGAGTAGAGCTTCTTTTTAACATAATCTTTGACAATTAAATTTTCAACACAAATCAATCTAATATAAATAATCTTTGCTTTTAATTAATTATAAATCGAATTATAATTCCTCATATTAACAAGAAAGAATAAAAATCATTTGAAAATTAATTTTCCAGTCTACCTAAAACTCTACTTAAGCATTTCAAGTATTTTAAGAATCGTTTTCATTATTGATAATAACACATAAACCTTAAAAATGAAAATTTACAAGAATCTACAACTATACCCTAACATGAACTTAACCTAATTTCAGTAACGGTAATCAGGTTACATTCGAACTTGCATACGGTTCTAATAATGTACACTGTACTGCGCTATCATGATTAGGTTCTACATTGTTTTGTACATGTCTTTCATCGTGATTTTGATTTTGATATGAAGTCCCATCTCTTGATCTCCAATTACGTCTATCCACGTAGTTCGCTGCATTTCTGGAATTTCGCCATACATTACGTCTATTTTTAAACCTATTTTGACTATATGGTCTAACATATGAATTGCTACGATTAATTAGGTTAGGCGGATTCTCTACATAACCTTGTCTATTTTGCTCATTTTGATTGCTAGAGTATACTCGGCTTAGGTTAGGTTCCGGATTATTCACACTTCGAATATTTAAATTCCGAACAGGCACCAAATGATCTGAATTATTCTTATTTTTACCCATTCCTGATTGTGGATTCATGGCATGGTATTGAGTTTCGTAGCATTGGACAAGCATCAATAAATGGCTGAAACTCATACACTGTGTGGAAAATAAGATCTGTTGCAGTTTAAATGGAAGCAAATTTCGGATCGATGCTATTATTCTCGATTCCGATTGCAAAGGATTAACGACCTTTAATTCGTTGTAGACATTTACAACAAATTCTACAACAGATTTGTGCAATCGAGGATTGAAGTGTTGATTTCTAAGGGTGGCATCTCTATTTGCCAGCAAAAAGTCATTTTCATAATTTGCGATCAATGCCGCTTTGAATTCCTCATATGTACTAATGTGATCACGTATTGCTTTAAACCATAAGGAACAAGGTGGGAGTAATACATGGGGTATTAATTTCATATACTGTGATCGATCGATAGACATTATATTGCATTCGTCTTGGAATTTCTCTAAGAAAGAAGTAGCATTCTCATTACACTTACCACTGAATTTGCTCATAGCTCGAATTTCACTCATCTTAACACTTAATTTTACCTTCTTTTTCTCATTCCTTGTTCTTGTTGAGTGATAGTTCCTATCCGTGACGTGCTGTGTCGTGACACCATCTAAGTTTCGCTCATCAGTACTCTTCGGACAACTTTCTTCTAGGATAATATCCTCATCAGACCCCGGCGAAGGCGAGTTCATCTCTGGTGAGTGGGGCAACTCAAAGCGATCACTACCCAAGTTATTACGGTAAATGTTGTCTTTAGCCTGTAACGTTCTAATCTCTTCCTGAATAGTGGCTAATAATTGTGTATTTACACGTATGTTATTAGAATTGTTGCTAACCTGGATCTTTTGCTGTTTAATGGAAGATTCTATTACTTCTAAATCTTTTTTTAAAGCACTAATTTCTTGGTTTTGGTGATTGTGCTTTTCTTGACAATCATCGGATATCCTTTTTAACTTTTCCTCGAACTGTGAGGATATGTCGTTCACCACCTGGACAATTGTTTGTTTCGTTTCATCTGATTTCTGTTCTATCCGTCTACTTAATTCTTCATATTGCTTATTAGATTCGTCGAACTTCTGGTCCATTCGTCTACTTAATTCTTCATTCTGCTTGTTAGCTTGGTCAAACTTCTGTTCCATTTCGTCAAACTTCTGTTCCAATCGTCTGCTTAATTCTTCATTTTGCTTGTTAGCTTCGTCAAACTTCAGTTCTATCTTCTGTTCCATAGTCTGCTTTAATTCTTCATTTTGCTTCTTTATCTCGGTAGACATCTGCATTAATTGTCGCTGTAAAGCTAACAAGATATCTTCCGATGTCAATCCTGGTGTTACACTAGTCTCATCACTGTCACTAGTATTTGATTCCTGCTGCATTGTTTCGTTGTCCATTTTTTTAATGATTACTTTACCACTTCGCAATATGGTTAAGTTCGTATTCATAAAAGTAAATTCAACCTTACTCTTCTTCTTCGGGAACTGAATTTACAAAGTCCCGGGTGAGGTAAACCAAAATTTTTACAACGACTTATCAAAAAGATAGTCGTAAACCTGGTTCGTTTGCTGAGGTAAAAATTCGAAGTGGTAGTATTTCTTCCTCATGTAAAAATTAGCTTCGATATGTAAATACCATTAATCTCACCTTTTTAATAAATATGACAACGTCTATAAATGGTGTTAAACTGGTTTATTATTTTGATATAACTTATAATATCCTTTTCTTAAAACGGTTAAGTACACAAACTCACTGACTAGGTAACCATAAAACATGTCCATATCATCAACTATCCCATAATAATCACTTACATATATTAAAAACATTCTTCTTTTGTTAATATGAAATGAACATTCTACTAAGTATAGTGCAAATGTATGAGTACTTTCTGCCCAAGGTACAGGTAAATATTACACAAGCCGAAGTATTTTGTTATAGAGTCCAAATTATTGTGGTGAGATAATGTAAAACAAGAACTCTGGTGGAATATTTACCGTAAAAAATATGGTTGCAAAGACTTTCATATGTTTGTTCTCGTAGAAGAATGAAGTTAAGCTAAATTACCTTAATTAAATGAGTAACTGAGTAAGTGAACATATTTAACGTTTAAGTTTAAGGATTAAATTCCTGGTTGTGGAGCCAGGACTAGTAAAAATTTGCAAGATTTAGAGGAGAAATTAAGTAGCAGAATGTTTTGTATTATACTTGGGGTGGGGGATTCTGTGGAAGTAGCTAGTTTTCATATAAAAACGTTGTAAATTGGAACTATTTCTTTGTCGCGTACGCTAATTCAACATGAAAGAAGCAGTGATGCTTTTACTCGATACTAGATGGGTGTAGCGTTTTACTTACATTGAGAAAAATCCGTTCTCCGGACAGTGGTATATTGTACAAATATACGGAATCCTCTTGCTTACTACAAAAATCAGAACGGATCACTCGTTATCCGTATGCTACATAGGCACTGCCCTTAGGTGTTACATCATGCCGTTGCAGGATGTCTGATGTCTAACAGTCTTCCTTATATTACACACACACACACACACACACACACACACACACATATATATATATATATATATATATATATATATATATATATATATATATATATATATATATATATATATATATATATATATATGTGTGTGTGTGTGTGTGTGTGTGTGTGTGTTACCTTTGTCAGCTGTATGTTATATACGTCCATTTGTATGTGAGATCCTGACAGTCTATATTTTTCCATACGGAAAGTATGTATAGTTGGAACACTTATACATAAAAAATTATAAAACATGCATTGTCAGTTATATGCATGCTGTATGTTAAGTCCAAAAACTAAAGGATTTACAAACGTAATCTACGATATTACGTATGCCGCATACATTTTTTCTCGGTGTAGCTTTGAATAACATTATAGTATTTTTTTAAAGCTGTTTGGTATGTGTCTTCTTGGTATAGTGTGCAGGTGGTTCATTTATATAAAACGAGTTTAATTTAAGATTTTAAACAAGAACTTAGTATAAATATTTAAAAAATACAACTGTAATTGTAAACAAGGGAAGTACTTCAAAGTTACCCGTCCACCTAATTTTCAACAAAAAACATAATAATATCTACAATCATCAATTTCTACTTAAACTTTTCTCATTTTATGTTCTGTTACGTTATCTCGAGGGTGTGAGTACGGGGGAGGAACCACAATTACATATGGAAATCCATTATTAACCTAAAGGGGAGACTGGCGGGCCGTGCGGAGCACGGTTGAGGGTAGTTAAGGTGGATCATCACCCGGAAGCCAGTATAAGCATTGGTTCATTGCCTTAACGAATGCGTAACGAAATGGCACACATTATAAGCATTGCACTATAAAATAGAGTAATGCGTCAGCTACAACATAGAATACTATTTCCTGTGTTTATGTATTCTGTTATCTAAAAAGAGTAACATATAAGAAAAACTTGATGAGTTTTAAGATGAGTACGCAAGATGGCGCTTGCTGTTAGATTTTGCTACTCCTGTGCTCAGTTTTACAAAATGTTTACTTACAAGCATAAATTATTTTACAAGTAGTTATCTCATTACGGAATATGGATATTATATGGCCGTTTTTCGTGTTATGTTTTACATTTTATCCAAATATTATTCTAAGTTTAAGGAAATAGTTTTAGCGACTAAATCTCATGCTTGCGCAGGACGCCATAATGCTTCGTTGCCAAACTTGTATGTGTGCTGTTGCAGTCACAGTAGTAGGGCAATTCCTTGTTAGCGTTTGAAGTCTAGAAACGGAACCTGTGAACTGTGACAAAACTATTATAATTAATAAAAGTTTTAAATGGGGAAATTGGAGGAATCATATAAAAGAAAAAATAATCCAACTCAAAGTAAAATGTCAAAGAGCCAAAGGAAGCGAAGAGACTGGGAGAATAATTTGAAAAGACAGCTAAGCGCTTTTCAATTTTTAACTGTTTGTTGCTACGTAAATATTATACACACGTGTAATATAATGATAGTTTATTTTGACGATCATTTTGAACGTTAAATATGTAATATGTGTTCTTTCTTCTTCTTTTCTTTTCTTTCTTTATTTTTTATGAAATTTAATTTGCTTAGGTAAAATATTATATCTTCTTGAAAATAATTTATATATGTTTTTGAGCTTTCATATGTACACGAATAGTTGCCTGAACCCGTTAGTGGAAAATTCTAATTCATTTCAGTTACTAGGGAAAGTTGCGGGGTGTTACTCTGACTTCATATTGATACTATGCTCAGTCGGCTCCTTTTTACATATGAAACAATTAGGCAATCGCAGAAATACGCAATCGCACGCGTGTTCGAATTATGAGCGTTAAAAGTTCAAAATTGAACAGACTTTGAAAAAAAAAAGTTTGAAGTAATCATTTTTTGAGATATACGCTTCATTTTAGGTACTGGGGAGTTTTTTTGGGAGCTCGACATAATTATGAGGTCAAAATGTATGCATTTTGCAAGATAAGGGAACTTATTGGGGAGAGGTTGAAGGGTAATGGCGTTTTACAACTTTCAAATTGCCTACTGCTTGGCATACCGGGTCAGTAGGCTAATAAAATTCATTTGTCACCCCTATTCAACTGTATTGTAATTTAAATATCACTTTCCTGTGTGGCCACCTTAACATTGAAAAATTACATTTGTCTCCGAAACGCTTTGCCGCGGAACTAACGTGAACGGGACTCCCAACCCAGCCGACCTTTGTGTATTGTGGAAAAAATGAAATATTGCAGTTTAACATCCAACGATTATGCTCTTTAGGCTGATTAAAGCAAGACGATGATTAAGGCAAGTGAATAATGATGAAAGAATAGATGGAATGAGAAGAAGGAAGGAAACAGGAGAACCCCGAGAAATTTCATGAACATGATGGTATCCATTGTGGAAGACGGTGTGTCAATATTTCACCGCTAGTCGTTTTATTATTATTACTATTATTATTATTATTATTATTATTATTATTATTATTATTATTATTATTATTATTATTATTATTATTATTATTATTATTATTATTATTATTATTCAACGGATTTTAATGGCGATTGTTTGAAAATAATGGCCAAACTTCAGGCAATATTTTCGGTATTCCGCGAGAAAGGTAACCAAAAATCAATAAGCTAGCGATGATGTATGCAAATAGAGGTTTTCTCGAAAATAAAAGCCACCTGGTTCACAACTTTGAGCGCACATTCCAGCTAAGCATTTTTTTTTTTTTTTTTTTTTAAATTTTTCGGTCTGGTTTGTTGTTGAATATCTTAGAATGTTCTCTGGAGTTGGGCCAATATTTTCCCATAATGGACATTCTAATTCACTGAAAACTAAGCACATGGCTAGCGATGATGTATTAGAACACCGTATTCTGTGGTGCATAACCATAGGCCGACAGGATCGGAGTACAGCTCAGGTTTGTTCCGCGGCAGGCTTCTCTGGCGCTGCGCGAGATCTTTGGATCGCCCTTGTGATTAACCACAAATAAAATACCGGTGGTATAAACTAATATTCGTAAAAAAAAAAATGAAATGAAATCTTTGAGTTTTACGTCCCACACTTATGCCGGTTAGGCTAAAGGAGACGGTGAGTATGAGTAATGAATGAAATGGTGGAATGAAGAAAGTGGGAAGAAACGGGAGAACCCCGAGGAACCTACGCACACGGTGTTTGTCCAGCACAAAGTTCACTTGGCGGGGGCTGGGATCGAACCCGGGAGCCCAAGCACCAGAGGTGAACGCTCTACTACTGAGCCACCGCGGCCCCAAAAAACTAATATTCGTATTCACTTCAGGCACCTACCAGGATTTCGTGAAGGGAGGGGTCCGTGACATGAAATACTGTGGCCATCACACCATTTTCCACGTGATGTCGCTGGATCGATCCCAGCTTTACCATGTGGGCTTTATGTGTGTGGGGGTTTTCTCGGGGTTTCCCGTGTACTCCTACTTTTCTTATTCTACCATTTCATTCATTCTTAATCGTCTCGTTTAGCCTATATGGCATAACCGAGCAACATGATTTTTTTTGTAACGTCCTATAATTGTGCTCCGAAGGAAATGCAGTTTGAGTCGAATTTTACCCAGAAAACGCCAGAATATTAGCTATGATATTTAAGCCCCTAAAGTAAAGCAGCTCCGAGGATTGCAACTTCGCTTATAAAATACCATTTTTGAACGTACTAAGAATCTGTTTTTTCCTAAGTACCCAGGTAATGATTTTTTATTTGTACACATATTCTTAATCTGCCTGTAAGAGATACCTAGTTATAAATAAATGTATAACGTTTCACTGCCGTTTCCTGAGAAACTATTACCATAAAAATGATATAATTTTCCTCTAAATGCAAATTGAGTTGCACTTTGACCAGAAAACGCTGGAATTTTAATTATGAAAATTATGCCTCTAAAGTAGAGCTACACCAAGGATTAAAACTAAGCTTATAAAATACCATTTTTGAGCACACTGAGAGTCTGTTTTGTCCAATGAAATTTATGTAGCCTAGTGGTTTTGTATTAGTATACGATTTGTTAATCTGCACCATAAAGACATGTAGTTTGAGAGAAATATACGCATAACTTTTCATGGGTTGAAAAAATCACTTTTGATCAAAGAATATAATTAATTCATATTTTAAAGCAAACAGTATTAAGTAAAATGGAAATAAAAGTTCTCATTTCTCTTCGTAGTAAATCATGTATAAAATGTGATCGTGTTTAAACACTTTTCTATCCGTAACTTATGTGGCAACTTCGCATGAGTCGCAATATGCTCTGCCATCTAGTGAGAAAGTTTTACCCTAATGGTGACTAGCGATCCAGCTTAATGGGGAGTGCGGAGTTGAGAGGAAAGAACGAAGCCAAGCGAGAAGCCGAAGTAGGGTGGGATAACACACTACTAGTTACTTAGGTTAGGTTATGCCTACTTCGCACTTACCTTAGTACGTACTTAGGTTGTAGAGCTCTCCTATCTCAAGCAGAAACTCGTGAACGATTGTTGGTGGTCCTTGTTCTTTCACTAATTAAGCCATGAATATTCAAAAGATTAACCTCATTATCAACATCACGTTTTACAAATGTTAGTACTGTCAATTCACATACAGCGCAAAGATCCTGTACACTTGCAGGCATGTTTACTCGAAAATTATCTACAATCCGACCGTCCTGAACCTAGAGACAAGTAGTTCCCTCTACTTGCGAATTAGTCTCGTCTTTATAACCGTTTATCAAAAGGTATTACACATAAATTACACTTCACTTACATGTTATCAAGCACACAAGCAATCAATTTATCAATTTCTTCTAGGTAAATTTTCAAAATTTTGATAAAAACGAAATGGCAACTTCGCAAGTTAACCCTAAACAAGAGTCTAAGTAAAGTTGAATTTCCTTATTTCACAGTAGATCATCTCTCGTTCTTGATCTTAATGTTAGTTTTACATGTGAGACTATTAAAACATTTATATTTTAATTCTAATTCGTGTAGTTAGTAATACCCATTTAATAAAATTCAAGTTGTTTTTTTTTATGTAGATTACAGTATGTTAACTTAATGTGTGTGTGTGTAAGGGGGGATAATAGAATTAAGTAGAAGCAAAATACTTAAACATTCAAGAGCAGATATGATGAATTGCTGATGTTACTATTTGATGAATTATAATATGGTTGGCTCGGGCCTCCCCCCTCCTAACTTCTACCGGGCCCCCTCTACATTTTTGGGCTGGGTACAGGCCTGAGAAAGAGATCAGTAATCACAAGAAAAAAACGGTATTTTATATTTACAATTTTATATTTTCGAGAATTAAAATTACACCCGTAGTGTACCGCGAGTTTAAAAAGGTTGGGAAACGTTGGTATATGGAGTAAGAAAATTTGTCTTAAAATGACTCCCCTCGAACGGCGGGGAGCTTCTCTGGGGGCAGTTGCCCCCCTGCCCCCTCCCACAATTTACGGCCCTGCGATAGACTCTCCGATAACAAACCGGATGAAAGATGACATGTATGCAACAGAAGACAACTGAATAACCTCTATATTTACTGAGGGTATGGAAAGTGAACAAAAGAATGGCAAATCATATTCTTTAATGTACGTGTTTTAATATTAACAAAATGCATTAATTCATTCTTTAATATAAGAATTGCTTTAAGATTAATCTACTGTTTTCTCTTGTTTTTTTGTAAATTCAACCTGGCAACACTGTGCAATTTCCAGATTAAGCGCTTTGGCTTGGGAGTTGATCCGTTCTTGAGTCACTGACTCACTCACTCACTCAGGAGAAAAATAATAACTTGAAATTACAAAAAAGATTTTGTTAATATTTTCGACAATCAGTGTAAATAGACTGCGATAATAATTTCCTCAAATGCGAACATTGCAGACAACTGTACATCTAAGAGGCAGGCCCGCAACCAGAGGGGGCTACGGAACCTGCCCCCCCTAAACTTTACGTGGTCCCTTCAAACCTCAGTACAAAAAACAAAATTAAGATATTTTTAAGGTAATTTATAAATGACTTGCCAACCCTCCTAACATATTCGTGCTCGCCCCTCCCCCCCCAAAAAAAAAACCTCTGTGGCTGGTTTCGGGCCTGTTAAGAGGTATTCATTTTATTTCACGATGGTATCACTATGTATAGTATTTCTTTCAATATCAATACATTGGCTTTTTTTTTTTAATCGTCTTCAATATTGGAAGTATGAAACTTTAGCTTCAGAGTTCATTTAACACAAACACAAAGCTAGAAACCGAAGCAAAGTGGAGGATTTATTCTGAAAGAACTAATATATCGAGTTATTATTAGCCGGGGGGCACGGTGGACCAGTGGTAGAGCGCTTTCCTCTGAGGCGTGGGGTCTCCGATTAGTGATGAGCAAATGCAAGACCAAGACCAAGACCCGGGTGGTCTTGGTCTTGGTCTTGGTCTTGCACATGCGGTCTTGGTCTTGGTCTTGCAGTGGAACCCTCGGTCTTGGTCTTGGTCTTGGTCTTGCACACCTAGTCTTGGTCTTGGTCTTGTTCTTGCACACCCAGTCTTGGTCTTGCTTGCAAGAGTCTTGCAAGTTTTGCTTTTAAGAAATCTATGATTTTCATAAGTAAATTTTACTCTGGATATAAGGGATAATAAATCCTACATTGCGTCAATAGTGAGGGAAATACAATGTATGTTTCTAAATGTAATATAGGACCTATTTTACCTTCGTGTAAGTGTGATGATACTGTACAACATAGGCGATGACCTTTACTTTTTTTTTCAATGGGTGATCACGCTTCACTACTTATAAGATAAATCACAACATTTCGTAATATTTTTATATGTTTTAACAGATCCAATACTCCACTGGTTCCCAAACTGGGGAGGCTATCCCTGACAGTAAGACGCATGAAAGAAAACCAAGACGGCACAGATTACTGAAATACCATAAATTGCAAAATTATTTTTACACTCTAAAGGCGTCAGATTTTTTTCTTCCCTACCACGATTAGCTCATCTTTGTATTGAACAATCTCCCAATTAAATATTGAAATTTTGTTTTACTGATTCTAATATGTACTGTATGGGGCAGAAATAAGAACATACGCAAAAACGATGAAACAGTTAACTTTCGAAATGTGGGCATGGAGAAAAAAGGAGAGAATCAGCTGGGTTGAACGGAAAACAAATGCGAAGGTTTTAGAAATAGTAGCAGTAGGGGAGAAAAGAAGAATTTTAGATGTAATGAAGAGGAGGACATTGGTTGAGGAGGAACTGTATTATGAGGGACGTGCTAGAGGGAGGGGGCGAAGGAGATCGTAGTTGAAGATATTAAGACAGAAAATTGCTACGTCAAGACGAAGAGACTAGCGGAGGACCAGAGTCATCGAAGCTTCTCAGCTGCAGCAAGTGACCTGCCAATAATAGCAGAAAAGCTATTATTATGACGATGATGATATGTTTTGCAATATTGACCAAAAAAGAGAGAACAAATTAAAATAATAATAATTAAACCTCTTAATATTTTAGAATATGAAATGAAATTAAATTTGTGAGTTTTATGTCCTACGATTATGCCGGCTAGGCTAAAGGAGACAGTGATGATGAAAAATGAATGAAAATGGTGGAAAGAAGAAAGTGGGAGGAAACGGGAGAACCACGAGGAAACCCACGCACGAGGAGCTTTGTAGTCCACCACAAAGTTCACTTGGCGGGGGCTGGGATCGAACGCGGGACACCAAACACCAGAGCTGAACGCTCTACCACTGAGCCACCGCGGCCCCAATATTTTAGAATAATTTGAGTGAAAACTGAAAACGACTCAACTGTCTGTCTTTTTATATATATATATATATATACTCAATTTATATAAATACTTTTGACCTACATTAGAAATACATAACAACGGCATCAAACTTTAAGTTATTTGAAATAAGTACGAAATCACTCTCAGTTGTGAATATAGATTATTTATTGTTGTATAATGTTATATCGTTGATTGATTGATTGATTGTTGAGTTTTACGTCCCGTTCAGCAGCGAGGCTATATGAGACGTGGACCTACTGATTAACGTGGAATCCGAACCACATGAGCTCCCGCCGGGAATTGAACCCGGGTCTCCCGCGTCAAAGGCTGTTATATCGTTGAATCCTAGATATGCCGTATACCTAAGGGGGTTATAAGTTATATTGAAAAACAATTATTCAACGTATAAGCATCCACCTATGAAATCAAACTTGCGGTCACATGCGCTAAGTTTTTGTCAATGTCATGAAAATGTTATTTCAATATTAATTTTATAAGTACACATTAAAAATTTCCAACGGATGCTTGAACCTCAGAGCCAAGGCCATACCCATGTAGTCGGCACCTATGGTGTACGGAATTGCCGATGTTCAATGCTACATTTCCCGTTAGTTTTGGAAGAAGAACACCATTCATATGTTTTTGAAATGAAATTAAATATCTACTTTAACGTCCCACGATTATAACACTGAAGCTAAGGGAAACAGTGATGATGAGAAATGGTGGAATGAAGAAAGTACGAGGAAACGGGAAAACCCACGCACAGGGTGTTTGTTCACCAAAAAAGCTCACATAGCGCAAGCTGCGATCGAACCAGGGCCCCATGTACCAGAGGTGAACGCTCTGCCACTGAGCTACCGTGTCTATAACATGCTCTAGTTTATTTTTGCTTATCCACTTCTTATGGACACAACTATTCTTCATATGATTTCCCAAAATCCAATCATGGGCCGTCGTGAATGATCAAATGATGACCAAAGTAAATCAGACACTCAAGTTATTATAGCTTGTAACAATTCATAGAATTATGCTGTCGGACGTCTCGTGAACAACCGATTCAAAAAACGACATACTGTAGCTATATGTTACAGGAGCAGATCGACTCACATGGATTGCATACACTACTGGAAACACATTCACTCCGGCGGTATTTTTACTGGAGCCAAGAAGTTCACGTGAAAGATGTAATGATTTTTCCTCTTCCTTTTTACATTCTATAAAAAATTCAAGTAGTGTTGGTACTTGTGCAAGACTCTTGCGCAAGAGTCTTGGTCTTGGTCTTGGTCTTGCAGGTATGGTCTTGGTCTTGGTCTTGGTCTTGCACCCCTTGGTCTTGGTCTTGGTCTTGCATCGGGATTCCTGGTCTTGGTCTTGGTCTTGGTCTTGGTCTTGCATGCAAGACTCTTGCAAAAACTGCAAGACCAAGACTCTTGCGCTCATCACTATCTCCGATTCGATCCCCGGACAAGTAAGTTCGTGGGGGACAACATCATGTCGGTAGGTTTTCTCGGGGAACCCCCTATTACCTCCCATATTCTCATTCCGCCAATTCTTCCATTATCACTCACGTGCTTTCAGTATTCATTGACTCCCTTAACGTGGAAGACCAATAATGGAGTATCTGAACTAGTGTTGCCCACATTTTTTCCCTTAATTTCATTTATACGTTATCAGAATTCTACACGTCACGAGAAGTCCATGAATGGTGGGTGGTATGTAGCAACATTTACATCATATATATTATTATTGGCGTATACTGTGTAGTGATTTGCGTAGCTTTAAACGTTAATAAATGATCTTCTACAATCACTTTATAAATGCATAGTTTCTACCCTATGAATTATATAACACTAAAATGGTGTTGAGATCTAACAGTAAGAGTTGGGAAACTAAGGTTGACTCGGAATATTTCTCATCTCATCTCGTCTCGTGGGTAACATTAATCTGAATGCTATCAGAAAAGGACAACCATATTATCGTCTTCATCATGGATATCCTGCCATTATTGGCAAGTCACTTGCTGTAACTAAGAAAGTTTCATGCACCACTTTCTAAAGTTTCACGTAAGAGGTTTCTATTTTAATACCCTCCATCAGAGGCGTACGCAGGGGGTGGGTCCTGGGGGTCCGGACCCCCCCTCCGAAATCCTAACGTTTTTGTAAATGTAATCTACTTTTAGGGGCAATTCTAGAAATGTTCTGGCTCAAATTGTATTTCTACCCCCACCCCCGAAACGCTTTAGACCCCTCCCGAAATAAATTCCTGCGTACGTCCCTGCCCTCCATCCATTATAGCTCCTTCGCTCCTCCCTCTTTTTCATGCCAGCATATCTTCTACAACGTCCCTAATGATGCAGTTCTTTCTCAGATAATATACCAACTATTTTCTCTTCTTCTGGGGCTTCGGTGGCTCAGCGGTAGAGCGTTCACCTCTGGTGCATGGGGTTCCTGGTTCGATCCTAGCTCGCGCAAAGTGAACTTTGTGGTGGACAAGCACTGTGTGCGTAGGTTTCCTTGGGGTTCTTCCGTTTTCTCCCACTTTCTTAATTCCACCATTTCATTCATTTCTTATCATCACCGTCTCCTTTAGCGTAACCTGAATAATCGTGGGACGTAAATCTAAAAGATTTCATTTTATTTTATTTTTCTCTTCTTCTTTCTAATTACATCTGAAATTACTCTTTTCTCTCCTGGTATCTCTAACACTTCCTCATTTGCGCTTCTTCGTGGCTAAGTGGATAGCGTACGCCCCTTTGGCGTGGGAGACCCGGGTTCGATTCCCGGCGGGAGCTCATGTGGTTCGGGTTCCACGTTAATCAGTAGGTCCACGTCTCATATAGCCTCGCTGCTGAAAGGGGCGCTAAACTAAAATCAACTCAATCACAAGCAACTTCCTCATTTATTTTCCGTTGAAAGCAAACTCATCCTTTTCATTCTTCTCCACACCTATACTACATTTCGAAAACTTTCACTCTTTTTCCATCGCTTTTGTGTAATGTTCATGTTTCTCCCTCATACAGCACAATACTCTACACGAAACATTTTATGGGCTTTCTTGTATTAAATTTGATAGGAGATAGCATGAATAAGTATGTACCTGTTTATGTTAAAGTGAAGAACAGGCTTTAAAAGCGAAAAATAGTGCATAAAATTGATTGATTAAGTTCAGATTTTTTTAAAGTTTATGCTGGGATTAAATATTTATTTTATTTTCTAAATTTTATAGATAGCTGTGTTTGTCAGTTTCTGTGTAAGGTCGAAAATTGTATTAAAGTATACATCGGGTATTTACAATTGTGTATTGATTTGTTTGTAATGCCGACGTATATACATGTTTATGTTAACGTTATACATAACCGTTAACACTAACCTTATAAATGAAATATGCTGCTTAAGTATATACAGCAGTAATGATATGAAAATTTAATAAATTAACAAATTCTTCATTCAAGGACCAATAAGATATTCTTTTTTTTTTCTGGGGCCGCGGTGGTTCAGTGCTAGAGCGTTCACCTCTGGTGTTTGGGATCCCGGGTTCGATCCCAGCCCCCGCCAAGTGAACTTTGTGGTGGACAAACACCGTGTGCGTGGGTTTCCTCTGGGTTCTCCCGTTTCCTCCCACTTTCTTCATTCCACCATTTCATTCATTACTCATCATCACCGTCTCCTTTAGCCTAACCGGCATAATCATGGGACGTAAAACTTAAAGATTTCATTTTTTTTCTTTTACTAACAGTGGTAGTGATTTTAGTGTTTCACCGTTGCACATCGACCAAAGTTTTTCAAGTAAAATTATTATTAGTAATTATTAACGTAGTGATAAACGTTACTTTTTATCATTCTCATAGATAGTATATCTTAAGTAACATACATACTTTAGCACTTCTATAATTGAATCTCTGATTTGAGAAACGTCGTAAGTCTACCATATGCCGAAAATGAGTTTCCATGCAGTTTTGAGTCTTGAAGGGAAGCTACACCGTTGGGTTGTGATATATAAGAAGTCACGCTAATACTTCGTTGAATATCGAGCCGCAACAAGTGTCCTTGAGTTGAGAAACACCACAAATAATTGACTTACGGCATTATTGACATTATTGACTTATGACCAGGGGAGAATCCAGGGGGAATGATCGCCCCCCCCCAGAAGAGGAAACTTTCTTATTTTATATATAAATAAAACTCATCCCAGAGTTTGGAGCTCTTAAAAGTAGCTCTTAGTAGCAGTATTACAATCCATTGCTCCCCCCAGAAGTCTGTCCTGGATCCGCCCCTGCTTATGACGTTTCTCAAATCAGCGATTCATTTGTAAAATTCATTGAATTGTTCATAAACACTTGAAAGCATTCCATTACAGAGTCGCCTTTTTATATTGCTTTACAAACGAGCTTACAACGACCATATTTTGCAGCACAGATAAATTGGAAAGAAAGTTAGGTATTTGCTCCTTTTCCACAAGTTAAATAGAGACTTTGATTGTTGTAAACTTACGTGCATTACGGCAGAGTTTCCGGTGAACGAGAAGCAGTTTCGCACTGACAAAATTTCTCAAATAAACCACAACATATAATACTGGAAATCAGCAAATAGAATGTACTTAATGTAGTCGTATTTCTTAAAGAGAAGAGTGTTTGACATGCGATTATGCTGAAACCTAACCAATATAGTGTCACATTTTTTTAAAGTAATTTCAGAGCGAGAAAAATGTAGTGATTACAAATGAAATAAAATGAAATCTTTCAATTTAACATCCCAGTATTATGCTCTTTAGGCTAAGAAAGATGGATGATTAAACCAAGTGAATGATGATGATGCAAGAATCGGTGGAATGAGAATGTAGGGGGAAACAGGAGTCTCCTGATAAATCCACGGACATTCACCACAAGCTTACTTGACCAGAGGGATCAGGCCAGATACCCCCCCCACATCAGAGATATGTGCTCTACCATTGAATCACCGTCAAGGGCGCCGATTTCTCTGTAAATTTGGGGGAGGCGGACATTTAGATGCAGAAGGCATATATGAGGATTTTTTTTTTGACAAATTGTGCCAAATATTGTATATTCATAAATATAATGCGGGGACCCATATGAGCTGTGGGGGGGCCCCGGCCCACCTGGAATCGGCGCCCTTGGTCACTGTGTCCAGTGTAGTGATTTAAAAAAATAAATGAAAGTAAACAAACATTTATGATTTAATTATTCACATATATAAGTAGCAAAGACTTATTTTACAGTCATTTTAAGTGAAATATTAAAGTCTTGTAAAGACACGAAAAATGATCATGCTTAGATGTTCTATTTCGTCCGGTATATATCAATCACCGGAGATCGTGTGGTGCAATCTAACGGCGTGATCTGTATCTTCTAGAGGGTGTCCCAAAATTCACATAAGATTTTAAATTTGCACCATTTGTACAGTAAGGTGTTGCCAACGAAAACAAAAACTGACAGTTCAGGGTTATTAAAAATGGAGCGCTACGTGAAAGAACAACGCGTTTCCTCGTCGAGAAATTGTTTTAAAATAATGAAGATTTGCCAGCTACAGTTCGCAATTTTCGTACAAAATATGGTCGGAATAGTGATTTAGCTTCATCCACTGTGAAGAGATTAATGAAGCCTTGAAAGAGAGTATTGAGCTCTGTATCAAGGAAATTCAGCTACATTCATGCAAAAAGATCATGGAAAATTTCAGCAAAAGAGTACTATATGGCAGCAAAGGCTTGAAGGTCATTTATCCGGTATGCTATTCCATACATAACCTTATACTGTATACTGTTACGAATCAATAAAAAAAATACAATTTTTAATTACAAATCTGTGTTTTCTATCAAAATCATTTCTTGCGTGAATTTTGGGATACCCATTACCATTATGAAATTATACATCGTTGTTTCAATGGAAGAAAATTGGATATGGATTCATCATTCAATTCACCATTACTTGTGAAGATGGTAAAGAATTAACTCCGGTCGACATAATCGCTCCAGCTATGTATTGCTTAAAACTAATTTTAAAATTTACTTCTATTTAAGAGTTATTGTGTGGAGTAACGAACATACGTACGTACCTATATACTAGCATTGCAATCTTTTAAAGAGGCATGGTGGCTCAGTAAAGCGCTTACCTCTGGTGCATGAGCTCCTTGGTTCTATCTCCGGCCAAATAAGGTTGTAGTGGACAACGTTGTTTCCGTAGATTTTCTCGGGGTATTCCTATTTCCTCTTTCACTCTCATTCCACCAATTCTTCCATCGTCATTCACTTGCCTTAATTATCGTCTCCTTTAGTCTAACAGGCATAATTTTGAGACGTTAAACTGAAAGATTTCATTTCATTTCACATTCTTCTAAGTTCCACATGGAAAATTCTAATAAGACAGTATTCAGAGTGTGCTTAATTGTATTTGCCATTCATCGGCTCTGGTAGCAAGCAAGGCTTGTAAAAAAACTTCCGCGCTTATGTGAAGAATTAATATGTGGTGTGACCACATACATTTCCGGCAGTGCTAAACGTTGTGCAGTATTACAAGAGTTTCAGGATTTTTTTAATGTTGAAAAGCATAAATTATTGAAAGTGCCATGCACAAGATGGCTGGCACTGCATTCTTGCATAGTTAGAATGCTAGAAAACTGGGATGTGTTTCAACGTTATTTTCGAGTTGCTTGCTTGGAAGATAAACTTAAAAGTGCAGAGCTTATTTTTAACCAACTAACTAACTTTTACACAAAGGCGTATATGTCAGGACCGGATTTGGGGGGGGGGGGTGCACCGGTGCACGTGCACCCTCCTTTGTTGTAAATATACACCATTTAAATGAGAAGCTAGTACTGAAAATAGCAACATTTTCACAAGAATTGTGTACAATACAACTATCCGTCATATTCCAAGTGTCCATGATTAAAGCAAGCAAATTATATGCTGAAAATTATACCAATACAAAGTGGCCGTGGATCAGTTGGTGGCTTTGCATTTGGAAAGTCGTGGGTTCGATACCCGAGACCAGACACTGAGCATTTCCAGGGCAATTCCTCATTCACAGCACAGTTGCCTAAAGGCATTAAACATCAAATTTAATCCAAATGTACTGGTAGTTATTGGTGCACCCTCTGTCAGAAAATACTGGATCCGACCCTGGTATATGTTGTTCCTAAAATATGTATTTGTCTTCTTCAACAATTTCAATGCTTTTTTTTTTTTTTTTTTTTTTTTTTTTTTTTTTTTTTTTAGTCAAGGCAGGTATTGATTCATGAACTATTTAATAACTGTAAACGATTGTTGAGAAATTTTGGTTAAAAGTTTTTGTTACCCGATTTCCTTGCAGAGGTAGAAAATACTGTTTCTCATCCTGCAAATTTTGTGCCTCTAGAGTCAACTTGTCTTGGCCCAGAATGTGATAACTTCTTACAAACATTGTCGACTGAATGTGAGAGTGATGTGCATCAGGTGAGACTTAAATGTCTAGATTTCTAAGACACTCTCAACGAAAAAAATGAAGAAACGATTCCCGGTTAACTCTAATTTATTTAAGCAGATGACGTTTCTCAACCCTTCAGTTGCTTTAGAAATGAAAGCAAGAACTGAAGTAAAAGATCTGTCAATGCTAGCCACACATTTTGGTTGTTTTGATTTAAATGCATTAGGAGTTGAATGGAGAAGTCTTCCAATTTTATGCAAGTCTCATGCTAGAAAAATGAACTGACTGCAATGGATGTAGATGTTATGTGTAACGAGATATCGAAAATTAAGGATTTCGATGGACAATTGTGCTTCCGAAATATTAGCAGACTAGAAAAATACCTTCTTTCACTCCCACATTCCAACGCAGAAGCCGAAAGAATATTTGGGACCACGGTGGCTCAGTGGTAGAGCGTTCACCTCTGGTGTATGGGGTTCCGGGTACAAACCCTGCGCCCGCCAAGTGAACTTTGTGGTGGACAAACACCGTGTGCGTGGGTTTTCTCGGGGTTCTCCCGTTTTCTCCCACTTTCTTCATTCCACCATTTCATTCATTTCGCATAATTACCGTTTCCTTTAGCCTAACCGGCATAACCGTGGGACGTAAAACTCAAAGATTTCATTTCATTTTCCGAAAGAATATTTTCCATTGTAACTGATGTCAAAATAAAGAAAAGATACAGAATCGGGGCTGATAGCTTGAATTCCGTGTGCTTGATAAGGTCAAATTTTCAGGTGCATGAAGTTAACTGTACATAATTTCAAGTTGAGAAAGAACACCTCAAACTTCAAATCAAAACAGATGTGTACGAATAAAAGATTAATTCAAATAAAATATTACGTGAAAATAAACAAAAGTACGTTTGTATATACATATATATAGGGCGTTCAGGAAGTAATTATGCAGTTCATAACTTGCCGTGTTTTATTTTCCATAAACCACTTTAAACAATTGAAATTAACTCGAATCTAAACTTTAATGTCATGGAAGTTATAAGAGATGCTGGAAGTGATCCCCTTGCACTTGAAGACACAGTTGCACACGTTTCTGCATGTTCTTGAAGACGTTGTGCGCAACATCGGGAGTGATGTTCCGAATGTGACGTGTCAGTGCAGCTAAACTTTAATGCCATGGAAGTTATAAGAGATGCTGGAAGTGGTCCCCTTGCACTTGAAGACACAGTTGCACACGTTTCTGCATGTTCTTGAAGACGTTGTGCGCAACATCGGGAGTGATGTTCCGAATGTGACGTGTCAGTGCAGCTTGGAGTTCTTGTATGGTTTGCGGATTGCTTCATAGGCCTTTCCCTTCAATGTACCCCATAGAAAGTAACCCGGTGGAGTCAAGTCGTGTGAACGCGGAGGCCAGAGTCCTGGAGAGATGATGCGGTCACCGAAGATGTCCTGTAAAAAGTTCATCGCCTTGTGGGCGTCAGCATGATGACCTGGATTACAATGATGTCACACAAGACGTTGGTCTTCAATCAAACCGGACCTGTGAACAAATACAAATATCTGGTCAAATAGGGTTCAAATATGTTAAAAAATGGAAAACGTATTATTAATTGACAATCATATCAGTCATAACTTAGTACACCACAACATAGCACTGCATAGTTACTTTCTGAACCCCGGTGTATAAATATATATATATATATATATATATATATATATATATATATATATATATATATATATATATATATATATATATATATATATATATATATATATATATGTGTGTGTGTGTGTGTGTGTGTGTGTGTAGTGAACTCTGTGAACAAAACTGTCCAAGTTCTATGTAATTTGTTATTACTACGGAAGTATTAGAACTTCTTGGACTACTCAGACTTACATCGAAAAAAGTGAATGATGCATTTTTATATTTCAAATACAAGTTTTGAAATTAGTGTAACATGGGAATTTTTGCCTCACGAGATTTGATTTTGGAACGTTTCAGGTTGGCATCACTGATTACACAAAGTAAGTCGATGACAGCTTCCATTTCAAAAGATTTTAAAATGGCCGTTCCTTTCTTCTTCTTCTTTTTTTTTCTTGACTGCTCTTCGCCAGTACCCGACCCCAACCACTAGGTTTATAGGTTGTTTAAAAATATATACGTAAAACAAATAAGAATTATTTTTTAAGCACTGTGATGTTGAGGTAATTACAGAGCTACGCAAAACACTAATCTGCAATAGCTGTGTTGTGTATGTTGATAAATCAAAAATGAACAAATTATTCTGTTGGCAATAAAAGGAATTGAACTTGTTTAGGATCCTTTGTTGTGCTTTGCAGAAATGTACAAGTATGTGTGTGAGCGAAGTACTTTCTCCAGCAAGGTTGCTACAATAAAGGTAGAATTTTGGTGTGGGGTTTTATTTGGTTCCTAAATTTTAAATGTAACCAAGTTGGTTTTAGTAGTTTTTAGTGATACTGAATACGTACATAATAATGTACCAAATTCACAACAATATGGGGTAATTCATGTGGCGACCTCTCGAAAATTAAAATACTCAATATTTTTTTTAACAACTCTCCAACTTTTTTTAACCAAAATTAGAAATCACTATTTTTTTTATCATATAATCCAAAGTCAAGGGAGTTATGAAATTTTAAAATTTTCAAACGGCCTCCATTTTGAAATAGTATGTCGAATGAAGATACAATTATCATCATAAAATAAGATATGACCAAAAATATGAAACATATTCCCTTAACTTTCCTACTGTACTTTTACAGAAATGTATTACGTGAAGTCAGCAGGGGCCACATATTTTTTCCAGCCCCTGACTGTCACTTTCAAATTTCGACTCGAAACCGAAGCCATTTGTTTGTTTTTCGTTTATTATTGATTGTTTTGAAGAAACAATCGTTTGTTCCGAAAAATTTAAGGATATATTTGTAAGATATATCTAGGGTGTGGTCTAATTACCCTGGTCCCTCCTCTTATAAATTTTGATTTTAAAACAAAATTAATGTTTCGTATGGGTTTGTTGTTGATTATTCTGAAGAAAGAATCGTTTGTTTCGAAAAACAGATAATTTTTAGAAAACAAGTGTTAATGCTACTTTCCACTAGTCCCACTTTTGAATTTCGATTTAAAACTGAAGCTAATCCGTTATTATTGGTTGTTTTGAAGAGAAAATCGTTTTCTTCGTAAATAGAAAGAGAAATTTACAAAAAATTTAGATTGTGGTTAAATTCTACAATAGAAGTCAGTGGGCCAACTTCACTCGGGTAATTCAAATTTCAATTTTCGATTTAAAATCGAAGTCAATCATTTATTTTTCGTTTGTTATTGATTGTTTTGAAGAAAAATCGAAAAACATTAAAGATATTTTGATAATAAGTTGGCGGTCACCTTCACGCTGGCCCTACACTTCCAAATTTCGTTCGCGGTGGCTCGCTTGTAGAGCGTTCACCTCTGGTGCTTGGGGTCCTTGTTCGATCCCAGCTCGCGCCAAGTAAACTTTGTGGTGGACAAACACCGTGTGCGTGACTTTCCTCGGAGTTCTCCCGTTTCCTCCAACTTTCTTAATTCTACTATTTCACCCATTTCTCATCATCACCGTCTCCTTTAACCTAATCGGAATAATCGTGGGACGTAAAACTTAAATATTTCATTTCATTTTTACAAATTTCGTTCAAACCACAAAACGGTTAAAAATAAGTAGAGAAACGCAATCAGTAGCGTGCACAGAAGTTTGTCAGAGGCAGGCACGTAGCCAGGATTTCGTGAAGGTGGGGAATCCGTGACATGAAATACTGTAGTCATCACACCAGGAGCTCGATCATTCTAAACTATTTTACTGGAACATATATTGGTTCGTTTAGCCAGGATTTCGTAAACGGAGGGGGGGGGGACATGAAATTCTGAAGGCCCAGGAGCTTGATCAATCTAAACTAGTTTACTATCAACATATTTTGGTTTGTTAGGACAATAAAATGAGGATATGTTGGCAAGTATTTTAATAACAAACTATGAAGAAATCTCGAGTAAAATAATAATAATAAAAAAACGTATTGAAGATTTTTCAATATTTACGTCCTTCCTCAGTTTATTCAAATATAACAATTTTCCTTTCATTATGACCTCAACTATTATAAAAAGTACATTTTCACTATTATAAAAACTACAAACTCAATAATGCCTTGTAAACTATTTTACAATATCTGCGTTGCTTTCTCTATTGAATCAAATGCTAACAGAACTTTCCATACAAATTTTTGTTTTTATTATTTTGCCAACTACTTTCGGTTCCAAATGACAGATTAAAGGAGCAGTAGAATTTTTTTCTTGAAATAACATGTTTGATACTGCAAGGATGCGATGAAGAAAAATTATGATAAAAAATGTCCACGCTGTTACACAACGGCACTATGCTTTCGGAAGCTTAAAATCTTCGTGACTAGTAGCAGAAATCCTGAGAACTCAGTAACTTTTCTTGAAATTTCAAATTCCCTGACTTTTCCAGAATATCTCGCTTACCTCGCCACTATGTATTGCAAGTAATACAAATCACCTCATAAGAAAGAGTAACCAAAAGCTTCCCTTAGTTTTTTCTTTATTTTTAACGTTGATCCTTCTTTTTCTCATTTCATTTTGTTTAATTCTTCCATATTTTTTTTCATTTCTGATCTCGAAGGAGAAGGGGGTCCGGACCTCCCGCTTGGCTACGTGCCTGGTCAGAGGTGGTTCAGGCGGTTTTGGTTCTCAATATTGCTCAACATACAGCAAATTTGATGAAAGTAGGGTTTCAGCGTTGAACTTCATAGAGTGAAAACGGTACTATATAGCACAAAACGATTTTATCTAATCAATTAAGCAAGCTAAAAATTAATTCTATCTCCACTCTAATTTCTTTACTAGAACCGGAAGTGATATAGATCTACTACTACTTATGATTTCAATAATAATTCGTAAAATATCAAGACATGGAAAGTAAACTCCATCAAGTGGTGTACATGTGATACTGTTACTTGCTGAAAGTATAAAGAAAGAATGAATAACAATTTTTTATTCAATCTTTGTTGGTTTCAAATAGTATTTCAATCTTTCTTCTCAATTTGTAATGTATATAGAAATATAAAGTATTGCGTTATTGTTCAATTCGTATTTTTCGTAGAGCTTTAATTCTTAATTGCAAAGTTTAAAATAAAATAATTAAATATGGTTCGTCTCAATCATTATTATTGCTATTATTCGTCTTTTCCTTTTTCAATCGTGCAATGTAAATCGGGCGCCCTTGCTAATCGTGCAATGTTAAACTTAAATATTTCATTTAATTTTTTCACGTCATCTTCTGCTTCCCTCTACTTCGGCTTGGCGGTCCTATCTTTGATCAAAATATGAATTCGCTACTTGAAATTGCCGAAGTAAACAAAGGTCTATAAAGCTGCTACTTTTACCAACATTGGTATAACTTAGAAATAAGGAAAAATGAGACTTTTCATTTAACATTGCACGATTTCTCTGTAAATTTGGGGGGGGGGGCATTGAGATGCAGAAAGTATATATATATATATGAAGATTTTAAGACAAATTGCACTCAAATTATGCGAAATATTGTATATTCATAAATACATTAGGAGGGTTCACATGAGCTTTAAGAGGCCCATGCCCCTGCCCCCCCAGGATCGGCGCCCTTGACGATTATCCCCGTTAGTCTAAGGGAAACAAATGATAAAAACAAATGAATGATGATGGAAGAATTGCTAAAATAAGAGTGTTGGAAGAAACGGAAGTACCCCAAGACAACCCACGGACACGATGATGTCCACCACAAACTACCTTAGCCAGGGATCGAAGCAGGAACTCCACGCACCGGAAGTAAGCGCTCTACCTTTGAGTTCTCATGCACCATGAGAGAATGTTGAGTGAGGAGCCTTAGTGCACAAACGGTGTGTCTCACTTAATCAAAACGTTGGAGAGTCATTTGTATAGCACGTGCTCGGGTGGGTATTTCTGATGTGATCTGATTGGTTGATCACTGGAAAATTATTCTAGATGCAATTTGATTGGCTGATCATTTTCAAATCTTTGCTTTATATTTTTTTATGAGTTTCAAGACTTTTGCTTAACATTTTTCGATCATTTAATTTTAAACTTCAATCTTAAATTTTTAGCTTTAATTTTTTTTAAAAAATTTTAGTTTGAAAATTTGTTTGATTTTTTAATTTGAAAATTTTAGTTTGATTTTTTAAATTTGAAAAGTTTGTTTTAACTTTTTTTCGCTGTATTATTTTTTGTTCAAATACTTTTGTCTAAAA
Organism: Thermobia domestica; assembly: GCF_964235325.1. Taxonomy (NCBI): domain Eukaryota; kingdom Metazoa; phylum Arthropoda; class Insecta; order Zygentoma; family Lepismatidae; genus Thermobia; species Thermobia domestica. The sequence goes on along the minus strand of NC_137469.1, from coordinate 114,484,492 downwards.
TTTTCAAAGTTTAAAATTTTTGTACACTATGAAACTTTGTTCCATTATTTCACAGTTTCTTCCTTGTACTCGTCTTAGCTTGGTTGTCCTCTCCTGTAGTCAATATGTGGACAGCCTAAAAACAGAACGTCAAGACGAAGAGGTAAGCTGTGGGCTGTGGCGTATGCAAGCCCAGTAAGAGACCTTCCAGTAATGGCAAAATGCGTATGATGATCATGATGAGTGTATGAACTTCATATATAAGAATTTATTTTGTTATTAACCACTGCGCATCTATCGCATCTTTCTAGTCATGTCTCTGTAGTTCAGACATTTGTCCCGAATTAATTTGAACATTCTAATGCAGGCTTTATATTTGGGTATATCAATTAGTATGAGCTTATTATTTGTGATTTAAAAATATTATTATTATTATTATTATTATTATTATTATTATTATTATTATTATTATTATTATTATTATTATTATTATTATTATTATTATTATTATTATTATTTCACACACTTTACAACCTCAATATTTGCTGTTCGCGGCACTAAATTAAAGATTATTATTATTATTATTATTATTATTATTATTATTATTATTATTATTATTATTATTATTATTATTATTATTATTATTATTATCATAGCACATGGTAACACAGTGGCAAGATGCTTATTTATTGTCAGAGATACTGGGTTCGAATCCCGGCCATGTGAGTCTGTGGTGGACAACACCGTGTTCATGGATTTTCTCGGGGTTCTCCCGTTTCCTTCCACTTTCATAATTCCACCATTTCATTCATTTCTAATCATCACCGTCTCCTTTAGCCTAACCGGCATAATCGTGGGACGTAAAACTTAAAGATTTCATTTCATTTCAAATCGGAAGTGGTTCAAATTAGTCATTTCCGGTTTAGACGTTTAAAGCCATAGAATAAAAACGATAACAGATAGCAAGATTTTATTGTATTTATTTATTTATTTTCTTTTTATTTTTATTTTTTATTTCTATTTTTATTTATTTATTTTTAATGTTTGCATGGGGCCGCGATGGCTCAGTGGTAGAGCGTTCTACAATCCCAGCCCCCTCCAAGTGAACTTTGTGGTGGACAAACATCGTGTGCGTGGGTTTTCTCTAGGTTTCCGTTTTCTCCCACTTTCTTCATTCCACCATTTCATTCATTTCTCATCATCACCGTCTCCTTTAGCCTAACCGGCATAACCGTGGGACGTAAAACTCAAAGATTTCATTTCAATTTTTTTTATTTTTGCAAATGATTTAGTGGGTCAAGACCAGCGGCGCAACTCTATCTTCAACATTGGGGGGAGCGACTGGTAAGACCATTCTTTCTTTTTTTTTTTAAACGATGTTCAAAATATTTATGAAGTTGAAAAACAATGAAGTGGAGGATCGAGAGAACAGAGTTGTCTTCAACATAGGGAAGTGGGCAGACTTGAGGCTTCTTCTGGGGGAGGGGAGAGATGAGACTCATATTATGATAGATTAATCTTATTTCTGAGGTGAAACTGTTGTATAGCTTATTATATATATCAAGCGATGTAGATAAAGTGGCAGTAGCACACAAATCATCACATTTCTACCCCAAAACACATTTCAAACTGGATAATTGGGGGATAGTTCTCACAGTTCTAAGATAGCGGGGGACATGTCCCCCTGGGATTTGCGCCACTGCTCAAAACAACATATCATGACTATCCATAACAATCTACCAAATCTGGAAAAAGTTCGAATTTACAATACTTTCGATTTCAATACTGGTTTTAACATTTATCGCCATAGAACGATAATAATAATAGCGAGAAGGTTTTTTTTTGGGGGGGGGGAGAACGATTCAGCGTCTTAGGACAACATATTATGATTATCTACAAAAGTCTATCAAAACCGAGTTCAAATTTACTATTATGTCCGGTTTCAAAACTGATTCCGTAAAGCAAAAACGATAAATGCTATCAAGATGTGCTTTATTCGCAATCGATTCAGCGTTCCAATAATAGGTTCCAACTATTTCATTAACTCTCTTTTTAAGCTGGAAGTAGTGGTCCTGCGTAGCGTAGTTGTCAATGCTCTCGCCTTTGGTGCGAGCGGTTCCTGGTTCAATTCCTGGTGGAGATACTAGCTCGAAAAGATGTAACGTTTCTTTTTCAGGCAAACAATAATGAGTGAGATTTTCCCTGGGTTTCCCTGACTCACACCATGCAAATGGCGGGATGGTACCTCACATAATAGCTTTAGGGCGCTTCCTTTCTCCCCCATTCTTTTCTTCCTCCCCAATTCCTCGGGCATTATGATCACCGAAGCCCGTCATCCCTCATGTGTGACAGGCTAAATGGCCATAAATGCCGAGAGCCCAGAAATCTAATTCCTAATCCTAATCAAACTGGAAGTGGTTAAGATTACTTATTTCTGGTTTATGCGTTTATCGCCATAGAACGAAAACAGCAACAGATAGCAAGTAACTCTCTTTTTGCAAACTATTTAGACTCTCAAGGCAACATACCATGACTACCAATACCCAAAGCACTCTACTGAGAATGGAAATGGTTCAAATTTATTATTACTTCTAGATTCAATTCTGATTTCCGTAAAGCAAAAATCGTAAAAGCTAATCAAGATGCTGTTTTTTGCAATCGATTCAGCGTCCCAAGAATATGTTTCTTCTCCTCCTGTAGCCCTCTATTCAAACCAGAAGTGGTTGAAATAAAGCATCTCCATAAAGTATGCTCATAATTGTAATTTGTGTAATCACTAAAACACCACGTTAAGTTTGTTACAAATATGCATATTTGCAATTATTATGAATATTTATTCAAAGTAGTTTACCTAAAGCAAAGAAGAGACTTACTAAAATTAGGTACGAAGTTGAATAACACAAATAAGCCATTAGTAATACAAGTATATATTTTCCGTAACTCGTAATTTTCCACCTTAAAACAAATCTGAAATTGGATTTATTTCTTGTTGATAACTTTTTCGTGGTAAATCATCCCTAGCGGAATGATGTCCATCCTTCAATCTAGAAATAACTAGCTCTTCTACTTTGAGCTTGTCTAGCGGTGGGCCATTAACATTGATGAACAAAAAGTTAGACAATGTTTGAGCAATTAGTCTATTTTTAATATCAGTCATCTGTAAATTCATAAGGGGAAATCCCCACTCTCACTCTGTCGTGGAAATTGATAATACTTCTACCCGATCCTGCAACTCCTCATCGACAATCTGCTTGTTAGACTTAAGTCTGGTAACGATTTTTCTTGGTCAGTTTTGAAATACTCAGCAAGAAGTATCATCTCTCTATCGCCATACATCTTTTCCATATCGACCATATAAGTTGGCAATGTCGACTCATGGAGAATAGAAACTTCATCTACCACGCCTTTGATAGGGAATCTTGTGAACAAATTATCGATTAAAGCCTGATAAATTGATGATGTCTTATTTGTTTATAAATTTAATTTTTTGTAATTACACATGAAACTTTGATGCCATTATCAAGTTCCTGCCCCGTCTAGAAAGCGAAAGGAACGAGGTTCCTGGAAAGTGTTGAGAGGGAATGGGAATTTCCCTCCTTCTTCCCGGTCAATTACCACACTGCTGTTTGCCATGTGCCAAATTACGATTAATTTCAATTAAATTATCATAGTATAATTATTTCCTTGTTGAATTATCGATACTTTTCAGTGGGAAAAAATGAAATTTGAAAGTTCCAAATCAAGGTAAGTAGACCAACGTAAAGGGGGGGAAAGTGTAAAATTTTCCATACAATTATGCGTAGAATCCAAACTTAAAATTTTCGTGTAATTAAAGCTTACAGTACAAATTTTATGCCTATTTTTCTCACAACTTTATGGGTTGATTGCCCTGCGCTCCATATAATACACATAAGCTTCAGCAATTATTATAGTAGAAAGCAATGGATATATGAAGCCAAGCACTGTATTTTTTGTTTCTGATTTTTTTCTTAAATAACATCGATCGTTTTCGATCATTTTTACAAACCACCTCACTACCAATTTTCCATGTATAGAAAATGCCCCCCCCCTCCCTCCATAAAGGAGAATTTTAAAAAGCTAAGACACATTCTGTGTATTTTCAATAAAGAGTTAATACACTGAATTTCAGCTCCGTAAGTTTGGATCCTTACTACCTCCTTAGGATATTATGTATTATAATGAAAGCAATATAACATCCTTGCAGTTAACAGTTTGGATTAAGACCTAACTATATACCAAAAGTAATTTCATTTGACTTTGCAATTTGACCGTGATGATCAGGCACACATAGTTATATTCAATTTTTTATATAATAATTTATATATTACAGTGATTCAAAAATGTATTTTTTCCAGTAGTTAACGCCTCTAAAAACTCATAGATCTCGAAAGCCAAGTAGCAGTATCAACCCTATTGCTATTATTACAATTACAAATATCAATATCGAAAAGTGCCTGAAGTTCTTTTTTTACTTGGTTATATATACTCACTTCAGTTAAGGAAACAGAAATAAATGGAAAAGGAAGGGAAATGAAGGTCTTGAAAGTAAAACGAAGACAAATTTACCAGTCTTCAAAAGATACTGTCTACAATGCAGTGAGCAGAGTGTGTCGGCAGATCATACTGAGTTGGTGGGTCGCAGTGGGTGGTGGTTCGCAGTGGGTCATGGTGGGTGGTGGTTCGCAGTGGATCATGGTTGGTGGTGGGTCGCAGTGGGTCACGGTGGTTGGTGGGTCACAGTGGGTCACATGCTGTTGACTCACGACCCACTGACCCACTCAGAAAACTTGACCCACTTGACCCACTGACTCACCGACCCACTGACCCACTCCATCTCTGCTTTACACTAGTCCCACTTTTAAATTTCGATTCAAAACTGAAGCTAATCTGTTATTATTAGTTGTTTTGAAGAGAAAATCGTTTTCTTCGTAAATAGAAAGAGAAATTTACAAAATGAATTTAGATTGTGGTCAAATTCTACAATAGAAATCAGTGGGCCAACTTCACTCGGGTAATTCAAATTTCAATTTTCGATTTAAAATCGAAGTCAATCATTTATTTTTCGTTTGTTATTGATTGTTTTGAAGAAAAATCGAAAAGCATTAAAGATATTTTGATAATAAGTTGGCGGTCACCTTTTCGCTGGCCCTACACTTCCAAATTTCGTTCGCGGTGGCTCGCTTGTAGAGCGTTCATCTCTGATGCTTGGGGTCCTGGTTCGATTCCAGCTCGCGCCAAGTAAACTTTGTGGTAAACAAACACCGTGTGCGTGGGTTTCCTCGGGGTCTCCCGTTTCCTCGAGCATTCTTTATTCTACTATTTCACTCATTTCTTATCATCACCGTCTCCTTTAAAGTAACCGGCATAATCGTGGGACGTAAAACTCAAATATTTCATTTCATTTTTACAAATTTCGTTCAAACCACAAAACGGTTAAAAATAAGTAGAGAAACGCAATCAGTAGCGTGCACAGAAGTTTGTCAGAGGTAGGCACGTAGCCAGGATTTCGTGAAGGTGGGGGATCCGTGACATGAAATATTGTAGTCATCACACCAGGAGCTCGATCATTCTAAACTATTTTACTGGAACATATATTGGTTCGTTTAGCCAGGATTTCGTAAACGGAGGGGGGGGGGGACATGAAATTCTGAAGGCCCAGGAGCTTGATCAATCTAAACTAGTTTACTATCAACATATTTTGGTTTGTTAGGACAATAAAATGAGGATATGTTGGCAAGTATTTTAATAACAAACTATAAAGAAGTCTCGAGTAAAATAATAATAATAAAAAAAACGTATTGAAGATTTTACAATATTTACGTCCTTCCTCAGTTTATTCAAATATAACAATTTTCCTTTCATTATGACCTCAACTATTATAAAAAGTACATATTCACTATTATAAAAACTACATACTCAATAATGTCTTGTAAACTATTTTACAATATCTGCGTTCCTTTCTCTATTGAATCAAATGCTAACAGAACTTTCCACACAAATTTTTGTTTTTATTATTCCGCCAACTACTGTCGGTTCCAAATGACAGATTAAAGGAGCAGTAGAAAATTTTTCTTGAAATAACATGTTTGATACTGCAAGGATGCGATGACGAAATATCCCGATAAAAAATGACCACGCTGTTACACAACGGCACTATGTTTTCAGGAGCTTGAAATCTCCCTGACTAGTAGCAGAAATTCTGAGAATTCCTTAACTTTTCTAGAAATTTCAAATTCCCTGACTTTTCCAGGATATCTAGCTTACCTCGCCACCATGTGTTGCAAATAATACAAATCTCCTCATAAGAAAGAGTAACCAAAAGCTTCCCTTAGCTTTTTTTATTTTAATTTTTTTTATTTTTAACGTTGATCCTTCTTTTTCTCATTTCATTATGTTAAATTCTTCTTTATTTTTTTTCATTTCTGGACTCGAAAGAGGGGGGGTCCGGACTAGTGTTGTAAAATTTCCGGAAATTTTGAACCGGCTGGTAAAAAACCGTTTTTTCGGTTTCTTTCCAGAAAATTTGGGAAAATAACAAAAATCTTTGTATTAGGTTAGTTTTACTAGTAATGGAAAAGTTTTTTTTTCTTCGAACGCGTGGAAAATGTAAATTAAGAAATTTCAATATTGTGAATATTTAAAAAAGAAGCCGTGGAAAATGTAAATTAAGAAATTTCAATATTGTGAATATTTAAAAAAGAAGCATTCGAAAATAAAACTGTTGTAATTATTCTTGAAAATTAATAGTCTGTACTCATTTCCTTTATGTGACTTTTAGTCGTTTACTCCTGGATGTGAATTAATTACAGAACTTTTACAATTGCGTACACATCTACCATCATGAAGCATTCCTGTTGCAACAAATAGGGCTCTTGAATGAAACTGATTTTTTAATGTGCTCTTTGATATGGTGAAATTTTGTTAATTTTAACCAAACTACTTCTTAAAAGAAAGAGCAGTAGGCAAATTTCACTAATAGAAATGCACTAAGATATATAATTACAATTATTTAATATTCAAATACAGACTTTTATATAAACTTTATGTACAAAATTTCGTATGTAAACAAATACCTTTTTCTAGTGCGACAAATTATCTATATATATAAAAATGAAAGTGACTATATTTGTAATTTAACAACTCTTGAACCACCAGACTGATCTCGATTAAAAAAATCAACATGGATGAGGTTCGGACCTGGGATGGATTTTACCATTTCACTTTGAAAGTGCTACTTGGAGGAAGGAAGAGCGGATATATATTGAAAATTACCGATCTTAGTGTCAAACTCATAGTTTTCGGAGTTGCTGAGATGAACAGTGACATTTCCGATGAAGCTTAAATTCAGCACTGCAACTTGGGAGAAGGGGAGGAAAGATACATAAAATGATCAAAAATGACCGATGATAGTGTCGAATCCATAGTTTTCGTGGTTGCTGAGATGAACAGTAACACTTTGATTTCTGTTTAAATAAAAATTCAGGCCCGCAACATAGGGGGGGGGAGGCGGAGGGGGAGATATATATATAAAATTGATTGAAAATAGCCGATATCAGTGTCGAACCCATAGTTTTCGGGGTCGATGAGGTGAACAGTGACATTTTTGATGCTGTTTAAATCCAAATATATCCTCACAAACTGGGTGAGGAGGAATATATATATATATATATATATATATATATATATATATATATATATATATATATATATATATATATATATATATATATATATATAAATGCTGCAAAATGATCGATATTAGTGTGAATCTATAATTTTCAGGGCCTCTGAGATGAACAGTGACATTTAAGATGCAGTTAAAATCCAAATTGAACGCCGAAACTTTAGGGAGGGGGAAGGGCTGATATATAAAAAAAATCCATCGAAAATAACTGATAGTAGCTTCCAATTCAAAGTTTTCGGGGTCGCTGAGATGAGCATTGACACTCCTAATGCCGTTTAAATCCAAATTCAGTGCCGTGACCTGGAGGCGGGGTAGAGGGGAGATATACACATGATCGAAAATGACCAATATTAGTGTCGAATTCATAGTTTTGGGGGTTGCTTTGATGTAACACTTCAGATGCCGTTCAGGCCCGCAACTTGTGTAGGAAGAGATATATAAAAATGACTGAAAATGTCCGATATTAGTGTCAAATCCATAGTTTCCGTGGTCGCTGAGATGAGCAGTGACATTTCCGATGATATTTAAATCCAAATTCATTCACGAACTTAGGGATGGTGAGATATATAAATATGATCGAAAATGACCGATATTAGTGTCGAATCATGGAGGTCAGGTGTTTGGGGTCCTTAGATGAACATCAGCCCTTCCAATGCTGTTTACATCCAAATTCAGCGCCGCAACTTGGGGGACAGAGAAGGGGTGGATATACAAAAATGATCGAAAATGGCTTACATTAGTGTCAAATCCATAGTTTTCGGGGTGGCTGAGATGAACAGTGACACTTTTGATGCGGTTTAAATCCAAATTCAGTCCCCATTAGTTACTCCTAAAGGGGGAAGGTGACATGTAAAAGTAATTGAAAATGACTAATAGGGTCTACTAGTGTCGAATTCATAGATTTCAGGGTCTCTAAGTTCATTGGTGACAGTTTTGGTGCCCTTTACACCCAAAATGAAACTTATTCTCCCTGTGCGAAGAACGGGTATTCTGTTAGTCTTTAATAATAAAGAACGGAAATTTCACATGTTAAATTCTTTAATATATTTGTCGCTGCTCAAATTTACGTACTTGTGCAGTGTATGTGTGGATATGTAAATAAGATCATCTCTCTTTTTGAGTTGTTCGAAAAATATAGGCCTAGTTAGAAATAACAAAGAGGGAATTTTATAGGGAATCAGGAAACTAAAAGATAAAATTAAAAGCTTTTCTTCAAGTATTTTTTCTGCTAGCGAAATACGTCGCTGCAGACACGTTACAACAAATAAGATTAATATCAGGCGAAGAAATAGTTTTTAAATTATATTTTCCGGGGTTTGCCAATATTTCCAAACAAAAGATTTTTTTCTAATGGGTTCAAAATTTTCATGAAATTTTGCACAGCACAAGGACAATACGTATCTTCATAAAATATATATTTGATTTTAATATACTGGTATTTACTAAAATGATACTGGCCCTGTTATTTAACACTTCTCTGACATAAAATGGTAACTTTATAAGATTACCTAAGATAATTTAAATACGTCTATATTAATTATTGCCACTAAGATTATATTTTAGTATCTTTTGTAGCCATAACTCCATTCTATCACGGTGCTAACATTAAAGGAGTGGTACAAATATATTTGTTGCCGCAAAATTTCCGTATTCTAATACAAGGAATGTAATTACTCAATGATCTATTGTAAACTAGTCAACTGTAAACTAATAAATATAAAATAGTTTTCATTTTAAAAACAATGTAGTAAAATATTCGAAAATTTCAATTTTTCCCAATTTTGCAGGGTTTTTTCCAAGCTCGGGAAAAAACTATAAAAAACTGGTTTTTACCCAAAATTTCCGTTTTTTTAGGGCTTTACAATACTAGTCCGGACCCCCCCCCCCCCGCTTGGCTACGTGCCTGGTCAGAGGTGGTTCAGGCGGTTTTGGTTCTCAATATTCCTCAACATACAGCAAAATTGATAAAAGTAGGGTTTCCGCGTTGAATTTCAATGAGTGAAAACGGTACTATATAGCACAAAACGGTTTTCTGCAATCAATTAAGCATGCTAAAAATATATTCTATCTCCACTCTAATTTCTTTACTAGAACCGAAAGTGATATAGATCTACTACTACTTATGATTTCAATAATAATTCGTAAAATATCATGACATGAAAAGTAAACTCCATCAAGTGGTGTACATGTGACACTGTTACTTGCTTAAAGTATAAAGAAAGAATGAAGAACAGTTTTTATTCAATCTTTGTTCGTTTCAAATAGTATTACAATCTTTCTTCTCAATTTGTAATGTATATAGAAATATAAAGTATTGCGTTATTGTTCAATTCGTATTTTTTGTAGAGCTTTAATTCTTAATTTCAAAGTTTAAAATAAAATAATGAAATATGGTTTATTATTGAATTTGTGTTCGTCTCAGGCATTATTATTACTATTATTGGTCTTTTCCTTTTTCAATTATTAAAGCAATAAAATGTATTGCAGTATCATAAAATAATTGCTGCTTTCAAGTGGTATTATTGTGTTCATATATACAAGCACTTGAAATTATATGAAGTTCGCACCCTGAACCCCCTGAACCTCCGCTTAACGAATTTCTGCGTACGCTATTGATTATGTTTCTCTTCATATTTTTAATTGTTTCCTGCTTTGAATGAAATTTGGAAGTGCAGGCCCAGCGTAAAGGTGACCACTAACTTATTATCAAAATATCTTTAATATTTTTCGATTTTTCTTCAAAATAATCAATAACAAACGAAAAATAAATGATTGACTTTAATTTTAAATCGAAATTCGAAATTTGAATGACCAGTGTGAAGTTGGCCCACTGACCTCTATTTCGTAAATGACTTTTAATATTTTTCGAAACAAACTATTTTCTTTTCAAACCAATCAATAAGAAAGGAGAAGCAAACGATTGGTTTGAGTATTAAATTGAAAAGTAGAAAAAGCAGTGTGAAGTTGACCACCAAACCTATTCTACAAATATATCTTTTTTTTTCTAGTTCGAACAAATTATTTTTCTTCAAAACAATTAACAACCAAAAAAAAAACAGCTTTATCAACCTAATTTCGTAAATATATCCTTACGTTTCTAGAATCTTATAACTTTTCTTCAAAATAATCAACAACAAACCCATATCAAACGATTGCTTTTGGTTTTAGGTATAAATTTGTGAGTAAAAGAACCAGGCTGAATTTGAGCACATTCTAAATTTATTTTGTAAATCTCTCTATTTTCGAAACAAACGATTTTCTCTTCAAAACAAAGAATATCGACGGATTAGCTTGTCTTGAATCGAAATTTGAAAGTGGGGAGAGTGCAAAGTAGCATCACCAATTGTTTTGTAAACATTCTTTATGGTTTTCGAAACCAACGATTGTTCCTTCAAAACAAACGATTGGTTTCTGTTTCGAGTCTAAATTTAAAAGTGGGGGCCCTAAGTTAGGGAAGCTTGAATGTGAAGTTTCCCTAACTTAATTTTGTAAAGATCTCTATAGTTTTTTTCGAAACAAATTATTTTTTCTCCAAAACAATCAATAACAAACGATTAGCTTCGGTTTCGAGTCGGAATTTCAAATTAGGGGGTCCAGCGTGAAGTTGCCCACCCAAGAAATTTTATTTTGTGAGGATCTCCGCCACTTTCAAAAACAAACTATAGTTTCTTCAGAACAATCAATAAGAAACGAAAAACAAACGATTGACTTCGGTTCCGAGTAGAAACTTGAAAGTGGGGGGGGGGGACAACTTCACGCTGACCGCCAACTTTATTTTGTCAATATGTCCATACGTTTTTCGAAACAAACGATTTTTTCTTCAAAACAATCAATAACAAACGAAAAACAAACGATGGGCTTCGGTTTTGAGTCGAAATTTGAAAGTGGGGGAAGCATGAAGTAGCCCTCCAAATTTATTTTGTGAAAATCTCCGTACATTTTACGAAACAAACTATTCTTTATTCAAAACAATCAATAACAAACGATTGGTTTCGGTTTCGAATGAAAATTTCGAACTAGGTTGGCCAGCATGAAGTTGCCCGACCCCAGACTTTATTTTGTGGAAATCTACGTACGATTTTCGAAACAAACAATTTTTTCTTCAAAACAATCAATTACAAGGGAAAAACAAACGATTGGCTTCGGTTTTGAGTCAAAATTTGAAAGTGGGGGCCAATGTGAAGTTAGCCCCCAAACTTTATTTTGTGAATATCTCCGTATGTTTTTCGAAATAAACTATTTTTTATTCAAAACAATCAATAACAAACGTAAAACAAACGATTGATTTTTGTTTCGAATCAAAATTTGAAAGTGGTGGTGGTAGTGGGGGGGGGGCAACTTCACACACGTTCGGATTCGATATTTGTAATATGAATGAACTGACAAAATTTGGTTTTAATCCGTTCTTTTTTAGGGAAGTTGCTGTATCCACTATATACAAGAAATGGATTCTACTATTATAGAAGTAGATGGATATCATGAGGTGTCCGCAATAGATATATTAAAAATCACACACAAGCTTATTACAAACCAGAAATTATAATGAGTTCCCTGACAAGAGGATGTGATAAAATGGTGGTCGTGATAGGAATTAGGTTGAAAACCCCTGATCTAAAGAATAATTGAACACAGATAATAAAATTTGTTTTTATTCGTCGAAAAGCCAGGTGAAGACACTCAGATGGCATGCAGATGCTTCAAAGTTCGTGGTAGATGACATTACATCGTCTTGTGCAGATACTCCTTCTTCAGAGACGCTACTACTTGTTCTGCATAAAATAAGTAAAAATGCCAAAGTACAGAATACATATAAAACAAATTGTCCGTGCCGTTCCTGATAAAAACGCGCACCTGGTTTGGAAAAAACACGCACCCTGACACAGTGGCGTATCCACAATGGAGTGAGTGGAGCAGTTGCTTCAGGACGCAGTGTAAAAGGGCGCAAGTGCGAAAAAAATACGGATAACTGTTCCTTGTGCGAATCCAGGAATCGCGGGCGGATCCAGGAAATTTTGAGGGGGATGCGCACATCTGAAAAATAAATTTGAGACATTTTTCGATCTTTGGTTTGCTAACTAAAAATGTGTACCGCAGAGCTTCACAATACGTATTTACCTCCGCCCTTCCGAAGGCGGCATTGAGGAAAGCCATGTCGTTCAACACGAGACAATCCAGAATTACCATGAACTGGAATGGAAAACGCACTCAAAATCTCCCGTTGAGAGATTTTTTTTTTTTTTTTTTTTTTTTACAGCCTTTGAACAAGCGTTTGAAAGGTAGTTGATACTTATAAAACTATCCTCTACTCCCTTCTTATGTTAAGAATATAAAATGAAAAATTGTCTTCAGACAAATTTGATTCAGATTATAGATAGATAGATAGATAACGCAGCAGCTGAAAATGCATGGGATAAGGGACAGGTATGAAATGAAATGAAATTTTTGAGTTTTACGTTCCACGGTTATGCCGGTTAGGCTAAAGGAGACGGTGATGATGAGTAATGAATGAAATGGTGGAATGAAGAAAGTGGGAGGAAACGGGAGAAAACCGAGAAAACCTATGCACACGGTGTTTGTCCATCACAAAGTTCACTTGGCAAGAGCAGGGTTTGAACCCGAGACCCATAGCACCAGAGGTGAACGCTCTACCACTGAGCCACCGCGGCCCCCAGGGACAGGTATGAGTAAATCGATGATCGATCGGTCCAGGGCGCAGTAAAACTAGTTACACCACTGCCCTGGCAGGAAAGTATGCACTCTGAATTCTTCTAGTGAAACAAGTTATTCCATGTTACATAGCGATTGTTGCAGAATCTGAAGAGAAAATCAAGATGTTAGAAAACTTGATGAAGGGCTGTGAAGAATATGATATGCAAATAAATGTTAGAAAGACAAAAACCATAGTGGTTAGAACGAAACGGGCGGTGTCAAATATACAAGTAGGAGGGAAGAAAATAGAACAGTTGACTAAGTTATTGATATCCGGGTAGTATTGTTATTAGTGAAGTCATGAAGTGTGAACGTGAAATAAAGCCAATCATAAGAATGACGAAAGAAGCCTTTAGGAGAATGAAAATACTACTTTCTCAGACCTTGAATAAAGACTTGACAAAAAGACTCATGAAATGCTTCATGTGGAGTATTGTACTATATGGGTCAGAAACATGGGCTTTACGCAAAAATGAAAAACGACTGGGAGTTTTCGAAATGTGGGTGTGGAGAAGAATTGAAAGAATTAGTTGGGTCGAGCGGAAAACGAATGAAAGATTGTTAGGAATAGTGGGTCAGAAAAGAATAGTTCTAGATATTATTAAGAAGAGGAAAAGAAATTTGTTGGGACGTTGACTAAGAAAAAAAGTGTATCATGAGGGACGTGCTAAAGGGTATAGTGGAAGGAAAGAGAGGAAAGGGCGAAGAAGACTACAATTAATGGACGATATCAAAAGAGAAGTATCGTACGTGAAGACGAAGAGGTTAGCGGAAGAGTGGTGGAGCATGGAAGCTTCTCAGTTGCAGCAAGTAACCTGCCGATAATGGTAGAATATCTATAATGATGATGAATTCGTTGTTAAGAAAATATTGAATTATAAAATAAAACAAGATCGTAACAATCATTTTCGAGAAAATTGTTATTTTGTGTTTTCGCTTTACATTAAACTACTCTTACTTGTGAGAACAGAAAGAGAATTAAAAGGTGGCACTGTGGCTCAGTGGTAGAATACTTACCTCTGATGGGTAGGGCCCTGGTTCGATCCCCGGCCAAGTAAGTTTGTGGTGACAATATCATGTTCGTGGGTATTCTCGAGGTACTATCATATCCTCTTGCATTCTCATTCCACCTATTCTTCAATCATGATTTAATTGCCATGATCTCTCTCAGCCGAAAGTAAAACGCGGAACGTTAAACTGAAAGAAAAAGCAAAAAAATTAAAACAGCCATTCCCTTGGAAAACCATATAAAACCTTGAGAAACACAAACTGAATTGGTGCATGGTAATGAAACAAAATACAGTGCAAAACATAAATATGCTACTTTTTATGAAAGGCTTCAGAAATCCGAGTTCATATGGCTTCTGGCCAAAACCCCAGCGTAGGCTCCATCCTTAAGGATGATTTAAAGAGACAAGTTTTGGTGATAGATGTCACTACAGTCTTCGTATCTCTCTAATGTATTTTTTACCTTTCACGAAAATTTACAATTTCTCTTACAAATTTCAACTTAGCGACTTCAAATTTTTAGAGAAGGAACTTCATAACCTATCAAAGGCAAAAATCCGTGCCGATATTTTATTTAGAATATTCTTCATTGTTGAAACAGTTCCATTGTTAAAGGTTTGGATATCAATTCCAACAATCAAGCCATTTCAACAATTAAAAAAATTCTAAACAAAAAATCGGCACGGATTGTTGCCATTCGATAGATTATGAAATTCCTTCTCTAAAAATTTGAAGTCTGTAGGTTGAAATGAGTAAGAAAAATTGTGAATTTTCGAGAAAGATGAAAAATACACTAGAGAGATACGAAGACTATAGTGACATCTATCGGCAAAACATGTCCCTTTAAACTACCCTTAACGCACGTTGATTACACGCGTTCTCATCAGGTGAGCTGGCTGATTTGAGAATGGTATCCAATTTTCTCGGAAGCTCCGACATTTTCCATCAGTCTTCTTTCCCCATTTGGGCCTTTTTTCTGTGTTATACGCCAGTACACCTTGCTGTCTTCTCCTTAGCATTGTCTTCCTTTCGTCTCACCTGCAAAGAGAAATAATTCACAAAATATTACTGTAAATGAAGCGAGATGTTGGTATTAGTAAGCTGACAGGAGTCTACTAAATTGAGAGTGGAAGGATCAAAATTACAGAAATATACCCTTTATGCTGGGGCCAAAGATTAAGCATATGTAGGCTAGTGGATGATTCAACTCAAGCCTGAGAGTCGTTACCAGCCCCAACCTCTAGGAGGTAGGGCCTCCCAATAGTTTCAGAACGCAAACCCATTGATATATATTTTTTACTCGTCCAAATTGGAATACGAACGAAAAAAAAAAAAACAGGCAAATTTTCTCCAGGAATACAAATGCTGCTTTGAAATCCGAACGTTTCTCGTGTGTTTGTGCGTATGTTTTCTCTGCTCTTGGCTTACTCATATGATTTGTCGTTCAGTTCGTTACGTTACCGGAAGCTGAGTGAAAGTATTTCACATTATTTCCGTTGTCAATTTTGTTTTCTTTTTTATGTCTTTTGTTATTCTTTTTATATAATAAAAACCTAGAGTATTCGTAAAAACGAAATGAAATGAAATCTCCCTTGATTATGCACTTTAAGCTAAGGGAGATAAGCGACTAAGGAAAGTCAATAATAATGGAAAAATAGGTAGAATGCGAATGTGGAAGTAAACGGAATTAGAAGAGGAAACCCAGACACGATATTATCCACCACAAACTTACTTGGCCGAGAATTGAACCATAGACCCCATAAACTAAAGAGAATCGCACTACCATTAAGCCACCGTGCCTCCTTCTAGTGTATTCATCATGGGTCCTGAAACGTTAATATGTATCCTATGTTATTATTTGTTAATAAATTTACCTTTAAATCCATTGTATTTGCTGTTAAATCATCTTGAAAATTCTAGTTTGTGCGATCCAAGAATAATTTAACTCTAAGAATCCCAAGTTACTTGAAGTAAAGGTCATCCAAAGAGGGAAAATTCCTCAAATCCTCTTAATAATTGTCTACATGACTAACAAGGGACATCACCCAATTGTCCGGCTCCGATTTCAATGAAATTTTTCTAGCTGATAGAGGACATATATGTATTATTTGTGATGACAGAAATTTTTGCCATGGTGCATATTTTTATATTTTTTAAAATAATTTTTAAAAGTTGTGATGTGGTTATTAGAGATTATTGCAGAAGTCCCTTACTAACCTTAGTAAACGGAGCGTTAATGAAAGAACAACCATGTAGATACATATAAGGCCTAGGGGGAAGTTGTATGGTACGTATGACCTTGCCGGCAGCCATCTTGAAATCCGCCATTTTGAATTAAGGTCAAGTTTTTTAAAAGGCAATAGGGTAATATGATACATAATTTCGGGCTAGAATTTAATCAGAAATACAATGGTAAAACTAGTTTTGAGATACACCTATTTGTTGAAAAGTTACAGGCATTTAATTGTTCACTTATTACGTGCGAAAGTCCCTTACCTCCGCTGCTACCCCGCGTATTAATGATAATAAGTCGATAAAAGCTTCGGTAATACATGTTATGCCTAGAGGGAAGTGATACGGTAAGGGTATCCTTGACGACAGCCATTTTGAAATCCGACATTTTGAATTAAAGTGAAGTTTGAAAAATGAAAACCACAGCATGTTACACCTCATTTTGATAGCAAGTTTTCCCAAAAAGTCAATGGGATGCTTATTTTTGTCCTATAGTTAACCAGTATGTATTTAGGACTGCTTCTAATGTGCACCAAACTTCCATTATTCGATTTTCAAATTGGCAACACTCCTAATTTTCACCGCATGTTTTAAGATTCCAACTGGCACTTTGCAATTGTTACCATGGCTCATGTTTTCTAAATTTATTACATTTTTTAAGAGTTTCTATTTGTCGGTTCGTGAATAGTGTTGGGAAAAGCATCCAGCAATCTTTCTGAATTTTGAAGACTTGCAATCTAATTATTTCTTTTAAACGAGAATACATGAAGAACCTATGGACTTATGTGACGTAAAGAAATACAAATGAAATTATAACAAACTGGTGTTATACGAACACAAAATTATCAGGAAATGTAGCCTGCATGTTGCGCAAACGACAAACAATAAAATATTTTTAATAAATACAACTTTAAAAGAACAGCAGCAATGATAGAAAATATCAAAGAGGCATAATATGACTGTTCCCAAAACATTGCACAACAATTGTATTTCGTTTTTCTTTTTGAAGTGAATTTTCATTTGATTTTTCGTCCCATCTACTATACAAGCTACGTCTTCGGTATTACCTGAATGCAAAGTTGAAGTTGTTTTGTTATGCGATGATTCATGTTAGTAAACGAGTTTTAGAAGCGCAGGTATAGGAAATAAATAATTACATGGATAGTCTTCAAAATTCAGAAAGATTGCTGGATGGTTATCCCAACACTATTCATGAACTGACAAATCGCAACTCTTAAAAATGTAATAAATTTAGAAAACATGAGCCATGGCAACAATTGCAGTGCCAGTTGGAATCTTAAAACATGCGGTGAAAATTAGGAGTGTTGCAAATTTGAAAGATCGAATAATGGAAATTTGGTGCACATTACAATTCTAAATTCATACTGGTTAACTAAAGAACAAAAATAAGCATAGCGTTGGCTTTTTGGGAAAATTTGCTATTAAAATGAGGTGTCACATGCTCTGGTTTTCATTTTTCAAACTTCACTTTAATTCAAAATGGCTGCCGTCAAGGATACCCTTACCGTATCACTTCCCTCTAGGCATAACATGTATTACCGAAGCTTTTATCCACTTATAATCATTAATACGCGGGGTAGCAGCGGAGGTAAGGGACTTTCGCACGTAATAAGTGAACAATTAAATGCCTGTAACTTTTCAACAAATAGGTGTATCTCAAAACTAGTTTTACCATTGTATTTCTGATTAAATTCTAGCCCGAAATTATGTATCATATTACCCTATTGCCTTTTAAAAAACTTGACCTTAATTCAAAATGGCGGATTTCAAGATGGCTGCCGGCAAGGTCATACGTACCATACAACTTCCCCCTAGGCCTTATATGTATCTACATGGTTGTTCTTTCATTAACGCTCCGTTTACTAAGGTTAGTAAGGGACTTCTGCAATAATCTCTAATAACCACATCACAACTCTTAAAAATTATTTAAAAAAATAGAAAATATGCACCATGGCAAAAATTTCTGTCATCACAAATAATACATATATGTCCTCTATCAGCTAGAAAAATTTCATTGAAATCGGAGCCGGACAATTGGGTGATGTCCCTTGTAAGGTAAAGGAGTTATTTGAAAATTTGCTAGACCATAACCAGAGCAACGAACATCAAAACCTCACTACTGGGTATGAAAAATGTAAATCTGTTGAAATTATTTACGTATTTATTAATTTATTGTTTGTTTATCTGTTGCATAAGATCTTAAGATTTATATTTTATTCTTGCTCGAGTGTAAAAAATAAATAAATAAATAAATAAAATAAAATAAAAGATTTTTTCGGAAACAAAATTGTTCCTTTCTATCAAATTTGTTGTTACATGCCTAGGTCGTTAATTAAATTAGAATTTCGGGTCTCTTTCAGCATTGGGGCTATATGAGACATGGACTTCCAGTCTAATGTGGGAACCGAACCACATAAGTTTCCACCGGGAATAAAACCTTATCCTGCTGTACCAAACGCACTATATTAACCATTAAACCTTGAGAATCCATGTTTATTATTTTCAAAAGCCAAGTTCTCTTACAATGTTTTTATGAAGTTTGAGAATGCAGACATGGACTTTTCATTATGAAACTGAAAAGATTCCCTTTTTCAATTTCTGGAGGGTGGCGCGGTGGCTTAGTGGTAGAGTGTTTACCAATGGTGCATGTAATCCCTGTTTCGATTCCCACTAAGTTTGTGGTGCACAACATCGTTACCGTAGGTTTTCTCGGAGTATTCCCGTTTCCTTCCACTTTCTCATTCCACCAATTCTTCCATCATCATTCATTTGCCTTAGTCATAGTCTCCCTTAGCCTACAGGACATAATCGTGAGATGTTAAACTTAAAGGTTTCATTTCATTTCATTTTTCCCCCTATTTCTAAGTTATGCCAATGTTGGTAAAAGTTGCATCTTTATAGACCTTTATTTATTTAGGCAATGTCAAGTAGCGAATTCATATTTTGATCAAAGATAGGACCGTCAAGTAGGGATGGCCAAAAATTTTCGGATCCGGATATCCCGGATCCAGTGAGATCCGGATCCGGATCTTGCCGGATCCGGACCTGGATCCGGATCTCGGATCCGAATCTCAGATCCGGATCTCGGATCTGGGTCCGGATTTCGGACCTGGGTTCGGATCTGGATCCGTTGCAATATTTACATGTTGCACTTTCTGTCGAAGTCTCTTTAGTAAAATGTTTCCAAGTTTGACTTCTTCCCATTTCAGAGTATACTGAATTGTCTGAAAACTGATGTAAAGGTTAACAAATTTTTCTGTTTAGCTCCTCTTCGAAACTTAATGTTAGCTTCACATTGAAAATATTTATTTTATTCTTAGAAAATAAACTTTATTTTCCCATATACAATTTACATAAGGCCCTTCTAATCGCAGGAATACTAAACTAAACAAACTCTTTATTAATAGTAGTTTCTGACTCACTAGAGTCCAACCATCAACAAATGTAATAATGAATATCTTTTACTTGGAAGGTACATACAACAAAAAATATAGACTGGTTGGCGCGGAACAACAATAGATTTTTAAACATACACACGAGAATTTCTGGAGAGCGATATGGTTGTGTTCGTTGTATAACTTTATTACCTAACTTATGGCTTGCCCTTCTGAGGTCGGGAGTTTCTTGAAGGAGTAAATATAAAACAGATTTCTGTTATTTTTTCTTCACCCGCCAGGTTTCTTTAATCATGCATTGCAGGACGTAACCAAAACATATCCATGCATCGTATCATTAAAGCGTTTTGTGTTTTGTATATTAAAATGTTCAAAAATATTTAACATATTCGCATTTGTTCATGTGATCTCTGGTTCAATTCTCGGTGGGAACATATATGGAAAAAATTGAAAACTGAAACAATATGAAAATAGTATTTAAAAGTCAGGAAATTGATATTAAAACTTTAGCTATTTATTGGGACTGTAAGGCTGTAGTTAAATTAACCCACACGTTTCGTGAAGTTATATTACGTCAATATTGTTTATTTACTATAAGCTACCAGATACGTCCTCAGAGGCCACTTTACACTGAAGAAATCAAGAGATGAAAACATTGGAAAAGGAATGGAAGGAAGGTCTCCAGGGCCTTAGTACTAACCTAGCATTTGCCCAGTATAACTGAGGAACAACCCTGGAAAATCCTCAACCAGGATGGCTGGTCTCCGAATTCGAACCCGGTATTCTCCAATTGCGAAGCATGAATCCTAACAAATAGCTTGAGCTCGCTCCGTATTATTATTATTTAATTAACTAATGTTTTAAAATTAGTACCAATTAACCCTACTTTCTTTATTGCTGATGTTATAGTTAATAAACCTACATGAGACATCACTCCCCCATCAAGAAAGAATACTAGAACTGGAATTCAGGAAGCGGGGTTGAAGACATTAATGAAGATGAGGAAACTATGTACGATGCAAAAACTGAGTAATTATGACTTCGTCACAGATATATTCACTTACATACGTCAATTAATATATCTCTGATACAGGGCACTCTTACTTTCTATAGTGGCAGGAAAACGGCCCGCTTTTGTAAACGAACACAGTAAGCATGTGCTATTCGGACCCAATAAGATCCGGATCCGAACCTCAGATCCGGATCTCGGATCTGGATCCGAAATTCGGATCCCGGATCTGGATCCGGATCTCGGATCTGGGTCCGGATCCCGGATCTGGATCCGAATCTCGGATCTCGGATCTTATTGGGTCCGGATCTCGGATCTGGATCCGAAATTCGGATTTCGGATCTGGGTCCGTATCTCGGATCTCAGACTCGGATCTTTATTCGTATCCAAACCTTCATCTCTAATTTTGATAACAAACTTGAATATCTAATATTCGTGAAAAACAATTTCAGGAAGTCCTGACAGTGAAGAAGAAAACAGAAAATTAAGACGAATATTGGCTACTCTATTTGCTTCCCTCAGTCCACTCAAAAGATGGAATGCATACCCTACTTAAGAAAAAAAAAAAGGATCCGGATGAGTTCGGATATCGAATCTAGGTCTGGACCTGGTTCCAGTACCGAAATTCATACCTTGGATTTGAAACATCTAAAACCGGAATACAAAACTCGAATATTTAAAATTCCTCAAGAGAGCTATTTCATTGACTGCTGAGAAAACAAAAGACAATTATTGACTAGTTTTTACGTGTATTTATCTTGCTCAATCTGCTCAAAATATCGAATCAAAAAGATGTAATAATTACTGGGTAATTCACAATATGAGCACCGAGAATAAAGCACGAATTTTGGTGCCTCTTATCTATATTTAAAATTTCGGATTCATACATAGAATCGAGCTGAATACAAGATAAATATTTGATATCTGGAAACCGGAACTTCTGCAAGTACGAAGATTGTTGCCGATGTAATACGAACGGAAAGCACTTGCACTAATTTCGTACTACTTTGGAGAACACTAGAAACTAAATAAGATAAATATTCTTTTTCAGGGATAAGTCGCGCTTTAACATGACTTTTCATGGGTGTTGTGTTCAAATACCAAAATTATAGTGAGGATTTGTTTGAAATACAGATACTTTCATTTCTATTTCCAAATTTAGACCCGGGATCCGAAACCAGATCCGGATTTCAGATTTGGTTCAGAGTTCGCACGGAGTAGATTACTTAGTGTTGCATCCAGGTAAAGCGGTACGCGGGTGGGTATATGATGTGTATGGACTGGATCGATAGTTGTTAATTCACGTAGTTTCTTTAACAACTCACGTTTCGTCGTGGCTATATGCAGTGCCGTGCCATGGAAAATCAGCGCCCGGGGCGAGAGTATACGACGGCGTCCCCATACATATATTCCAAGCAAGTATTCCTTTTTTTCTCCCTAATTTTGCGTCTCCCTGCTTCGGAGCCCCGGGCTGTTGCCCCGCTCGCCTCTTCACAGGACGGTACTGGCTATATGGTTAGTGTTATCTTCCGTTGTGAGAAGGAGGCTAAAAAAGGAGCGTTAAGCTGAAAGCAAACATTACTAATGTTAGGCTAATAGCAAAAAACCTGTACTTCCGTCAGACATTGTATTCGAAACTCGGCTAAAAGTAGAATAGATATTTAATTTCGAGATTTAGCGATAAAAAGAGAAATATATGGGTACGTTTAAGTTTACTATTATATTAATATAATAAGTAATTCCATATTTTGGTGTTTGAAATATCTTGAAGTAATACAGATATTTAAGTTATTAGTAGATGTAACTTTGGCTAACATAAAGTACACATTTTTTTCTTCCCAAGTATCTTATTACAAATTGTATATTACAAACCCCAATAGAAAAAAAATTGTTTCATAAATCTGATTCTTATTGAAAGTTGTACAAAAAGACCAAAGGTGATTTCACTCGAACTTTAGTTTTACCTATGAGAAACGAAAAATCACGAATCTATGATACACACAAATTATTAATCTTCATATTATATGTCTTAAAATCAACTTTCCAATGTATCAGTTAGAGAACATAACCTATTTTTCTACCATGGGGGCACGGTGGCTTAGTGGTAGAGCGCTCACCTCTTGTTCCAGGGATCTCTGGTTCGATCCCAGGCCAAGCGAGTTCGTGATGGACGACATAGTGTTCGTGCGTTTTCTTGGGGTTCTCCCGTTTCTTCACACTTTTTTCTAATTTCAGCGATTCTTTCATCATCATTCACTTGCAATTCATTCGTTTCGGTTAGCCCTCACTGCACAGCTGTGGAGCGCTACACTAAAACTTTCCTATCATTTCATTTCTGATATGTATATATACGTATATATTCATATAACAATAGTGCGTATTTATTTGAAATAGAGATTTCATGACTTGTATTTATGAAGTTTTATGGTATTTTACTTACAGCCACTCGAAAAGAAATTTCATTTTCATTTCTGCAAATTCCTTTCATGATAGCTCCACAATAGCTTCATTTAATTTTAATTCATATAACTAAAATTTAAGAAGCAATAAATCCTACTTTGTCTTTCTCTCTGAATTGCATTCACTAGTCCCATTCACATCTTATTACACTTTTCACAACATTGTAAAAATCAAAGAATAACATTAAAATTTGTTTAGTATTTTGTGAATGACAGAAAATTGTGCAATTAATAAGTTATTGTTTCCGAGATACTGTTTGTTGTTTAACAGTTCATCGCCTAAACGAATGACCATATTTGCAGGTGTATTTAGAGAAAATGATAAATATATAGACAATATAAAATATTTATTAATAAAATACTGCAAGAACTAGAAAATTACACAGATTCGTTATAACGTTGATCTTTAATTTGTCTAATATTTTGAAAAATGTAGAGAAAAAAGAGTTAAGCTAGACAGCACCCTTTTACCCTGAGGTAAGCAATGCATAATAGAAAATTACTCTAGTTATTCCTAGGTATATTGTCCACAAATAAATTCGTATTCCTAAAGTATGTAAAACACAATACATTCAAACATTTTACAATACAATACACAATATATAAAACAATCATCAAAGTTTTATTTAGCCCTATGTTTCTGGTTTTTTTTTTTTTTTTTTTTAGATTTTAGAATGCATTTAACACTTAAGCTTTCAGATGATTAATTTTCTTATTTAATCCAAACTTTCTATATGCATAAAACACACAAAGTAAACCTTCTGAATAAATATTTTTATGTTGCTTTATAATAATCTATATATATAAAAGAGAACGTACAAATCCTTTGTCCGCTCATCACGCTAATACGGCTGAACCAATTTCTTTTATTTTTGGGGGGTTATTAGGATTTGGACCCCAGATGGTTTTTATCATATCACTTTAATTTTCAATTACCAGTGTCTTGAGATAATTGACCATTCAGGTGTCCATTACGTACAAATCCTTTGTTAGTTCATCATAGGTATAAAAATAAACGTATTTATATGCAACCCGCATGACCGTGTCACTTGGCGGGTTAACATAAATGACAGGCGTTATAATGGTTTTTATCATATCACTTGAAAGCGAAAAAGTAAAAATTATCTAAGTAACAAAGTTTATTGCGTTCGGGGGTGACCGCAGCGAAGCGGGGCGGGTTAACATAAATGACAGGCGATATAATGTTAACATTTACTGCAATCTTCTATGGTTTTTATCATATCACTTGAAAGCGAAAAAGTAAAAATTATCTAAGTAACAAAGTTTATTGCGTTCCGGGGTGACCGCAGCGAAGCGGGGTGAACGCTGCTAGTATAGTATAGAAAGACAAGAACAATTATTTCGGATCTGGTCCACCCAAACCATATAATCATATTATTTATAGGACTTCTCCGCAGTGATTGGATTGCCGAGAATTAAAATGAAGTCAACTACACCATTTAACGAGATCAAGACATGGCATTGAAATATCCTAGGATCGAATCCTTGGTCCTTCCAAGTGCTTTGTTTTTCTTTCTTGCATATCAGTACATGTTGTAACATTTATTTCACATCTAATATATTCTAGAATATTTTTTGAGTTTTGTGAACTGTTACCTTTCCACTTGATTTACGTTACCTATCCATGTATAGTTACTAAATCGAGCGTGGAATAGGTATATTGTATAATGAATATGAAAGTTTTCCAAATAAACATAAGTGAGAGCAAAAAATTTGATAAAAAAGGTAAAAGAACTTAAAGGCTGATTATGCATATCGTGAAATAATATCTCTAGATAAATACTAAACAACAACAAAAATAAACAAAAAAGAAGAAACTTCGTGAACCATGATCCAAAACAAAATAATCTCCCTCCCTCCAAAGCGCCTCCATCCATATGATACCGCTTCGACCATTGAACTTCTGAAGAGAAGAACCTGGAAAGTTCGATTTGTTAACCGTACATTTTTAATTTTATTTTATTTTTGTTAGATGGTCGAAGAGTCTTCCAAACTTATGAATGGACGAGATAGAGGTTAATAAGTATCATATCATCTTTTTTTTTTTTTTTTTTAATAGAAGAGAAACGAACAGGAATACACACTCACTACTAGTGACAAGACAATAGTACACAAAAAAGTGACCAAAAAACCTATTTACTATTTTAAAAGATAATAATAATAATAATAAAGAAATATTTCTCCTAGATTTAAGGTTACATTCTTCATTCTTCGTAGCCAAACATGTAAATTAGGAAGAAACTCATGCATCTTTCAGATTTTTATTTAGAAAAAATAATTTATCGGCATGTTCAGGTGTAAGGCGACTTCTGTTGGCTGAAATAACCATTCCAGCAGTTGAGAAAACTCTCTCCGCTGGAACAGATGTTGCTGGGATAAGCAGATACTTTTTAGCTAATTTCCCTAAGTTTGGAAAGCGTTTAGAATTTTGTCGCCACCATTCCAATGGACAGCGTGATGTGGGTAAAACAGGGTCAGTTAAATAAAGTTTAATTTCATCATCTACACTTGATTTTGTAGATTGCTCGTACTCCTCTCCCAATAAAAGATTAATCGCTGATTCCATATCAGTTTTTCTGTCGTCAGAGGAAGAACTATTGTCGCGAGACTCATTTTCGGTTATTTGCTGCAATTTACTCTTTATTTCACTTTCAACTAGCATTTTATAGATGTCTTCAAAAAATATTAACTTTTTGTATCGCGGATCAAGAAATGCAGCTATTGCATACAGTGATTTGCATAAATAATTTGGATTTTTCAAACCTAAACGATCTTCTAAATTGGTTTTGATTGTTTTTTTCATTGCAACAATCACATTTTCTTTTCCCTCACTTACGTTCTCTCTCTCATTTTCCTTTACAGATAAGTGTTTATTAACCAAAGCAAAAGCAACAGGGAGCACGACGGAAAGTGTTGTGTGTTGTTCACTACATAAAACGGTTGTTGCAATTTGCACCGGTTTCAGTTGGGTTACTAATTGTTCCATTAATTCCCATTTATCTTCTGTAATTTCTAAAGATCTATATTGTCTAGGTTTTGTTATTTCCCTGTCTGTGAGAACATCTGTAATAGCTCTCCTTTGTTCTATTAATCTTTGCATCATTTCAAACGCGCTATTCCATCGTGTTTGTGTGTGTTGGATAAGTTTGTGACGCGGTAAATTTAGAGCTTCTTGTCTATTAAGAAGTTCTTTGGTAGCAATTGTGCTGTGTCTAAAGTGGTTTACAACTCTACTTGCTAACAATAAAATATCAGCAATTTCAGTGGTCTCCAGCCCTTTGTTAACAGAGAGCTGGAGAGTATGAGCAAAACATCTTATACTTTCAAATGGAAGCATATCAAGGGCGGCAACAATATTACTCGCGTTATCGTGAACAATCCCAATAACTTTTGAATGAATATTCCATTCTTCACATACTGAGAGAATATAACCTGCGAGATTTTCTGAAGTGTGTCGTGCTTCAATATCCACCGTCTCGAAGACATGACTACGGAGAACAAAATCCTCTGTTAAGTGATGGGCCGTGATGGTTACGTACGACTGAGATGCTCTTGATGACCAACAATCAAATGTTGGAGCTACAGTGGCAGTTTTGTTTACCTCATCTTTAACACTATTTTTTACAGTTTCATAAAGTCGTTCAATTCTCCTGGTTGCCGACTGACGCGATAAAATATGATAATTTGGTTCAATTTCCGAAATAAGTTCACGAAACCCTACACCTTCGACAACAGAAATTGGCATGAGATCTAACACAATCATCCGAGCAATTTTCAGATCGATTGTATCAGACCGCGTTGGTGGACATGGCCTTGTATCCTTGATCAATCCCATGAGTGTAGTTTGTTTGAGAGATGTTTTACGTCGCTTTGGCGTGCCAGATGTAGAAGTTTCTGGTGCTCTTTCGGTCTCTACATGGATTTCTTTCCCCCTTTCTCCTGAACTTGTACGCTGGATTGTACTTGTTGATGGTCCTTGAGGTGGTTCAGGTTCACTAAAAAAAAAAATTAAAAAAAGTTATCAAACTTATTTCACATTAGGAAGAGAAAACGGTGACTCTGTGGTAACAAGCATTCAAATCTAGTACGAAGGTCCCTGGTTCAATCCCAAGCAATATCAGTTTGTGATGGACAACAATCATGACATGAATTTCCTCGTGGGTTTCAGTTTCCTACCACATTCTCACATCACCAATACTTCCTTAATCATTTACTTTCAAAGTCATCCGTCTTCTTTAAACCTACAAGACATAATGCGGGATGTTAAACTAAAAGGTTTCATTACACACTGAAGCAGTACTACTTACGTATTTTAGATCAAAAATAATTACTATTTGAGTACGAAGGACTTTTTTTTTTAATGTCTTGAAACCGGAAGTAGAGGTGATTCGTTTGCCGCACGTACTTGTATATATAACTACCCCGCACTACCCCGCAAATTGAAATGGGGTTTGAACGCTTAAATAAATATTTTTTTTTTCGTAAGTTTTAAGATCAATATTACATTAAGTTTTTCTATTAAGGGTCTATTCACACTATGGGCTAATTTACATTTGAAATGATGCTTTTATGTTCTAATTTCCTATTATAGTTATGAGGCAGTTTTATCTTAAATTCTCGCTCACGTTTTCTCACCAAAGAGTATGAAGCGTTTCATTAAGTATATCACTCACATTCTTAGTTGATGTGTGATATACTTAATGAAACGCTTCATACTCTTTGGTGAGAAAACGTGAGCGAGAATTTAAGATAAAACTGCCTCATAACTATAATAGGAAATTAGAACATAAAAGCATCATTTCAATATATAAAACTCTGTGATATAAAACTCAAAACTTTCCACTTCTTTTAAAGATAAGGATCAGTCGTTACGGACTAAATTAACCCACAAACGCCCAAGACCAGTTTTATTCGTTAGCAACTGCCTTGAACAATACCGTGTTACATCGAAAACCTGAGAGGAAAACTGAACGAAATTCGTACAACAAGAGAACGGGTAGTATGCCTGAAGTGGAACAACGGTGGTTTGGCTAAATGAATGATATAGCCCGTGTAACGTAGTGAGAAATAAAGTGGGTCACTGGTGGCACAAGGGGCGTTTGTGGGTTAAAGTAAAGTTTATCATGATTCACGTTAGCTATAGCAGTTAAAACATACTAGGAGATAAAGTGAGGCACAGTGGGTCAGTTCTAGAGCTTTACCCCTTACTCTAAAGGCTGTAGGCTCGATCGCACACCATGTAGGTTTTTGGTGGTGGACGCGTTGTGCCGATGGATTTTCTCAGAGTTTTCCCTTTTCCTCACAGTTTCCGTTCCCACCAATTGTTGCACAACCATTCATTTACAATTATTAGTAGTCTCGTTTAACCTATAGGGCATAATCGTAGACTTAAAATAAAAAAAAAAAAAATATTTCAATATCATGCTAGCCAATACAATCATGTATTCACTAGATTATAATTCTAATGGTAAGAAAAATTTGTTAAGTGATTTTTTTCTTTTTCTTTTTATCTTTGTGTTTGTTTATCTGTTTAAGTCAAAGGAATGATGATGAAATGAAAAAGTGCATGGAATATAGAGAGAATCGAGAAAGCCTATACATATACCGTTATCCACAATAGACTGAAATGAATCAGAGACTCCTAGTGCCAGAGATGAGCGATCTATATATACTAAGTCACTCAAAAGAAAATAAAAAGAAAGAAAAACTCAATCAAAATGACATATAGTAATGAGTTTACTCAATTATGTATTGTTGTATGATACTATGAGTACGGTGTTCAGGGGCGGATCCAGGACCGACTTCTGGGGGGGGGGCGGTGAGTTGTCATACTGCTATTTTTAAGGGCTCCAAACTTGATTGGCTTTATTTATATATATAAAATAAGAAAGTTTCCTCTTCTGGGGGGAGCAATCGCCCCGATCGCCACCCCTGGATCCGCCCCTGACGGGGTTTGTCTGTCACTGTCGGTTTCTTTCATTTCCAACTTTATTTACTTTTTCATGGGATTACAAAAAAGAATTATATGTAAGTAGTCGTGCTTTTAATGGTAAAATACGCAGTTTCTATGGTTTGAAATGGAGTACATCTGACAAAAAGTACAGATAAATGTGAACGACAGTTGAATCATGTAAGGAATTTGCATTTTGTGTAACTATACTCCTAAAAATTTAATTCAATAATTTAGTTAAACGTTTGAGGTACGTATATATAGCCAATATATTTTTGTAGTTTATAGTATTCAGTGTACTGGAACATGTTCCAAGTTAATTTACAAACAAAGGTTGGGTTTGTGTGGTCGGAGTACTTAATAAATACAGTCAGTAGCGTAACTTGAAAGAAATTAAATGAAATCTTTGACTTTTACGTCCCACGGTTATGCCGGCTAGGTTAAAGGAGGAAGTGATGAGAAATGAATGAAATGAAGAAAGTGGGAGGAAACGAGAGAATCTCGAGGAAATCCGCGCATACGGTGTTTGACCACCACAAAGTTTACTTGGCGCGAGCTGGGATCGAACCACGGACCCCATGCACCAGAGGTGAACGCTCTACCACTGAGCCAGCATGAGTGCAGTTATTCAGTAAGATATACACACAATACGTTTCGCTTAAGTGAGAAGCGATTAATTCTCCGAAATGAACAACTAAAATTAAATTGATTATCTCAAAAGTTGTTAAAGAGTTCGACGCCACGTGAAATCTACGTTTATTTATTTATTTATTTTAAGAAGAAACGTATTCTTTATAAATCGTCCAAAATATTCGCACCATCGGCTAAGAAGACGAATGTGTTCCTCAGATATTTACCAAGGAACTGGATTTGTTATTATATTCTATATAAAAAACAAGATTCGATTTGGCAAACACATAAAAGAAATAAATAAAAGGAAAACAGAACTCCGATCAATATAATAAAAGCAAGTTATTACTTTTAAATCCGAAATATTAAATTAGTGATAGAAGGTTGTAGTGTTCCACATTGATATTTTTTACTAAAATGTCATAGTAGCATTAAGTGAGTGGTATGTTTATGTAAAAACTATCCGTAATTTTAACACGTTACCTACGACCCTCTTCACAATGACTACTGCAGTGAGCTGTACAGGTAAGTAGCATATTACGTTTTTCATTTTTCGGCAGACAGCAATTACTAGAGAACACCAAGAACCCACTGTAGTAAGGTGTAAATTAAAATATTAAATTACAGACTACCTTACAAGGGAAGCCATGTAAGAGCTTCACATAAATCAGTGACAAACAGAGAGGAGTCCGGTTCGACTGTTCCGAAAAAAAAAAAAAACTTACAGAGTATTTGTATTGAAAGTAACACATATGGAAAAGTAACACAAGTTAACTAAACTCAGAGGTTTTTAAGAAATGTGTAAATATAACAGTTCTTGTTTAGAAATGAAATAAGTTTAACGTCCCACGTTATGCCCGTTAGGCTAAGGGAGACGATGATTTGGACAAGTGAGTGATGATGGAAGAATTGGTGGAATGAAATGTGAGAGGAAACAAGAGTGCCCCGAGAAAATCCAGACACGATATTGTCCACTACAAACTTACTTGGTCATGATCGAACCAGAGACCCCAAGTACCTGAGGCAAACTCTGTACCACTTTTTAAACTTGATTAACTACTTATTACTATGACTTACTTCATTTTTACTCTTTTTTCCAGTAACATAACGACAGGGACATTAACACAGAAACAGCTCCTTCGTGGCTAAGCGGTGCACGAAGGCGTGGGAGACCCGGGTTTGATTCCCGGCGGGAGATCATGTGGTTCGGATTTCACGTTAAGCAGTAGGTCCACGTCTTATATTGTCTCCCTGCTGAATGGGGCGTTAAACTCAAAATCAACTCAACGAACAGAAACATCGAGGACAGTTAAAATTTCAAAGGCTCTCCAACCGCGAATCGACCCGGTACACTAAAGGCAAATGTGCTAGCCGCTACACCAGCGGGGAGGGCTTACTGAGCCACTATGCTCCCCAGTCCTTGTTTAGAGTAATATACCAATTTTGAACTTCAGGGTCCTTTTTCGCATGCTACTTGTTTCATAAAAGTCCGTATTTGCAATTCTGGAATTCGTGATAATGACAGCCACCCAACATAGGGTATAAGAGTCATAATAATTTGATTTCTTGGCTTACTCTTACTTAAAAACGTTATAACTAATTTCCCTTGTCTTTCTTTGATATGAGAAACAGTCCAATTCTACAGAGAAAATCAACTAGGGGAGAAGGTTTACCTTTTCGTTCTGAGAGGAAACAATCGGACTAAGTAAAACCAAAAAAGAAAAAGAAAAAGAAAAAGAAGCACTTTTGATGCCATAATGGAAGATAGTCTATAGCTTCTTTTGTGGGGCTCTACGTTATCTGCACATACCATCTATATCATATCATCTATTTAAATATGTTAACAATATGTTTACCTTAGCCCATCTGTGCCTTCAAGAGAGAGCACTAAAGAACTATCAATGATTTTTCAGGAACACGTCCAATACTTTCATACAATGATGTTACGTTGCAGCTATTATTATTGCAGCTTGTGGAAGCTCTACAAGATACAGTCTTCCTGCCTGTAATACTTTTCTGGCAGTTTCGTCATCAATTTAGTGATTGGTAATACGTAATGACCATGACCTGATGGACCGTAATGCTCGGAGGGATGGGCAAGCGGGTATTCCCCACCCCTCAGTTTTGAAAACTATGTACTTGTATTTACGGGAATTAAAAAAAAATGCAATATTAACTAATTAACACTTAGATTGAGGTTTGCCAAACACTGGTAAATTTTGCCTTTCCCTAAATTTTTTATTTGTGGGTGTCCATGGTAATGTCTGCATGGTATGAATTTCATCCCCTTCCGTTATTAAATTGCATTTTTCTATAATTTTTCAGCAGTATAGTGTGGTTGTAGTAAATGCTCCTATATTTTTCGCTCTTTATTTTAAATAATATATGATTTTTTACGAATTACTCTGCGTTGTGATTATTATGCGATTAATAATAAAAATAAATCTTTTCATCTTCCCTCTTGCTTTCTAAGTAGCTCTCTCTCCCTACATACATACACACATACGTTGTATTTATAAAGAAACATGATTGTAAAAGACACTTACCTTGGTTTGTCCAGGGTTTCTTCTTCCATAAGTACATCGTCTTCGAATGATGGAACTTTTTCCGGATTCACTGATATTGTAGGATGCTGGCCTTTTAAATGTTTCCATAATACACTTGTGCTACCTTTGTTCTTTATTTTAACCTTGCAATATTTACATATTGCACTTTCTGTGGAAATCTCTTTAGTAAAATGCTTCCAAATTTGACTTCTTCCCATTTCAGAGTATAGCGAACTTAACCGCCTGAAAGAGCTGATGTAAATGGTAACAAATTCTTCTATTCAGACCCTCTTCCAAAACTTGATGTTAGCTTCACATTCAAAACAATTATTTTATTCTTAGAAAATAAACTTCACTATTCTCTCATAAACAAATGAAAGATCTCTTAGATAAGACCCTTCGAATCGCAAGAATACTAGACAAAACAAACTTTATTTATTTTAGTTTCTAACTCACTTTAGTCCAACCATCAACAAATTTAATAATGAATGCCTTTCACTTCGAAGGTATAACAAAAAATATAGACTGGTTGATATGGCACCAGAGTAGATTTTTAAACATACACAAGAGAATTTCTGGATAGCGATATGGTTGTGTAGTATATGTATATTATTAGGTAAAAAAAAAAAGTATGTGTTGTATGATATTTATCACCTATTATGGTTTGCCCTTCTGAAGTCGAGGGTTTGTTGAAGGAGTAAATAAAAAAAAATATTTCTTTCTGTTGATCTTTCCTTCACCCTCCAGGTTTTTTCTAATATACGTTGTAGGACGTAACCAACACATATTCATGTATCGTATCATTGATGTGTTTTGTATTTTGTATATTAAAATGTTCAAAAATACTTAACACATTCGAATGTGATCTCAGGTTCAATTTTCGGTGGAGACATACATGAGACAATTGGGAGCTAAAACAATATGAAAACATTATTTAAAAGTCAGGAAATTGATATCAAACCTTAATCAATCTGTTAGGGCCGTAAGGCTGTAGTTAAATTAACCCAAACTTTCATCAAGATATGCACGTCATTATGACAAGATATTATGTCATTATTGTTTATTTACTATAAGCTACCAGATACATCCTCAGATGCTATTTTACACTGTAGTAATCAACAGATGAAAACAACATTGGAAAAGGAAGTGGAAGGAAGGTTTCCAGAGCCTTAGATTAAGGTACTATCCCAGCATTTGCCTAGTGTAATTAAGGAAGAACCCTTTAAAATCCTCAGTCAGGATGGCCGGTCTCCGGATTTGAACCCGGTATCACCCAATTGCGAAGCAAGAATCCTGTAAGGCCCGGTTTTGTAAACGGGCACACTAAGCACGTGCCCATGGGCGCAACATCCGTTCAAAGAAACATAGGTAAAACTAGAAAAAAAAACGGAAAACGAGGGGGAAATAAAACGCCCTTCAACTAAAAGAATGCTAAAAATAACTAAATTTAGAGCTACGAAAGATGAATTTTATTGAAAATAATGTTTTTCATAATGATTAATTGTGCTAATTATGAACATGAATTAGAAAGAAAACAAGTAGTGCTGAGTTCCGCAAACCAATTGAAAAGAAAATGTTGAATAAAATGTAACAAAAAAAAAAAAAACAAACGGAATTTAAGATAATTAAAACAAATTAACTCCTGGCGTAACAGTCTTTTAGGATTTGGACCTACCAGCGGGCTTATATTCCAAATGGGGATGTGTGGTCAGCGCCACGACACCCTAATGCCGGCTTTCTAGACTGGAGTCCGCTACCTCTTACTTAAGATAACTCCCCAATTTTCCTCACGATGGACATCGAAATTGTTGAGTGCCTCTCCGGAAATTGAACCCATGACCATGGGCACCGAAGGCACGCCCTAACCACTGTTTTTTATATATAAAAAGGTAACCGCTTTTTATCAGGTTGTTTAACCTGTTGAACGCTTTGCACAGATTACACTGTAACCATTATGACACAACACAGACATAGAAGTAAACGAGGGCAGTTAAAAACACCTATGCCCAAAGCGGGATTTGAATCCAAGACATTCACAGCAAACAATCCACAGCCTAATGCAGCAGACCACTCGACTATGACTGTCGGGTTTCCTCGGCTAATCCGTAGTACATTTAAAGTAACTGATTATTTTAAAAGTTGCTCCTAAATACTGACAATCTAAGTCTTATGCATCAAGTATTTCCTGCGATAATACCATACACTCTCCGTTTTCTATAGACGAAAAGCTATAGTTACCCACATTATCTAATACAGAAATAAGTTCTGATTCTCTAATAGCTGCTAATGGTGATATTCAAGGCTCACCGAAGCATGCTCCCAAACCCAAACTGAGATATTGATGTCACTGGAACCCCTGAAAAGTCATTGTGGGTAACTGAATTGCCCACTTGTTAGGATGAAGGGCGATGGTGATGTGAAATGCGGGGCTGTCAGAGGTACTACTTATGATAATTGGATTTATAATATTCTATGTTGCCGTAAACCCTCTTCAAGAAGATAACTGTTAATCTTAGCTTTGAAAATGTTACATAAGGAGTTTTATTGCTATCATTAGGTTGCATTAGAAATTATCAGATTTATTTTAACGCATAACTTTCACATCTCTTCTGATTTACGAATATTTAAATCGCGATTATCCCCTTAAGGTCAATTAGTGATATTTTAAATCATTTCGAACCAACTTTATATATGGTTAATCTTGTTATATGGAAATAATTGAGACCAGAAGCAGTCTACAGGCTAAGTCCAAAAGAATCTTGGCCGGCCTCCTAATAAACCACGTCTTTCAGCAAGGTGAATTGTGGCAATCCGATACCCACATGAGGAAATCTTCGGTTCAGTGTGAAAGCTTCCATAGGAACCAGCACTCTAATAAAGTGGAATGTGCTTTGCTAAATTTTATTCAATGTGAAAATACCTAACTTTATTGCTAAAAAGAAAAGGCCTTTATTTCAAACAAGTCATCATTACAGTTTTCTTATTTGAACACAACACTCATGAAAAGTCATGTTAAAGCGCAACTTGCCCCTGAAAAAGAATACTTATCTGTTTTTAGTTTCTCGTGTTCCCCAAAAGTACATGCGGAATTAGTACAAGTGCCTTCCGCTCGCATTACCTAGGTACAAACGGCTACGATCTTGGTACTAGCACATGTTTCGGTTTCTAGATCTCAAATATTTATCTTTCAGCCTGATTCTATGTATGAATCCGAAATTTCGAATCTAGATAAGGGACACGAAAATTCATTTTTATTCTTGGTGCTTATATTGTGATTTACTAAATAATTATTAAATTTAATTGTAAGGTATACATTTGATATTTTGAACAGAATGAGCAAGATAAATATGAGTAAAAACTAGTCAATACTTGTCTTAACTGTTTATATTTTCTTAACTGTCAATGAAATAGGTGTATTGAGGAATTTTAAATATTTGAGTCTTGTATTCCGGTTTCAAATATAAATGTGTATTTCATCTCGGTCCTGCAACTGGGTGGACCTAGATTCGACATTCGAACTCTCATCCGGATCAAATCAGATTTTTTTTTAGTAAGGCAAGCATTTGATCTTTAGTGTAGAATGAAGGAGACAAATAGACTTGTCAATATCGTCTTAATTTTCTGTTTTCTTCTTCACTATCAGGACTTCGTGAAATTACTTTCGGCGAATTTTAGATATCACAATTTGGGTAGGATGTGGGTTTGGATAAGAATCAAGATCTGAGATCCGGATTTCGGATCCAGATACGAATTTCGAACCCAGATCCGAGATCCGAAACCAGATCCGAGATTCGAGATCCGGATCCAGATCCGAGATTCGAGATCCGGATCCAGATTCGAGATTCGGATTCAGATTCGAGATCCGGATCCGGATCCAGATCCGAAATCCGAGATCCGGATCCAGATCCGAGATCCGGATCCGGCCATCCCTACCGTCAAGCCGAAGTAGAGGGAGGCAGAAGATGACGTGAAAAAATTAAATGAAATATTTAAGTTTAACATTCCACGATTAGCAAGGGCGCCGATTTTTCTGTAATTTGGGGAGGGAGGGCTCATTGAGATGCAGAAGGTATATATATATATATATATATATATATATATATATATATATATATATATATATATATAGATAGATAGATAGATAGATAGATAGATAGGTAGATAGATAGATAGATAGATAGATAGATAGATAGATAGATAGATAGATAGATAGATAGATAGATAGATAGATAGATATAGATATATATCTGAAGATTTATAGACAAATTGCACCCTAATTATCCCAAATATAGTATATTCATAAATACATTAGGGGAGTCCACATGAGCTTTGAGAGGCCCGTGCTCTTAGCCCCCAGGATCGGCGCCCTTGATGATTATCCCCGTTAGTCTAAGGGAAACAAATGATAAATACAAATGAATGATGATGGAAGAATTGCTAAAATAAAAGTGTTGGAACAAACGGAAGTACCACAAGAAAACCCACGGACACGATGATGTCCAAAACTACCTTAGCCAGGTGTCGAAGCAGGAACTCCACGCACCGGAAGTAAGCGCTCTCCCTCTAAGTCATCATGTACCATGAGAGAATGTGGAGAGAGAAGCCTTAGTGCATGGACGGTGTGTCTCACTTAATCAAAACGTTGGAGAGTCATTTGTCTAGCACGTTCTGGGGTGAGTATTTCTGGTCCAATCTGATTGGCGAATCAGTGGAAAGTTATTCTAGATGCAATTTGATTGACTGATCACTTTCAAATCTTTGCTTCATATTTTTTTATGAGTTTCAAAACTTTTGCTTAACATTTTTCAATCATTTAATTTTAAAGTTCAATTTTAAATTTTTAGTTTTAACATTTTTGTTTAAAACTTTTATTTTGAAATTTTTTTTAGTTTGATTTTTTTAATTTGAAAATTTTGTTTTAACTTTTCCATCGCTGTTTTATTTTTGATTAAACACTTTTTTAACTAAAATTTTCAAAGTTGAAAATGTTTGTACACTATGAAGCTTTGTTCCATATTTCACAGTTTCTTCCTTCGACTCCTCTAAGCTTGGTTGTCCTCTCCTGTAATCAATATGCGGATAATCTGAAGACTGAATGTCAATGCGAAGAGGTAAGGTGTGGACTGTTGCGTATGCAAGCTCAGTTTTTGACAAGAGACCTACCAGTAATGGCAGAATGCGTATGATGATGATGATGATGAGTGTATAAACTTCATATATAAATATTTATTTTATTATTAACCACTGCGCATCAATCGCATCTTTCTAGTCATGTCTCTGTAGTTCAGACATTTGTCCCGAATAAATTCCTACGTTATAATGCCGGCTTTATATTTGGGTAGACCTATTAGTATCAGCTTATCATTTGTGTTTTATTATTATTATTATTATTATTATTATTATTATTATTATTATTATTATTATTATTATTATTATTATTATTATTATTATTATTATTTTTATTATCATCCTAGGACATGGTAACACAGTGGCAGGGTGATTATTTATTGCGCGAGAGGTACTTGCTACGAATCCAGGCCATGTCACTCTGTGGTGCACAACACTGTGCTCGTGGATTTTTTCGGGAGTTCACTTCTCTCCTTCCAAGTTCTCGTTCTACCCCCAATCACTGCATAATCACACACTTTTATTAATCATCCATCTTTTATAGCCTACAGCGAACAATCGTAGGATATAAAACTTTATTTTATTGTTTTTAATATAATTGGGTTGGTGTCATCGGCAGTGACGGTGTATGAGAAAAGACCTGTAGTTTAAAGTAAGAACTTAACCACGGTAATGCATTCAGTAGTCGTTCACTTTGAATCCAACTCCGAACTCCATACACCAAAGGCACATGCACTTGACACTCATCAGCGATGAGAGATTTATTATTATTATTATTATTATTATTATTATTATTAGTAGTAGTAGTAGTAGTAGTAGTAGTAGTAGTAGTAGTAGTAGTAGTAATAATAATAATAATAGTAGACATCCCAATTCTGCTATGCGTAAGTTTGGAAATCTTATCTAACGGTTTTGTCCGCCCGTTTGTCTGTCGACAGGAATCAAGGCAAAAACGGTAAGAGATACCGATTTGCTACTTTTTGTAATCAGTTCAGTGTCCTAAGAAGAGGCTCCATCTCTTCTGATGACGCTCCATTCAAATCGGAAGTGGAGTTGCGGTGGCTCAGTTGTAGAGCGTTCACCTCCGGTGCTTGGGATCCCTGGTTCAATCCCAGCTCGCGCCGTGTAGACTTTGTGCTGGACAAACACCGTGCTCGTGGGTACTCTTGGGGTTCTTCCGTTTCCTCCCACTTTCATCATTCCACCATTTCATTCATTTCTCATCATTATCGACCCCTTTAGCCTAACCGGCATAACCGTGGAACGTAAAACTTAAAGATTTCATTTCGTTTCATAATAAAAATGGTAACAGATGGCAAGATTTTTTTGCAATGACTCAGTGGGTCAAGACCAGCGGCGCCACTCTGTCTTCAACATTGGGGTGGGGAGCTGGTAAGACCGTACCTTTTTTTTAAGTGCTGTTCAAAATATTTATGAAGTTGAAAAACAATGAAATGGAGGACCAGGGAATAAAGTTGTCTTCAACATTGGGAAGTGGTAATATTTGAGGGTTATTCTGGGGGAGGGGGAGATAAGACTCATATTACAATAGATGAAGTTGATTTCTGAGGTGAAACTGTTGTATAGCCCTATTATACAGGGTGGCCTAAAAGTAGGTAGGGTCTATAGACCCCTGCATTGATTAAGTATAACATTCTAGTTTATGGGTTTATTTCCTTCAGCTCTTCCGAGCTTAATAAGTAAAAACACATTAAGAACCAATAATAAAAAAACTAAGTCTTCCTGATGAATAACAATAAGAAATGATATAAAATGCAATGAGCTAATCAGTACGGTACTGTATACCTACTTTTGGGCCACCCTGGGGGGCCGCGGTGGCTCAGAGGTAGAGCGTTCACCTCCGGTGCTTGGGGCCCCGGATTCGATCCCAGCCGCCGTCAAGTGAACTTTGTGGTGGACAAACACCGTGTGCGTGGGTTTCCTCGGGGTTCTTCCGTTTCCTTCCACTTTCTTCATTCCACCATTTCATTCATTATTCATCATTACCGTCTCTTTTAGTCTCACCGGCATAACCGTGGGACTTAAAACTCAGAGATTTCATTTCATTTCATTTGGGCCACCCTGTATATCAGGCGATGTAGATAAAGTGGCAGTAGGACACAAATTATCACATTTCTGCGCAAAATAAAAAAACACATTTCAAATCGGTTTTTTTGGGGGGGACAGTCCCCCTTATCCCCTCGTGATTTTCGCCACTGCTCAACACAACATATTATGACTATCCATAAAAATCTTCCAAATCTGGAACGAGTTCGAATTTACTATACTTTCGATTTCAATACTGGTTTTAACGTTTATCGCCATAGAACGATAATAATAATAGATAGCGAGAAGGTTTTTTTTTGGGGGGGGGACGATTCAACGTCTTAGGACAACATATTATGATTATCTACAAAAGTCTATCAAAACCGAGTTCAAATTTACGATTATGTCCGGTTTCAAAACTGATTCCGTAAAGCAAAAACGATAAATGCTATCAAGATGTGCTTTCTTCGCAATCGATTCAGCGTTCCAATAATAGGTTCCAACTATTTCATTAACTCTCTTTTTAAGCTGGAAGTAGTGGTCTTGCGTTGCGTAGTTGCAAATGCTCTCGCCTTCGGTGTGAGCGGTTCCTGGTTCAATTCCTGGTGGAGACACGAGCTCGAAAAGGTGTAACAGCTTTTTTCAGGCAATCCATAATGACTGAGATTTTCCCTGGGTTTCCCTCATTCACACCACGCAAATGTCGGGATGGTACCATAATAGCCTTAGGGCGCTTCCTTCCTCCCCCCATTCTTTTCTTCCTCCCCAATTCCTCGGGTAGTGTGATCGCCAAAGGCCGACATCCCTCATGTGTGACAGGCTAAATGGCCATAAATGCCGATAGCCCAGAAATCTAATTCCTAATCCTAATCAAACCGGAAGTGGTTAAATTAGCCATTTCTAGTTTCAGCGTTTATCGCCATAGAACGAAAATAGTAACAAATAGCAAGTAACTGTCTTTTTGCAAACTATTCAGGCTCTCAAATCCACATATCATGACTACCCATACCCAAAACGCTCTATCGAGAAT
This sequence comes from Thermobia domestica, assembly GCF_964235325.1. Lineage (NCBI taxonomy): Eukaryota > Metazoa > Arthropoda > Insecta > Zygentoma > Lepismatidae > Thermobia > Thermobia domestica. The sequence continues at coordinate 114,443,625 of NC_137469.1, read as the reverse complement.
GGAAATGGTTCAAATTTACTATTACTTCCGGATTCAATTCTGATTTCCGTAAAGCAAACATGGTAAAAGCTAATCAAGATGCTGTGTTTTGCAATCGATTCAGCATCCCAAGAATATGTTTCTTCTCCTCCTTTAGCCCACTATTGAAACCGGAAGTGGTTGAAATAAACTGTGCTTGGTTTCAATCTTTATCGCCATATAATAAAAAGAGTAAGAGATATCAAGTAATGGCTTTTTGGTATGTGTTTAGTGTTCGAGTAACTGATTATATCTTTCATTTTATTATTCTATTTCAACCAGTACTTACAGAAGCGCTACTTCAATGGACAGAGAGAGCAACAAACGAAGATGTTTTAAAACGGATAGGAGAGAAGAGGACGCTTCTAGCCACCATCTTTTGTAGAAAGGCCAATTGGATTGGACACATCTTGCGAAGAAATTGTCTTCTTCATACCGCCATAGAAAGAAAGATAGAATGGAAGCGAGGAATAGGAGGAAGAAAAACACAGCTGATCGATGATTTGTAAAAAAGAAGAAAATATTGGGGCTTCAAAGAGGAAGCTAAAGATCGAGAAACGTGGAAGAAAGATTTCCAGGCCCAAATATAAAATTAAAAAAAAAAAAAAAAACTTATTAGTCCCATTACCTGCCAAAAGGCAGAATACTTAATAAAAATAATATAACTTCAAATTTGAGTATAGAGTTCGGATTTTTTTGGAAGTCTTAGTTTCACGCTGTGAAACAATACTCATTTATAATAATAATAATAATAATAATAATAATAATAATAATAATAATAATAATAATAATAATAATAATAATAATAATAATAATAATAATAATAATAATAATAAATCGATAGAATGCGAATGTGGGAGGAAACGGAATTAGCAGTTAGAAAACCCAGACACGATGTTGTCCACCACAAACTTACTTGGTCGGAGACCGAACCAGGGACCCCATAAACTAGAGAGAAGCGCTCTACCATTAAGCCACCGTGCCTCCTCCTAGTGTATTCATCATGGGTCCTGAAACGTTAATATGTATCCGCATGTTATTATTTGTTAATAAATTTACCTCTAAACCCAGGTAGGTGGAGAATCTGTGGTGGACAACACGTGTTCGTTGCTTTTTTTCAGGAGTTCACTTCTCTCCTTCCAAATTCTCATTCCACCCCAATACTGCATAATCACACACTTTTATTAATCGTCTATCTTTATTAGCCTACAGGGAATAATCATAGCATGTACAACTTTATTTTATTGTTTTTAATATAATTGGCAGTGCGGGTATATGAGAAAAGACCTGCAGTTTAAAGTGGCAACTTAACCACTGTAATGCATTCAGTAGTCACTCACTTTGAATCGAACTCCGGACTTCGTACACCAAAGTCACATGCACTTCACACTAATCAGCGAAGAGAGATTTTATTATTATTATTATTATTATTATTATTATTATTATTATTATTATTATTAGTAGTAGTAGTAGTAGTAGTAGTAGTAGTAGTAGTAGTAGTAGTAGTAGTAGTAGTAGTAGTAGGTCTAGTAATGGACTTCCAAATTCTGCTATGCGTAAGTTTGGAAATCTTATCTAACGGCTTTGTCCGCCCGTTTCTCTGTCGACAGGTATCCAGGCATAAACGGTAAGAGATACCGATTTGCGACTTTTTGTAATCAGTTCAGTGTCCTAAGAATAGGCTCCATCTCTTCTGATAACGCTCTATTCAAATCGGAAGTGATGCGTGGTGGCTCAGTGGTAGAACGTTTACTTACGGTGCTTGGAGTCCCTGGTTTAATCCCCTACGGTGCTGGACAAACACCGTGCTCGTGGGTTTTCTCGGGGTTCTCCCGTTTCCTTCCACTTTCTTCATTCCACCATTTCATTTATTTCTCATCATCACCGTCTCCTTTAGCCTAAGCGGCATACCCGTGGGACGTAAAACTTAAAGATTTCATTTCATTTCAAATCGGAAGTGATTCAAATTAGTCATTTCCGGTTTAGACGTTTAAAGCCATAGAATAAAAAACATAACAGATAGCAAGATTTTATTTTGTTTTTTATTTATTTATTTATTTATTTTATTTTTATTTTTTCAAATTTATTTATTTGTTTATTTTGCAAATGATTCAGTGGGTCAAGACCAGCGGCGCAACTCTATCTACAACATTCGGGGAAAGGAGTGGTAAGACCGTTATTTTTTTTTTTTTTTTTTTTTTTAGCGAGGTTCAAAATATTTATGAAGTTGAAAAACAATGAAGTGGAGGATCGGGGGAACAGAGTTGTCTTCAACATTGGGAAGTGGGCAGACTTGAGGCTTCTTCTGGGGGAGGGGAGAGATGAGACTCATATTACGATAGATGAATTTGATTTCTGAGGTGAAACTGTTGTATAGCCCTATTATATATCAGGCGATGTAGATAAAGTGGCAGTAGCACACAAATCATCACATTTCTACCCAAAAACACATTTCAAATTGGATTATATGGGGGACAGTCCCGACAGTTCCAAGATTTCGGGGGACATGTCCCCCTTATCACCCCTGGATTTGCGCCACTGCTCAAAATAACATATCATGACTATCCATAACAACCTACCAAATCTGGAAAATGTTCGAATATACTATACTTTCGATTTTAATACTGGTTTTAACGTTTATCGCCATAGAACGATAATAATAATAGATAGCGAGAAGGTTTTTTTTTTGGGGGGGGGGACGATTCAACGTCTTAGGACAACATATTATGATTATCTACAAAAGTCTATCAAAACCGAGTTCAAATTTACGATTATGTCCGGTTTCAAAACTGATTCCGTAAAGCAAAAACGATAAATGCTATCAAGATGTGCTTTCTTCGCAATCGATTCAGCGTTCCAATAATAGGTTCCAACTATTTCATTAACTCTCTTTTTAAGCTGGAAGTAGTGGTCTTGCGTTGCGTAGTTGCAAATGCTCTCGCTTTCGGTGTGAGCGGTTCCTGGTTCAATTCCTGGTGGAGACACGAGCTCGAAAAGGTGTAACAGCTTTTTTCAGGCAATCCATAATGACTGAGATTTTCCCTGGGTTTCCCTCATTCACACCACGCAAATGTCGGGATGGTACCATAATAGCCTTAGGGCGCTTCCTTCCTCCCCCCATTCTTTTCTTCCTCCCCAATTCCTCGGGCAGTGTGATCACCGAAGGCTAAATGACCATAAATGCCGAGAGCCCAGAAATCTAATTCCTAATCCTAATCAAACCGGAAGTGGTTAAATTAGCCATTTCTAGTTTCAGCGTTTTTCGCCATAGAACGAAAATAGTAACAAATAGCAAGTAACTGTCTTTTTGCAAACTATTCAGGCTCTCAAGGTAACATACCATTACTACCAGTACCCAAAGCACTCTACCGAGAATGGAAATGGTTCAAATTTACTATTACTTCCGGATTCAATTTCGACTTTCGTAATGGAAACATGGTAAACGCTAATCAAGATGCTGTTTTTTGCAATCGATTCAGCATCCCAAGAATATGTTTCTTCTCCTCCTTTAGCCCACTATTCAAACCAGAAGTGGCTGAAATAAACTATGCATGGTTTCAATCTTTATTGCCATAAAATAAAAATAGTAAAAGATAGCAGATAATGGCTTTTTGGTATGGGTTCAGCGTTCGAGTAACAGGTTATATCTTTCATTTTATTACTCTACTTCAGCCAGTACTTACAGAAGCGCTACTTCAATGGACAGAGAGAACAACAAACGAAGATGTTTTAAAACGGATAGGAGAGAAGAGGATGCTTCTAGCCAGCATCCTTTGTAGAAAGGCCAATTGGATTGGACACATCTTGCGAAGAAATTGTCTTCTTCACACCGCCATAGAAAGAAAGATAGAAGGGAAGCGAGGAATAGGAGGAAGAAGAACACAGCTGATAGATTATTTGAAAAATAGAACATATTGGAAGTTAAAAGAGGAAGCTGAAGATCGATAAACTTGGAAGAAACATTTCCAGGCCCAAATATAAAATTGAAAAAAAAAATCCTCATTAGTCCCAGGACATGCCGAAAGGCAGAATACTTAATAATAATAATAATAATAATAATAATAATAATAATAATAATAATAATAATAATAATAATAATAATAATAATAATAATAATAATAATAATAATTATTATTATTATTATTATTATTATTATTATTATTATTATTATTATTATTATTATTATTATTATTATTATTATTATTATTATTATTATAAGTTGGTTGACTGAATTACGTCCTTTGTCAGCAAGGAGGCTAGCATATATAAAGAAGTACAGTTTCTTTAAAGACATTTGCTGCCTCCCATCATAAATCCAACTGGACTACATATACAAATGGATTTAACGGTTCTCACAAGATCAGCGATGAGGAATTATTATTGTTATTACACGGAGAAAAATGTATAATCCAGTCGGCATGTAAATGCTGTTTTTACCAGATTACGCACGTCACCGCATTAAGTAATGTTGTTTCATCCCGTAGTACGATCTACACCACCGTCCAGCGAAAAATTTGTATTGTGGGACCCCCATTTACAAATCTAGAATTAACGCCATACCCATTCCGACGGTGGTAACTTACGTATATAATGTTGTTACCACCTTCCTACGAGTGTCCCCTCTTGGTTCTTTCTAAATCTGTGACTCCCTACTTTACGAGGGTAATAAGACGTCATATCATTCTGTGAGAAGGAAAGAGAGGAAAGATGTTTTTAATACGAAATCTAATTTGGCATGGTGTTCCCACCTGCTTTACTTTTACACATGAAATTACATTACATAAGGAGCGCACCCGCGTAAATACGATGTATCCACACGGAAATCCTAGTCCTTTTTTTCTCAGTGTATCCTAGCACGAAAACATCATTTTTTTTTTTTTTTTTTTTTTTTTTTCCAACTCATCAACTGCCACAGGAAACCACTGTGTGCAAATCCTTTTCGGAATCAACATGTCGGAAATAATAAAAACATTTGATTGCTCTTTCAAGTGTACCGAAACTAACGAAGCTTTGGCTGAAGTAAACAGAAATCACATGTCTAGAATCTTCTTCAGTTAACACAGCGGTAAACAAGTGAGATCACCCGTGGCAGGCACTTGTGTACTGTTTACCACAGAGCAATTATTTTACTATTCAAACTTCCTTTCATTTAAATGTGTCGGTAAATGTCAAAAATGGACTTTAAAAAATAGCAGGTGGCCAAGAAGGAAATCAGGGCATAGGTTAAATACGTGTATGCTTATCAGTGTAGTAACCGCTGTTCTTTTATCTCACCCACTCCTTACACAAAATGGCGCCAATGTTCTCTCGCGGCCAGTAGAATCTTTTTTTTTTTTTTTTTCCAAGGCGTAGCATGAAGTACAAATAAGGAAATGTCTCTGCTCTTCCCTTGGCTTCCTCTGAATTTTCTAAATCTTGATCTCGTGTATCCTTGTGGTAAATACAAGGGAGTAGCCACAGGGGATAAATGAGGGCACGTCCCCAACCAAACGGTTCCCTATCTCTTCTTCCAAATGGAGTTTGTCTTTTATGTATTTATTAAATTTGCTTAATACTAACAGCACACTACCAAAATATAAATCAATGGTTTGACAGTTTTTAGAAACTACTTTAGAATGGTGTTTTAACATGTCAAAAAGTGTCTTGAAGTATTGTATCAATGAACAAAAAATGTATAAACTAACTAACTAACTCTATGGCCTATGGAACCCGGAGGTTCAATGCCGCGTTCACAAAAGCTCTCCACTGACTTCTATCCTTAGCTAACTGCATCCAGTTTCTACTTTGTATTCCAATCTCTGCGAGATCCATCTTAATATTGTCCTCCCATCTGCGCCTAGGTCTTCCTAATGGTCGTTTTCCGATTGGTCTTCCAGTCAAGACTTTGAAAGCGTTTCTACTTTCTTCCATTCCAGCTACATGAACCGCCAACCTAAGCCTCCTAGACGTGCCTGAAGTTGGCCCCCCCACCTCTTCCAAATTACACCAAACATTGTACATCGTTAGTGCTTCGTTAGTGCACGTTAGTGCACTCAGAACTAATGTTAGTGCTATCAGCGTTTACGAGATATTGAAGATTTTTGGTGGGGGGTCCAACTTCATATGAAGTTAGCCCCCCCACCCATCTTTATGCAGACAGATTTCCACAAAACTTAGCGCATCGTTAGTGCATCGTTAGTGCATCGTTAGTGCACTTAAACACACTCAGCACTACCGTTAGTGCTAACATATTTTGGGATTTGTTCAAGATTTTTGGTGGGGGGGCCAACTTCAGAAATATCAAATTCTATACAAATAGAGGTAGAAACATGGGGTTAACGGCAATCGTTAGTGCATCGTTAGTGCACCTAAACGCACCAAGCACTAACGTTAGTGCTACCATATTTTGGAATTTATTCAAGATTTTTGGTGGGGGGGCCAACTTCAGAAATATCAAATTCTATACAAATAGAGGTAGAAACATGGGGTTAACGGCAATCGTTAGTGCATCGTTAGTGCACCTAAACGCACTAAGTGCTAACGTTAGTGCTACCATATTTTGGAATTTATTCAAGATTTTTGGTGGGGGGGGGCAACTTCAGAAATGTCACATTCTATACAAATAGAGGTAGAAACATGGGGTTAACGGCAATCGTTAGTGCATCGTTAGTGCACCTAAACGCACTAAGCACTAACGTTAGTGCTACCCTATTTTGGGTTTTATTCAAGATTTTTGGTGGGGGGGCCAACTTCAGAAATATCATATTCTATACAAATAGAGGTAGAAACATGGGGTTAACGGCAATCGTTAGTGCATGTTAGTGCACCTAAACGCACTAAGCACTAACGTTAGTGCTACCATATTTTGGAATTTATTCAAGATTTTTGGTGGGGGGGCCAACTTCAGAAATATCAAATTCTGTACAAATAGAGGTAGAAACATGGGGTTAACGGCAATCGTTAGTGCATCGTTAGTGCACCTAAACGCACTAAGCACTAACGTTAGTGCTACCATATTTTGGAATTTATTCAAGATTTTTGGTGGGGGGCAAACTTCAGAAATATCAAATTCTATACAAATAGAGGTAGAAACATGGGGTTAACGGCAATCGTTAGTGCATCGTTAGTGCACCTAAACGTACTAAGTGCTACCATATTTTGGAATTTATTCAAGATTTTTGGTGGGAGGGCCAACTTCAGAAATGTCACATTCTATACAAATAGAGGTAGAAACATTGGGTTAACGGCAATCGTTAGTGCATCGTTAGTGCATCTAAACGCACTAAGCACTAACGTTAGTGCTACCCTATTTTGGGTTTTATTCAAGATTTTTGGTGGGGGGGCCAACTTCAAAAATATCAAATTCTATACAAATAGAGGTAGAAACATGGGGTTAACGGCAATCGTTAGTGCATCGTTAGTGCACCTAAATGCACCAAGCACTAACGTTAGTGCTACCCTATTTTGGAATTTGTTCAAGATTTTTGGTGGGGGGCCAACTTCAGAAATATCAAATTCTATACAAATAGAGGTAGAAACATGGGGTTAACGGCAATCGTTAGTGCATCGTTAGTGCACCTAAATGCACCAAGCACTAACGTTAGTGCTACCATACTTTGGAATTTGTTCAAGATTTTTGGTGGAGGGGTCAACTTCAGGAATTTCAAATTCTATACAAATCGAAGTAGAAACATAGGGTTAACGGCAATCGTTAGTGCACTTAAACGCACTAAGAACTAATGTCAGTTCTACAATATTTTGGGATTTATTCAAGGTTTTTTGTTAGGAGTCAACTTCAGATATATCAAATTGCATACAAATTGATGTATAAATATAGGGTTAACAACAATCGTCAGTGCAGCGTTAGGGCACTTAAACGCACTAAACACTAACGCAAGTGCTACCATATTTTTATTCAAGATTTTCGGTGGGAGGCCAACTTCAGAAATATGAAATTCTATACAAATAGACGTAAAAACATGGGGTTAACGGCAATCGTTAGTGCATCGTTAGTGCACCTAAACGCAGTATGCACTAATGTCAGTTCTACCGTATTTTGGGATTCATTCAAGATTTTTGGTTAGATGTCAGCGTTAGAAATATCAAATTCCATACAAATTGATGTAGAAACATGGGGTTAACAGCAATCGTTAGTGCTTCGTTAGTGCACTTAAATGCACTAAGCACTAACGTTAGCATTACCATATTTTGGGATTCATTCAAGATTTTTGTTGGGCGGGCCAACTTCAGAAATATCAAAGTCCATACAAACCTTTAGTGCTTTCTAGAAGCACTAACGATGCACTAACGAATGACATTAATTTTTTGTTACTGCTTGAAGTTGGGGCAAGTTCCCTTGCCCTCCAAAGATATTGTACTTGTAGCACCTACACTAATGAAGTACTAACGTTAGGAGTTGGTGCACCAAGGACCACTAACAGTTGCACTAGAAGATATCATCAGTGCTTTCGAATTTGGCGGAAATTTGATACAATTAAAAATTCCCAATGAATTTCTTATGGGAGTTTCGTGACATGTAATTGTCCATAACTACCCTAATATTGAAGTACTAACGAAATTGTTAGTATTTTCTAGAAGCACTAACGATAGCACTAGATGAGATCATTAGTGCTCTTGAATTTGACGGAAATTTGATGCAAAGTAAAATTTCCCATAAATTTATTATGTGAGTTTCGTAACATGTAATTAGCCATAACTAAACTAATAGTGAAGTACTAACTGAACTGTTAGTGTTTTCAAGAAGCACTAACAATCCACTAACGAATGGCACTAAGTTTTTAGTTAGTGCTTGAAGTGGGGGCGCTAAGTTCACTCTGGCCTCAAAAAGTATTTTAATTGTAGCACCTATACTAATGAAGCACTAACCTTAGGTATAGATGCACTAAGAAGCACTAACAATGCACTAACGATTGCTCTAGAAGAAATCATTAGTGATTTTGAATTTGGCGGAAATACGATTCAATAAAAAAATTGCCATAAATTTCTTGTGAGTCTCGTGATATGTAATTGGCCATAACTACACTAATATTGAGGCACTAATGAAATTGTTAGTGCTTTATAGAAGCACTAACGAATGGCACTATTTTTTCGTTAGTGCTTAAAGTGTGGGTGCGTAATTCATGCTGACTTCCCCAAAGGTTTTCTTTTACTTGTAACACCTACACTAATGAAGCACTAACGTTAGGTGTTCGTGCTCTAAGAAGCACTTACGATGCACTAACAATTGCACTAACAGAGGTAGTTAATGCTTTTGAATGCGATGAGAATTTGATACAATGAATAATTCCTCGTGTGTTTCTTATGGGAGTTTTGTGACTTATAATTGGCCTTATCCACAGTAATGGTTAAACACTAACGAAACTACTTGTATCTTCTAAAGGTACTAACAATGCACTAACGAATAAAACTAATTTTTTCGTTAGTGCTTGTAGTGGGGGCTAAGTTCACGCTAATTTCGAAAGTGTTCTTTACTTGTAACATTCCTAGTGCACCAACACCTAAGTTTAGTGCTTCATTAGTGCAGGTGCTACAAGTAAAAAACCTTTGCGGGCCAGCGTGAACTTGGTTCCCACTTCAAGTAGTAACGAAAAATAAGTCCATTCGTTAAGGTATCGTTAGCGCTTCTGCAAAACACCCATAGTTCCGTTAATGCTTAACTGTTGATGCAGATATGGCCAATTATATGCCACAAAAATCTCATAAGAAATTCATGGGGAATTTTTCATTGCGTCAAATTTCCGACAAAATCAAAAGCACTAATAACCTCTTCTACTGAAATCGTTAGTGCTTCATAGTGCACTAACACCTAACGTTAGTTCTTCATTAATGTAGGTCCTACAAGTAAAAAACCCTTTGGAAGCCTTCATGAACTTGGAGCCCCCATTTCAACCAATAACGAAAAATTAAAGCCGTTTGTTAGTGCATCGTTCGTGGTTCTAAAAAATACTTTCAGTTTCGTTAGTGCTTCACTATTAGTATAGTTATGACCAGTTACATGTCAGGAAACTCACATAAGAAATTTAAGGGGAGTTTTTCACTGTGTCAAATTTCTGCCAAATTAAAAAGCACTAATGATCACTTCTAGTACAATCCTCAGTGCATCGTTAGTGCTTCTTCGTGCACTAACCACTAACGTTAGTGCTTAATTAGTGTAGGTGCTACAAGTAAAATATTATTGGTGGTAGCGTGAATTTGCGCCCACTTCAAGCACTAACAAAGTAATTAGTGCATTCGTTACTGATTCCTGAAAATACTGACACTTTGTATGGAATTTGATATTTCTGAAGTTGGCCCCCACCAAAAATTTTGAATAAATCCCAAAATGTGGTAGCACTAATGTTAGTGCTTGGTGCATTTAAGTGCACTAATCACGCTCTAACGATTGCCGTTAACCCCATGTTTCTACCTCTATTTGAATAAAATTTGATATTTCTGAAGTTGCTCCCAAACCAAAAATCATGAATAAATACTAAAATATTGTAGAACTGACATTAGTCCTTAGTGCGTTTAAGCGCACTAAAGATGCACTAACGATTGCCGTTAACTCTATGTTTCTACCTCTATTTGTATAGAATTTGATATTTCTGAAGTTGGCCCCCCACCAAAAATCTTGAATAAATCCCAAAATATGTTAGCACTAACGTTAGTGCTTAGTGCGTTTAGGTGCACTAACGATGCACTAACGATTGCCGTTAACCTCGTGTTTCTACCTCTATTTGTATAGAATTTGATATTTCTGAAGTTGGCCCCCCCACCAAAAATCTTGAATAAATCCCAAAATATGGTAGCACTAACGTTAGTGCTTAGTGGGTTTAGGTGCACTAACGATGCACTAACGATTGCCGTTAACTCTATGTTTCTACCTCTACTTGTATAGAATTTGATATTTCTGAAGTTGGCCCCCCCACCAAAAATCTTGAATAAATCCTAAAATATGGTAGCACTATCGTTAGTGCTTAGTGCGTTTAGGTGCACTAACGATGCACTAACGATTGCCGTTAACTCTATGTTTCTACCTCTACTTGTATAGAATTTGATATTTCTGAAGTTGCCCCCCCCACCAAAAATCTTGAATAAATCCCAAAATATGGTAGCAGTAACGTTAGTGCTTAGTGCGTTTAGGTGCACTAACGATGCACTAACGATTGCCGTTAACTCTATGTTTCTACCTCTATTTGTATAGAATTTGATATTTCTGAAGTTGCCCCCCCCCCACCGAAAATCTTGAATAAATCCCAAAATATGTTAGCACTAACGGTAGTGCTTAGTGTGTTTAAGTGCACTAACGATGCACTAACGATGTGCTAAGTTTTGTGAAACTCTGTCTGTATAAAGATGGGTGGGGGGCTAACTTCATATGAAGTTGGCCCCCCCACCAAAAATCTTCAATATCTCGTAAACGCTGATAGCACTAACGTTAGTTCTGAGTGCACTAACGTGCACTAACGATGCACTAACGATGTGCAATGTTTGATGTAATATGGGAGAGGTGGGGGGGCCAACTTCAGGCACGTGCCTCCTAGACTTGACGGCTCTAACAATGTTGGGTAAACCGTATAAATTATGTAGTTCCTCGTTATGAAGTTTCCGCCATTCCCCATTCCCGTTTCTCTTGGGTCCGAATATTCGTCTCAGGATCTTGTTCTCAAATACTTTCAGTCTATGTTCTTCCCTCAGAGTTAGTGACCATGTTTCGCAGGCATACAAAACAACAGGCATGATTATCGTTTTGTATATTTTAAGCTTCAAATTCCTCGACAGAATTCGCGATGACAAGAGATTTTGAACCGAATAATAACACGAATTCCCTGCTTTTAGTCGACAAATGCACTATTATATTGGTTAATAGGAACAATCCATAGATTGTTCAAAGTGTACCTAAACTTCTAATGCATCCAATGAATATAGCTCAGAAAATGACTTTTGAACATTTTGGACATTTTACATATTACCAAACCTCATTGAGCAACCCCGGATGACGCTTATTCACCCTGTTTTAGATACTTTTGGACATCTAGCAAGATACGCACATTTTTTTTTTTTTTTGAGGGGGCGAGGGTGGAGAAACCATTTTCTGTTAAATTAATGTTTACATACTGAATTCCACATGAAAGCAAAAATACATATTTAAAAAACAACGAGACTTGGGATCGAGATAGGGACCCAATTCACAACAGGGACGTATTTTATTGCTAAGCCACCGCGGCTTGTTAGAGGACTTAGAACTAAATACAAAGTACTTTCATTGCATCACTTCATTGTTAATATTGTAAGTAATGAGGATACCTAGTTTACTATTTTTAATCTGATTACTATTTTAATATATAGTTCTGTTAAGCAGAAAGTGATATTTGAAAGGCATAATGGAGACACTGAATTCTCACATCAAAATATTTACTTATTTTCTTTTTAAGTTTTCTATCATGTTTTGGTTTAGCCTAAGATTTCTATGGGCTCAGGCTCACTATCCTTAAACAGCTTGTGCTCAGAGGCTTATATTCGAACTCGCTCGAGCTCGCCCTATCCTCAATAAAACTCATGATAGTCCGATGTTGTACCCACTCACTTTACTAGATTCGTATTCACCAAGGACAAAGATGGATTGGGTCAGTGGATCGTGGGTCCAAAGGCCGTGACCCACTGTGACCCGATATTAACCTTGACTCATTCTGACCCACCGATCTACTCTGCTCAGTGCATTGTAGACAGCATCTTCTGAACACTGGTAAATCAGGGGCGTCATTTAGGGGGGGAGGGAGAGGCAATTGCCCCCCCTGAGTTTGAGATTTCTATAGATTTTATCAATAAAATAGTAGTAAATCAGTGAAAGACGCGAAATTTTACTTATATCAAAGGGTATTGCCCCCCTCAAGCAAAATCTCAAATGCTCCTGTGGTAAATTTGTCTACGTTTTACTTTCAAGGCCTCAATTTTTCTTCCTCTTTCATTTGTTTCTATTAGCTTATCTGAGATGAGTGTATCTAAGTGAAAAAAGGATTTCAGGCACTTTAGGATATTAATATTTGTAATTGTAATAATAGCAATAAATTTACTACTTGACTTTTGAGACACAATCGAATTTTACACGCTTTTCTTTTTGTTTTAAGTTTTCCTACTTTAGCTTGGTTTGAGACTTTCAAATTTAATCCTATTTTTCACTGAAAAACAGCTGTAAAATTGAGGGGAAACGTGGGAGACGCCGTCCGCCCACTTCAAGAAAATATCTGTGGCGTCCCCCACTTTCTAAAAAAAATACAATAGGCAAAGATAGGCACGGGGACCGCTTCCCCCTACCTTTTCAAATCCACTTTTACCCCTGCTGAAAAGTATATGTAATTAAACAAGGAACTAATCATATATGATAATTAAATTGAAATTCATCATAATCTGACCCATGAAAAACACTTTACCATTTTATATCGTGAAGGTCAGATCCACTGGTATTCTAACAGAGCGGTGTTTGAGTGATTGAATGTAGAAATTCAAACTCCGATTAGTGATAATTCACAGCCTTGTTTTATTACAAGTGTAAACTCTTTGGAGGGTGTGGATCATCGGTCAGAGTTGATGAGGACAGGTTTGGTGTGCGTTGCGTCAGAGTAGGTCATGGTGGATAGTGAAAATGAAATAAAATAAAATCTTTGAGTTTTACGTCCCACGGGTATGCCGGTTAGGCTAAAGGAGACGGTGATAATGAGTAATGAATGAAAATGGTGGAATGAAGAAAGTGGGAGGAAATGGGAGAACCCCGAGAAAACCCACGCATACGGTGTTTGTCCACCACAAAGTTCACTTGGCGAGGGCTGCGTTCGAACCCGGGTCCCCGAGCGCCCCCCGTGGCCCCCATGGTGGATAGTGAGTCGGAGTGAGACAGAAAATGAAATGAAATCTTTGAGTTTTACGTCCCACGATTATGCCGGTTAGGCTAAGGGAGACGGTGATTATGAGAAATGAATGAAATGAAGAAGAGTGGGAAATGAATGAAATGAATGAGTGGAATGAAGAAAGAGGGAGGAAACAAGACAACCCAGTGAAAACCCATGAGCACGATGTTTGTCCACTACAAAGTCCATACGGCGCGAGCATGGATCGAACCAGGAACCCCAAGCACCAGAGATGAACGCTCTACCACTGAGCAACCGCGCTCCCCTGGAGTGAGACAGAGTTGGTCATTGTGGGTAGTGCGTCACACTGGGTCATGGTGGTGGTGGATCAGAGTATGTCACGGTGAGTCAGGTTGGGTGATGGATCAGTGGGTCCTGGGTCAAGTTTTCATTATTATTTTTTGCATTCGATTTTCAACACAATTATTTTCGTTGTATATTATTATAAAGATTTAAAAAAAAGGTAAAACGATATTTTAGGAAGAAAGATGTGCGGGCCCTATAAGGCTAAATTAAATTTAAAATCGGAGGCGTATCTGGGGATATTACAGCGGAAGTACGAACAGAGTACGGACATGTAGTTTAAAATGGTAAATAAAGTAGGCCTAATTGTTTCCAAACTACATTTTCTGAGTGAATGAACTGTACTAACAGTTACATACATCGAATGCTGTCGTATAGCGCAAGAAATAGTGCTGCGCCCGAGAAGACATTTTTAAATGTTTGTTTTTGAGACAAGACAATCAATTTTAAGAAGCCCCCTGCGCAAAACTAGTTCACCTATGTCATATATCTCAAATATTGATTTAGCGTTACATTGTTCATAGACTTTAAGTAAACAAGACTTTAAGTAAATAAAGTGAATGCGCTAGCTCAATGAAGTGCATTTATCAATGTTTAAAGATACGAAAGTCATTACACAATCAGGGGCGGATCCCAGGATGGACTTCTGAGGGGCTGTGGGTTGTAATACTCCTACTTAGAGCTACTTTTAAGAACTCCAAACTCTGGGATGAGTTTTCTTTATATATAAAATAAGGAAGTTCCGTCTTCTGGGGGGAGGCGATCGCTCCGATCCTTCCTCCCCCCCTGTATCCGCTCCTGTACAGAATATACTTCAATAATAAACTTGGTGTAAATGTTAATTAATGACTCCCTTCGTGTGCCCTTCGTGATGCCAAAGGACTCTGATGATAAGTTCTAGATGAAATTAAGAAATAATTTCATAAAGACATAAATTTTGTACATAAATTAACAAAATAAGACGACATTAGAAAGATTTTTTCGAGAATTGGGATGAGACGAGACGAGAAAACCTTATTTTTCATCTTGTCTCGTAGCTAACACTAGTAAGGATACAGGGAAAACCTCAAACAAAAGAGAATCGAAAATAATTACTGAAATTGGACTATTCGAAATACCTATATCTCTATGTAAATGCATTCCATTTCTGGACTTATTCTCAAAGGGAAGGATGGGAAAAAATATACGTTCTTATGCGACAGCAAGTACGGTAAGTAATTTGTCCTAATATAAAAGTCTTATACAGTTAAAAAAACTGTTTTTTTCACTTTTGCTTCTGAATTATAACATAGAGAATATTATTTTTAAAAAAAGAAAGAAAAAAGAAAGAAAAAGAAAAGACTAGTTCATATATAGAATTTTTTTGAGTTTAACGTCCCACGATTATATCCTTTAGGCTAAGACAGACGAATGATTAAGACAAGTGACTGATGATGGGAGACTTGGTGGAATGAGAGTGTGGGAGGAAGAGAAAGCACCCAAGAAAATCCGCGGACACGATGTTGTCCACCACACACTTACTTGGCCGGTGATCGTACCAGAGATAAGCACTCTAACACTGTATTTTTTAAACTTAGCTGTTTAAAAAAAACGTCAGTTACGTATTCACCGAACGTATGATGCTTTTTCCATTAACAAAATTAAGAACAGGGAAACGAACAGGTCAGTTAAAATTCCAGACTCCCCCACGGAGAATAGAACCCGAGACCACGTACACCAAAGGCGCACGCGCTAGCCACTAGACCAGTTGGGATGGCTATCACTAAGTCACGTTGCTCCCCCGCCCCAGGTTTTCGAACTAAATTAATAACAATAACATATAATATGAAAATACATCGATCTGTTAGGTAATACATAAAATGTAAGAAATAATGTTATTGTTAAGTTCAATATAACTATTCCCTGAAGCCGGGACAGGTACTATAGTCCTGTAGTCATCTTGAAGGCGATATAGTATGGTGGGGAACTGCCTACACTATGCATCTGTCAACTAGTATTGCCCACAAGGCGAGACAAGACGGGAAATAAGGTTTCCTCGTCTCGTCTCGATTCCCGAAGATGTCTTTCTCCTTTCGTCTCATTTTGGAAATTTTAAGTCTGATTTTTGTCTTCATTTAATCTTGAGCTTATCAGAATCCTTCCGCGACACGGGAGGTTCAAGAAGGATGTAGTATAACAACATTTAAACGATATTTGTTATTGGAGTATAATGAGTTTCGTATTTTAAAACGTTGATGCACGGTGGCTCAGTGGAAGAGCGCTTACCTCTGATGAGTAGGGTTCGTGATTCGATCCCCGACCGAGTAAGTTTGTGGTGGATATCATAGTGTCCATGGGTTTTCTCGGGATACTCCCGTTTCCTCCCACAATCTCATTCCATCAATTATTCTATCATCATTCACTTGCTTTAATCATCCGACTCCCTTAGCCTAAAGGATATAACGTGGGACGTTAAACTGAAAGATTTTATTTCATTGAAAGATGTCTTTTCACTATGTCAAGGAAACACACATGTATATAGAGGAAATCGATCCTTAGTTGAGTTCACTGCATTTGCCAGCAACATGATACTTCTGAACAGGGCCGGATCAACCCATCTGGAGACCCGGGACTAGAAAAAAATGTGGTCCCTCCTGACTTCGCCCAATATATATCTGTGAAAGAACAGTAGGAAAATTAAGGGAATACATGTAGTTCTATATCAACCATGCCATGCATTGCCGGATTGGGACTGGATATTCTATAAATACATGAGACTGGAGGAAACTTCTATTGAACGAGAAAATATGAATCACGATTCTCATGCACTATATTCGATCTTCTTTTTACTGATTTTATGTTAATTTATTAAGACGGTGGATGTAATAAGCGAAGAATTTTTTTTTACGTGATAGCCAATTGAGATTTTGATCAGAGTGGAGGCCCCCTTCCACTTAGAGGTCCAAGTCTACAGTCCTCCAAAGCCCCCTTCCCCCGTTTAATCCGTCTCTGCTCCTCGTTTGTAAATAACTGGCTACGGTTCTCGCTTTGGAAGTGAGAGACTCATGACTTAGAGCAGTGGTTCTCAAACTTGTTGTTACCGCGACCCACATTAAATAATAAAAAGTATTTTGTGGCCCACCTATTTTTATTGAAATAAACATTCCAATTCTACGTAATGGTATATTTCAAAGCAATTAAATTTTGTAAATCATATCTCTAATTCCATATTTTTCAATAACAATCAGTGGCGGATCCAGGGGGCGATCGCCCCCCAGAAGAGGAAACTTCTGTTTTATATATAAATAAAACTCATTCCAGAGTTTGGAGTTCTTAAAAGTAGCTCTAAGTAGCAGTATTACAACCCACCGCCCCCCAGAAGTCCATTCTGGATCCGCCCCTGATAACAGTTCGTATGAGTGATTAATATGAAAATTATTTAGGGATGTGAACACCCCGAGCGACCACAAATGTTACAAACTAGAGCTCGATGCTTAAATTTTAATAAATCAAACTGTAGTTGGTTTATTTTATATCTGTCGTAAATATCTCACTCTCAAACAGAGTTGTAATATAAATTTATGAACATAGTGGCCCTCTTGATCCGAAAATATCACTCAGTGACGATCGAGCAAGTGTAATGTAAATTTCTTTCTCAATAACTGTATCATATGAAATTGTAGGCATGCGCAGAAAGGGCTAAAGTGTTTCCATGTAACATGAAGTTAACACTACTCTCAACCAATGCTCAAGCACATGACAGATTTTGAATCACCCACTCTCTTGCCCAGCATCTCTACTGACTGTACAACAGGGCTGGGGTTTGAATACTCACTTTAGGCCCTACACTTCACCACATTAGCAAACGCTTCCAATTTTCGTTTTCTGAATAGCAGTTCATATCTTTCTACAGCACAATAAAATTTTCATAATTAAAAGGAAAAACTTCTTGCGACCCACCTAAAAAAAGTTTCCGCGACCCACCAATGGGTCACGACCCATACTTTGAGAAACACTGGCTTAGAGGCATGGTGACTCAGTGGTAGAGCGCGTATCTCTAATGAGTGCGGTACATGGTTTGATCCCGGACTAAGTAAGTTTGTGATGGACAATATCATGTCCGTGGTACTCCCGTTTCCTTCCACATTCTCATTCCACCGATTATTATATCATCATTCACCTGAATCAATCAACTATCTTCCTTGGCCTAAAGGGGATAAACGTGGGACGTTAAACTGAAAGATTTCATTTCATTTTTTCTTTAAGTGTTGATAAATGCTCTTCATCGTATTCATACAAACACTTGATCAATTTATAGTTTTTATACTTTGAAACATGTAACACTAAAATAGTGCTCAAAATCTAAGATTTGGGTGAACTCACGGGCGACTCTGGCGGGAGGGACGAGGGGGACACGTCCTCCCCAATATTTTGAAGTGCAAAATATTCAATATTTTATTCTAACTTAATTTATTTACTAACGACAGAATAACATAAATAATAATAATTACATTTATTTGGAATATAATATTCAGGCTGTGAAACAATTATAACAGGCTAGGTAGTACAATGTAAATCACTTTCTTTGATGTCCCCCCCCCCCCAAAGTTTACATGCCAGAAACGTCAGTGCGTGAACTAGTGTCGTATACGAGATTCGTAAAATTTCAAATAGTCTCGTTTCGAACACAAGGTGAAAATTATCAAGTTTCTAGCCTCATCTCGAATTTTAAAAAAGTGTTTCTCGTTTCATAGGAAACTTTATCGTTAACTATACCGTATGCAAGGCATGTTTCTCGTTCGAAGTCCATGTTAATAGTAGACTCCGTTCTTCATAAACTCGAAAAAAATGAAATCGTTCAGTTGAACGTCCCACAATTGTGCACGTTAGCCTAAGGAAGGTGGGTGATTAAAGCAAGTGAATGATGATTGAAGAATTGGTGGAATGAGAATGTGGAAGGAAACGGGAATATCCTGAGAAAACCCTTGGTCACAATGTTGTCCAGCAGAAACTTACTCGGCCGGGGATCGAACCACGAACCAGGTACGTTCTATACTACTGAGCTACCGTGCATAACCTCGATATTGAGTAAGGACCCAAAAGAAGAAAAAAACTCCAACACTCCATTTCCTCAGGAAATCAACTGCAGCAACGCCTCTTGTGGTCTCGTGTGGCGGAAGAGCAAACTGACTCGATGATAGAGCGCTCATACCACTCGTACTCAGGGGCGGGTCCAGAGGGGGCGATCCGGGCGATCGCTCCCCCCCCCAGAAGAGGAAACTTTCTTATTTTTTATATATAAATAAAACCCATCCCAAAGTTTAGAGCCCTTAAAAGTAGCAGTATGACAACCCATTGCCCCCCCCAGGAAGTCGATCCTGCATCCGCCCCTGCTCGTACCACGAGTTCTCATTTCGCTCTAGACCATGTAAGTTTAATGTAGACAGCATCGTGTTTATGAGTTTTCTCGGAGTTCTCCTCTTTCCTTCCGCATCCTAATTTCTCAGGCTTTTTTCGTAATTCTTCGCTTTCGTAAATCACCCGTGTATACTTTTGCCAATAGTCCATAACCATTGTACGTAAAATTTGTCCATAACCATTGTAAATTTCCTCTTTTTTATGCGCTCCCTCAACGTTCATCCGGTTAATAAACGAAGCTCTCGATTTTATTCTGAAGGATGATTTGATTCAAGTAACAAGTAATGACAAAAAGAAATAAAATACAGAAAGACGTTAAAATTGTTATTTTAATAACAATGAATTTATTTAAAAACACATTGAAGGCTCGAAAAAGTCGTTTTATTTGAAATTGTTCGAGTGACTGTGAAACATTAAAAGAAACAATTTATCTCATCGTTTTTGCTTTAAACGAACTAAACGATGAAAGTGAAAGTAAATAAATATGTCAGTTCTGTTTTAGTAAGTGGGCAGCAACGGCTCAGCGGTAGTGTATTCACCTAGTGGAACCTAATATTGGGAAAATGAAAACATGACAAAAAAAAAAAAAATCATTATCTCACTACTTTTATTTCGTGGGGATACACTGTGAAATCAAATTTTGTTAAATCCATAACTTCAGGTAACAGTGGAGCAGTGGCGAACCCAAGCGGTGTTCACCGGTTTCGGAATCGCCCTTCGAAACTTCCTAAGTCAACATACGTTTGTGCACTTTCTCAATAAAACTATACTTGTTGAACGGGGGAATGATTGAAAAAAAATGAAAATGAAATCTTTAAGTTTTACGTCCCACGCTTATGCCGGTTAAGCTAAAGGAGACGGTGATGAGAAATGAATGAAATGGTGGAATGAAGAAAGTGGGAGGAAACGGGAGAACCCCGAGAAAACCCACGAGCACAGTGTTTGTCCACCACGGAGAATGATTGATGACGCATAAAAATTTGAATTTACTTTTCATGTATACTTATTCACTCATAAAAACAATCTAGTTCTTTCGTCTTTTTTTTTTTAATGAAAATGTAGATGAGAGTATTTTACAATTACTTACCGTATTTTCGGGTGCAGAATAATGCCTGTTCAGTATCACATAAACGTAGTTTCTCTTAGTGTTGGACTCCTCTTCCAATTCCCTCCCCCAAACCTTGGAACCATCCCAACAAAAATTTCTCGGTGCGCGCCTACAGTGGTGGAATAAGGACAGAATTGGACCGTACTCTGGACGCTGAGTCCCTATCATAAAATTAGTTTCTAGATTATTTTCTTCAAAACTGATTCATAGTAATGTACTTTCTTTTTTTTCACCTTTCAACCAGGGGCGGATCCAGGGAGGGGCGAACGGGGCCATCGCCCCCCAGAAGAGGAAACTTTGTTATTTTATATATATAACCCATCTCAAAGTTTGGAGCACTTAAAAGTAGCAGTATGACAAACCTCCACCAGAAATCGGTCCTGGATCCGCCCCTGTTATCAACTGTGATTTGGTGTAAACAACACTTTTGAGGGCACCTAGCATAGTTTCTCATTTGAATGTACAAGTGCATACGTTTAGGGATTTTGAAAGTTAATTCATTTTAATTAAAGCGAATCAACAATGCAGCAAATAGCAACAGCAATAAACTGCAAAATTGATGGCCAGATGAATTTACAATTTGTTCCATTGCGAAGCACTAGTTGTTAAGAAGAATCAAAGGCTACTTACTGACATGCAAACACAGAACAACATATATCAGGTTTCTTTTTCTTTCGTGTACTGAAATCATTACCGTTTAGCAATGATAGAAGAGAAACTCATGGATTTATTTACCTGAAAGTCATAACCGATAGCTGATTTTTCTATATTAAATGAAATACTTAACTTTGAAACTATATGATTGCTTTCTATGTGTTTCCAGTTTGTTCAGAAAGTAGAATTTAAGTTTCGTCTTGGGATAAATAAATGTAATGGAGGGCCGCACCCACAGAAGGGTTCACCGAGTTTGTCTCCCCCCCTCACTAAAACTCTCTATCTCAAAAAAAAAAAATGTATACTTTCTTAATAAAACTGTTTTTCTTTAACAGGAAAATGATTGATCTAGCATGGAAATATACAAATGCACTTCATCTGTACTCTTTCTTTTATATAAAATAAAAATGCAATCTACTTATATATTTTTTTTTTTCTGAAAATGTACGTGGGAATATTTTATAATTACTTATCGTCTTTTTGAGTGCAGAATAATAACCGTTCAGTAGTACATACAGTAGACGTAATGGGTTAAAGTATTGGACCTTTCCTAACAAAAACTTTTGGGCGCACGCTAGAGACCTAAACGGGCCGGGCTTGGGCGGGCCGACACTGATTTCTCTTCAGGTCGGGCCGGTCTGGGGCCGATTAATTGCAATTCTTTAATAATTATTGACTTTCGTTAAACGATAATTGGAATAAAGCCAAACGTTGAAGAAGTGTGCCCGTGAAAAATGTTACAAAAAATGCAAGAGATATTTACAGTTTGTGTTGCTTAGCGGCTTCACTTTCACTATAGAGGATTACAGGCATTGCGCGGTAAATTGAGATCTGACCTTGACCTTCACTGAACCCAAAATATGACAAGAAGGGGTGAGAAAGTTTTGCCTGTCGCTAATCAATAATGCCATCTTCACTTTATGCTAAAAATCAATTAAGTTAGATATTTGTCAGAGGAAATGGAGTTTTTGTTCTCTCCATGACAGGCAAAGTTCTAGGAGGCAATGGTAACATTCGTGACTCAAGAGTCAGGTTGTGAACCAGAGATTAGAAAATGTTTCTGAGAGTTAGGTCAAGTTTGATACTAAATTTTGGGTCTCGAGCTAAATTTAAAAAAAAAATATCGGACCAAGAATTTTTTAAAAACTTATCGGACTGGGGTCGAGCCAAGAATTTTTAAAAACTTATCGGGCCGGGCCTGTGCCGAAAAGCTTCAAAACTTTTCGGGCCCGGGCTGGGCCGGGCCTAGGTACATTCGAGCTGGATTGGGCTCGGGCTGGTCTCTAGTGCACGCTGCTGAGACGTAATTCATATATGACATATACAGGGTGTTTCAAAACAACACCGAGAAAGTTTGGGAGGTGATTCCTGACACCAAGATAAGACAAAAAGTATACACCAACCTGGGTGCATAAATGTTTCCTTTCGGAGTTACAGACTGCCAAAACATGGAAAAATTAACTTTAAAGGTCCATAGCTTCAAAACTATGAGACCTACAGTAGTCGGGTCAAGACTTTACTTAAAAACTAATTAGTATGTGCCCTATCCAAAACTACATGTTTCGGAATACTGCGGTACTCACGCAACAAATTTATAGAGTGAGTTTGGTTACGGGTAAATAATTTGAAGCAGTCACCAGCTACCTGTATAAAAATTACAGAAGTACCGTAGGATTTGAAACATGGATATTTGGATAGGGCACATATTAGTTCTTAAGTGAAGTCTCGACCCGACTACGGTAAGTCCCATTGTATTGGAGCTATGGACCTTTAAAGTTCTTTTTTCATGTTTTCGGCAGCCTATAACTCCGAAAGGAAGTATTTGTGCACTCAGGTTGGTCTATACTTTTTGTCTTATCTTGGTGTCAGGAATCACCTCCCAAACGTTATCGATGTTGTTTTGAAACACCCTGTATATAAGAGTAAATCCACTGACTGACGCAATGATTTAATCATCAAAGGATCTCCGAAACTACTATCCATAGAACCTAGAAATTTGGTCGAAATCTTCAAGGGGCTGAGATAATACGAGCTTTTCCGAAATAGGCTTCCAAAGGAGAGATGGAAATTATTATTATTATTATTATTATTATTATTATTATTATTATTATTATTATTATTATTATTATTATTATTATTATTATTATTATTATTATTATTATTATTATTATTATTATTATTATTATTATTATTATTATTATTATTATTATTATTATTATTATTGCGTTTGCCAGATCTCCGAAACTATTAGACGTAGAAATTCCAAATTTTGTATAAATGTTCTACTTACATCCTAAGTTGCAGATAAGACGCAATTTTAAGAATTTCGTTTCATAACAATTTCTACGTTGTTTTGGCACATCTTCGAAACTATAACGTGTAAAACCTTGGAATTTTGAATAAATATTCTCCTTGCATGTTATTCTGTAACTGAAACTAGCTTTGGAGAATTGCGTACTCGAAGTCAGAATGGGGGGACTTAAACATTTTTTTTTTTTTTTTGTCATACGCCATATTTCCAAAACTATTAGATGTAGAAGTTTAAAATGCTGTATAAATTCTTGCATCCTAAGCTGGCTTTAGCTATTTCGTATCCTAAGAAAGGAAGAGGGCTTCGTTTTCTTCTTTCTTTTTCTTTATGATTATTATTATTATTATTATTATTATTATTATTATTATTATTATTATTATTATTATTATTATTATTATTATTATTATTATTATTATTATTATTATTATTATTATTTACGTTAACCAGATTTCCGAAACTATAGACGTAGAAAATTGGAAAATTTCAACATCTACTACTTGCACCGTAGGCTCCAAACAAGGCGTGGTTCGGAAGTTGCATATCCTAAAAGGGTATGGGGTCTTTATTTTATCTTATTTTATTTATTTTGTGTTGTTGTTCGACAAGCCTCTAAAACTATATTGGGTAAAAATTTCATATTTGCGACAAATATTCTTCTTGCAGTTTAGACTACCAGTAAAACCAAGTTTCTGGAATTGCATATCCCAAGGCTGGATGAAAGGCTTAATTTTTTTTTTTTTTTCGTTCTCCGGATCTCTGAAGATTTTTGACGTAGAATCTTGAAATTTTCCAAAATGCTATCCTAACACATTCACTGTAAATATTGCAACGTTTGTGGAATTACGTGTCCTAAAGGAGGCTACGGTCTTAAATGATTTTTGACGTTCGTCAGATCTCCAAAACGATGTGGTGTAAAGTCTTGAAATTTTAAGTGAATATTCTTGTTACATTCTAGGGTGTGAATAAGGTAAAGTTTCGGGATTTGCATATTCCAATGAGTTTAGGAGGCTTTGAATTACTTTTCCTGTTTGACAACTTCAAAACTATTAGTTGTAGAATCTTAAAAATTTTGTACAAAAGTTCTTCTAACACCCTCAACTGCGAATAAGGCAAGGTTTTTGGGAATTGAATGTCCAAAGAAAGAAAATAAAGGAATTAATTGATTTTTGTCGTCGTGTGGATCTTCACAACTACCAGGAATAGAACCTTGAAATTTTGTATTTAGTTTTTCCTTTCTTTCTAGGAGAGCACAGTGGCTCAGTGGTAGAGTGCTTACCTCTGGTGTGTGGGGCCCCTGGAACGATCCCCGGCCAAATAAGTTTGTGGTGGATAACGTCGTGTCCATGGTTTTCTCAGGGTGTTCAAGTTTCCTTCCACGTTCTCATTCCATCAATTCTTCCATCATCATTCTCTTGCTTTAAGCTGGATCGGTAGTCACCTTTAGGGTAAAACTTTCTCGCTAGATGGCAGAGCACATTGCGACACATGCGGTGTTGCCACATGAGTTACGGGTAGAAGAGTGTTTAGACACGGTCGCATTTTATACATGATTTACAACAAAGAGAAATGAGAGCTTTTATTTCCATTTTACTCAATACTGCCTGCTTTAAAAAAGGAATTAATTATATTCTTTGATCAGAAGTGATTTTTTTAACTCATGAAACGTTATGCGTATCTCTCAAACTAGATGTCTTTATGATGCAGATTAAGAATGCCTATACTAATACAAAATCATTACATAAATTTCATCTTTTGGACAAAACAGACTTTCAGTACGCTCAAAAATGGTGTTTTATAAGCGTAGTTGTAATCCTTGGTGTAAAACTTATCTCTACTTTAGAGATTTAATATATCATGGCTAAAATTCCATTGTTTTCTGGTCAAAGGTCAACTCAATTTGCATTTAGGGGAAAATTATATCATTTCTATGGTAATAGTTTGTTAGAAAACGGCAGTTAAACGTTATACAGTTATTTATAATTAGATGCCTCTACGGTGCAGATTAAGGATACGTGTACAAATACAAAATCATTACCTAGGTAGATGGGACAAAACAGATTCTTAGTATGTTCAAAAATGTTATTTTATAGCCGAAGTTGCAATCCTTGGAGCAGCTTTACTTTAGGAGCTTAAATATCATGGCTAACATTCCAGCGTTTTCTGGACAAAATTCGACTTAAACTGCATTTAGGGGTAACGAAAACTAAATTTATAGTAAAATTTTATCTGCAAATTACAAAGATATGCGTTTATCCATAACTAAATGTCTCAAAGGTGCAAATTAAGAATAAGTATACAAATACAAAACCATTACACAAATCCGATCTTTTCAACAAAACAGACTTAGTTCTTTCAAGCGTGGTATTTTGTCAGTTGTATTCCCGTGCAGGTATTTTGTAAGTTGTGTTCCCCAGTGCATATATTTTGTAAGCTGAATGTCTTAGTGTAACTTTACTTTAGATGGCATAATCATCAGGCCCGTATTCAGGGGGGGTCTAGGCGGGCCGGGCCCCATTAAATTTTGGCTAGCCCCCTAAAATTTTCACGGTAGGCTTGCAGATGAACTATAATATTGTTGGATCGAGCCCCCTCTAACTTCAGACGGGCCCCCCTACAATTTTGGAGTGGCTACCGAGATGATAATCATTATGGCTAAAATTCCAACGTTTTCTGCACCAAACATGGCTACGTTAAATGAAAACTATCATCAACTTTTCTAGGTTGCTTATTTACATACACAGATTTGTTCCACAATCCAGGTGGAATGAGGAATCTGAGATAGGGCTTTATGCAGTCGTTTTGACGTATGATTAGCGTCATACTAAAGGCCTGACTACTGCAGGAAACATATGTTAGTCGAACTCTTTAGTAATCACGGGTCAGAATGACTTTGCATAAGTTCCCGCAGCGAGTAAAACTACGCGATTAGCACGGGTGTTAGGATGCCGAAGGCGCTATTTGAAATTTTCTAGTTTAATATTCCACGATTATAATCCGAATCTAAAAGGAGCAGTGACGATGATTATAGAAATGGTGGACTGAAGGAAGTGGGAAAACACCGAGAAAATCCACGCACACTATGGGTCCTACAGAAAGTCTTCCTGACGAAAAGTGGGATCGAACCAGCGATCTCGTGCTCCAGAGGTGATCTATCTACCAAGCTATTTACAGCAAATTTTATTAAAATCTACTAGTATATTTAACCCACTTCATTTCTCCAAGTGTTTTGAAAGTACTTGCTTTTGCACCTTGATTGCTGTCCTTCATATATCACATGATCTTCAACAATAATAAGCTCAAGTATGAATTCTGTAATTCTTGTTTATAGTGGCATATATTCAAAACAATTTCACGCTATCTTTTAGTACTGGTTCATACTTGATACTATGCACATCTGAAGATAATAACAGTTCCGAATAGGAACACTTTTATCCAGAAACACCAGCAGGATTTTTCTAAGGTCGGGGAAGCGGCAAAAGCCCGACACACATTGATGCGCATAATGCATGATGCAAAACAGTTATTATTGAGGCATATTGCATAACTTTGTGGACTACATTACATAGGACTATAGGTGTAACCAAATATAATGTTCCTTCATGTGTGTTTCTGGGTATAAGCGTTTTGAAACAACCAAACACCTTTCGAAAATGCAGGGTAAAGCGATTTTCCCCTTGCCTCCGCTGCAGACGCTCATGGCCTGATCGTTGACAGCGCATACGGGTCTATTGCTTTACTCAATGGTGTCATTCACTTAGCTCGCCCGAACCGGTTATTAAAATTTCTCAGGTTCTTGGAACCGGTTGTTAAAATTGTATCTCCACTTCCATATCCGGTACTTACGGAAACAACAATTTTCTAGTGTTACGAGGTGTCAAAAAACCTTTAAAACTTAAAAAAAAAAAGGAAAATAATGAGTGAGTATGGAACAAATGAATTTCATTTTCTACACAATCCACTCTACGCTCAATATAAGTTTCCCATTACTTACAAAGTGTCCCAATGCTTCTAAAGATTTTTTTTTTAATTGGATACGCAATCAGTCATACACCATTTGTTACACCTCTTCATCAGATTGCAACTTCTTTATCTTTAGTGCCTTTCACCATCTGAGGCGAGATTCGATACGAAAGGAGGATGAAATGAAGATTTTCAATGATCGCAGCCATTGCACAGGCAGTAGTATGAGGCCGAGTATTGTTATGTTATAAAGGAAATTTGTTTTCAGAAGTCCGTGTTACTTCGTATACAAAGTTTAGGATGTTTTTGAAGATCGGAATACAAGATATTATTAACTATGCATTCCCTATGCTGTAACGCTCCAAAATGTCACCCTTTTGGTCCCAGAAGAAAGTACTAACTTCCCTGTAGATGGTTGTGTTCGATAATGGATACTGCCATTGCATGCTCGCTTTCTTATTTCCGGAATGTAATAGTGCACCCATGTTTCATACCCAGTAACGAATCTCTTCTGAAACTCACTACCTTCTCGTTTACGGCGTGGCAAAATCTCGTGACACATCAACACATCGCTGCTTCAGTTAGTCTATCAACTGGCGTGATACCATCCTGGCACACACATTCCGAAATCTGAGCACAGCGTGGATAATGTTACAGATTGAACAGTGACTTATGCCAATGATTGTAGCTACTTCATCCAGTCACTCTGCATTGCCCCTTATCACACTTTCAATTTACATTTCAATAGAGCAAAACGTTAAGCGATAGCAAGAAATTATTTGTTGATATAGATTCAGCGTCCCAAGCATGGGTTCCATCTCCGCTCCTTATTCTTATGTTGAAACCGCAAGCGGTAAACATATCACTTAGAATTCGAAATTCACGGACAATATTCGTCAGAATATTGGATCAATAAGAGCTAGACATAGATCACTCACTTCTGGTGGGTCAGGTTTTTGACTGGATCAGGTTTTTGGCGCCAAGTGAGCTTTGTGGTGGACAAACCATAAGTGGAGTTTTCTCCCTTTCTTTCATTCAACCATTTCATTCGTTGTCATCATCACCTTCTATCTTTCCTTCAAAGCACAATGATAGGACGTTACAGAAAAAAAAAAAAACATTCATGTCTCTCGGTTATGCCATATGGGCTAAACGAGACGGTGATGATAAGAATGAATTAAATAGTAGAATGAGAAAGTAGGAGCACAAAGAGAAACTCTGAGAAAATCCACACACACACATGGCGTGTGTCCATCAAAAAGCTCACCTGGCTAAGCTGGGATCGAACCAGTGACCCCGCATGCAAGATGTCAATGCTCTACCACGGAGTCATTGCAGCTCCGGAGTAGAAAAAGGATTTGCATTTCAACATGAGTGGTTCCGTTTCTCAAGTGAAGCTATAGGGTCTGAATACTTTCTTTTCATTATAGGAAAAAAATCAAGCTTTACGGCTTTATGAATTTTTCAATACTAAGTAGAGAAGGTCGCGGGATATTACTCTGACTTCGTTTCGATATTATGCTCAGTCGACGCCTTTTTACATATGAAACAATTAGGAAACTAGAGAAATCCTCGATCGCAAGCGTGTTCGAATTATGAGCGTTAAATGTTCAAAATTGAACAGATTTTGCAGAAAGTTTGAAGTACCATATCTTGAGATAGACACTTCAGTTTTGATACCCAACACAGTAGTAAGACCAAAACTTACCGGTATGCACTTTGCAAGATAAGGGCAAGTATTTGGAATGGTGTGAAGGGTAATGGCGCCTTACACCTTGCAAATTGCCTCCCATTTGGCATACTGGGCCAACAGTAAAAGTGGATCTGAAAAGGTGGGGGGACGGTAGGTAGCGGCATGACGCCACGCCGTCCCCCTGCCTATCTATACCCATTATAGTTTTTTCGGAACTGAGGGGACGCCTTAATTTTTTTCGAGGTGGGGGTGCGGCGTTCCCGCATTCTCCTTCACTTTTATCCCTGGGGCCAATTGGCTAATAAAATGTATTTGATACCCCCATTCGACTATATTGCTACTCAAATATCACTTTCCTGTGTGGCCAGCTTCAAATTGAACAATCACATTTGTCTTGGAAACGCTTTGCCAGGCGTGCAAAATTCAATGAAGAACGACGTGATATTCATAATTAAACTTGTGATGATCTATACTGTTGTTGTCTTCGCATGTCCGTATCCCCGAGGGGTCTAGGGAGCCGGGCTCCCCCTAAATTTTTTACTGCTCCCCTAAAATTTTCACGATAAGCTTGCAAATGAACAATAATATGGTGATGAACTATGATATGGCTGGATCGGAGGGGCCGCGGTGGTTCAGTGGTAGAGCGTTCACCTCTGGTGCTTGTGGTCCCGGGTTCGATCCCAGTCCCCGCCAAGTGAACTTTATGGTGGACAAACACCGTCACCTCTCCTTTAGCCTAACCGGCATAAACGTGGGACGTAAAACTCAGATTTCATTTCATTTTCAAGGCTGGATCGGCCTCCCTAACTTCTACTGCTCCCCCTGCATTTTTGAACTGACTACTGGCCTGGTTCTTCCCCTTCTATAGCTAGGTCCAAACAGCTCGAGCAGTGCCAGACAGGCTTACCCTGCCGCGGTACTCCGAATCCTGTCGGCCTATGCTTACGCATCGCAGAATACGGTGTTCGAATACATTATTGCTAGCCATGTGCTTAGTTTTCAGCAATTGGAATGTCGATTATGGGGAAATATTGGTCAAACTCCAGGAAATATTTTAAGATATTCAACGAGAAAATAGACCGAAAAATTTAAAGAAAAAAAAAGGTTAGCGGGAATGTACGCTCAAAGTTGTGAACCAGGTGACTTTATTCTCGAGAAAACCGCTGTTTGCATACATCATCTCTAGCCGATTGTTTGTTTTTTGGTTACATTTCTCGCGAAATACCGTAAATTATTGTCTGAAGTTTGGCTACTATTTTCAAACAATCGCCATTAAAATCCGTTGAAAAGTTTAAAAAATGGCTAGGGATGAGATATTGAAACACCGTCTTCCACAATGAATACCATCATGTCCATGAATTTTTTCGAGGTACTTCTGTTTCCTCCCTTCTTCTCATTCCATCAATTCTTCCATCATCATTCACTTCCTTAATCATCGTCTTCCTTAGCCTAAAGGGTATAATCATCGGATGTTAAACTGAAATATTTCATTTTCTCCACAATGCACAGAGGCTGGCTGGGTTGGAAGTCCCGCTGAAGTTAGTTCCGCGGCTAAGCATTCTCGGAGACAAATGTCATTGTTTAATGTTTAGGTGCCACACGGGAAAGTGACATTTGAATGACAATACAGTTGGTTTCAAATAAATTTTATTAGCCTATTTATCTTGTGTGCCAAATAGGATACAATTTGCAAGTTGTAAGACGCCATTACCCTTCAACCCTTCCTGAATAAGTTCCCTTATCTTGCAAAATGCGTACGTTTTGACCTAACCATTTCGTCGAGTACCTAAAAAAAAAAAAAAAAAAAAAAAACTCCCCAGTACCAAAAATGAAGCATGTATCTCAAAAAATGGTTTCTTCAAATTTTTTCAAAATCTGTTCAATTTTGAAATTTTAACGCTCTCGAACAAGCTTACGATCGAGGATTTCTCCGGTTGCCTAATTGTTTCATATGTAAAAAGGAGTCGACTGAGCATAGTATCAATATGATGTCAGAGTAGCACCCCACGACCTTCCCTAGTAAGTGGAATTAATTACTATTTTCCACTAATGGGTTCAGGCAATTATTCGTGTATGTATGAAAGCTCAAAAACATATATAGATTATTTTCAAGAGGATATAATATTTTACCTAGGCAAATTAAGTTTCAGAAAAAATAAAGAAAGAAAGAAAGGAAAGAATAGAAAAAAAAGAAAGAAAACATATTAGGCTACATATTTAACGTTCAAAATGATCGTCAAAATAAACTATCTTTGTATTATTATTTTTGTATTACGTGGAAACAAACAGTTAAAAATTGAAAAGTGCTTATGTGTTTCTTCAATTTATTCTCCCTTTCTCTTTGCTTCCTTTGGCTCTTCGATCTTTTACTTAGAGTTGGATTTTCCTTTTATATACATACATACATACATACATACATACATACATATATATATATATATATATATATATATATATATATATATATATATATATATATATATATATATATATATATATATATTCATCCTCACGGCATTGTCAAGGCTCTATATTTGTATTTTACATTTAAAGTGGCAACCGGGTGTCTCTGACTGCCGTATTCGGTAGCCCGATCATCACCCCTGTTCTTCGCGCGCAGAGTCATTCGAAGAACTGAAAACGTACTCTGTACACAAACAGATTATGGTTGTGAACTCGGAAAGCCTGGTACTTCTGCTTGTGAAGGTCAAAAAGTGGGAGAAAAATTGATGTGTAGAATGTAAAGAGGGTTCAACAGTGATTGATACTTGTAAGAAGCATATTCATTTGTAGTTCGTGCACATTCCGCCTGTAGCGCTACTGTGGCACAACGTATATGGTAACTGTATAACTCTTGTACACCGCTAGTAGGTCTATTCGCGTTAGTGACGACCGAAACTATGTTGTCAGCTCTGACTGCGATAAGGCCCTGCTGTGCTGCTTTTGCTTTTCTTTTCTGTCCTTTGTCATTTGTGAGACGCCAAGCATGTTGTTTTTGCTTGTTGCACGCGCTGAATGAGTTCCTGCGGAGCGAAGTATTTAAGAAGTTAACTACATATTCTTGTTTTGCGATAAAAATATGATAAGTACTTTGAATTATAATACGGTTTTAAATTCGTTAACTGTTGAAAAAAATACGAAAATAAAGCTGTACTTGTAAATGTATATTAGTCGAGGACGTAGCTACTGACAGTGTTGCAGGCACGTAGCCAGGGTTTCGTGAAGGGGCGTGACATGAAATACTGTGGTCATCATAAGAGGGGCTCGATCACTCTAAACTATTTTACTGGAACATATATTGGTTCATTTAGCCAACATTTCGTAACGGTTAAAGGGAGTGACATGAAATTCCGAATACCCAGTACCTCGATCAATCTAACTATTTTACTATCAACATATATTGGTTTGTTAGGACAATAAAATGAGGATATGTTGGCAAGTATTTTAATAACAAACTATGAAGAAATTTCGAGCAAAATAATAGAAAAAGTATTGGAAAAGATTTTGCAATATTTACGTTCTTCTCCTGTTTATTCAAATATAACAATTTTCCTTTCGTTATGACCTCAATTATTATAAAAAAGTACATACTGAATACTGTCTTGTAAACTATCTTCTAATATAAATAAAATAAAGAGTTTGTTTGTGTGTTTGTCTGTCTGTGTGCGGCCTGGGAACCAGACGAGTGGACCGAGAGTTACCAAATTTTGGTCAGGGCCCAGGCCCCAGATCAAGACGCAGCGATTTTTTCAAATTTCGAAGCAGTGGGGTCTCAGGGGTCTTTTACCGGAACCGACTTGAGAACCAGACAAATTGACCGAACGTTACCAAATTTTAGTCACGAATACCTTGGTCAAGGCTCCAGACCAGAGTAAACGTTTTTTTTTCGAAATTCGAACCACGGGGTCTCAGGGGAGCGTTTACCGGGACATGTAAAAGTAGTAGAAAATGACCGATATTTTACTATTTATTTATTTAACAATCACCAGATACAGCTCAGAGGCCATTTTGCATTGAATATCCAACAACATTAACAATGGAAAGGATTTGGGAAGGTATCGCCCAGGGCCAGTTAAGTAGGTGCCATCCCTGCATTGCCTGGTAGGACTGAGGGAAACCCTGGAAAACTTCAGTCAGGATGGTAGGCAGCGGGATTCGAAGCCACGACCTCCCGAATGCGAAGCCAACGCTCTACCACTTGAGCTATTAATGTCGAATTCTTATTTTCGCGGTCGCTGAAATCAATGGTGAAACTCCAGTCGCATTAACTTCCAAATTCACGCTATTCGGCTCCGGGCCGGGGATCACCGGAGAGGGGTGAGATACCAAGACATATAAAAGTAATCCAAAATGACCGATATTAGTGTCAAATCCATAGTTTTCGCGGTCGCTGAAATCAATGGTGACACTTCCATTAGCGATGACTTGCAAGTATGCGGGCCGGGAGTCAGCGGGGGGTGGATACCGAGGCATGTAAAACATATCCCAAAATGACCGATATTAGTATTAAATCCATAGTTTTCGCGGTCGCTGAGATCAATGGTGATACTCCCACAGGCGTTGACTTCCAAATACAGCCCCTGTGCGAAGCATGTGTATATTCAACTAGTTTTACAATATATGCGTTTCTTTCTCTGTTGAATCAAATGCTAGCAGAACTTTCTTTCAACAGAACTTTTTGTTTTTATTATTCCTCGACTACTGTCGGTTCCAAATGACAGGTTAAAGGAGCAACAGAAAATTGTCCTTGAAATGACATATTTGATACTGCAAGGATGCGATGACGAAAATTTATGATTAAAAATGTCCACGCTGTTACACAACGGCACTTACGTTTTCGAAAGCTTGAAATCTCCCTGACTAGTAGCAGGAATTCTGAGAATTCCGTAACTTTTCTTGATTTTTCAAATTCTCTGACTCTTCCAGAATACCTCGCTTACCTCGCCACCATATTGCAAGTAATACAAATCTCCTCATAAGAAAGAGTAAGCAAAAGCTTCCTGTAGTTTCCTTTTTAATTTTTAACGCTGATCCTTCTTTTTGTCATTTCATTTTGTTTTTTCCTTCCTATTTTTTTTCATTTCTGGTCTCGAAGGGGAGTCCGGACCCTCCTGGCTACGTGCCTGAGTATTGATTACAGATTTTCTCGTGGAAGAATTTAATTACACTATAGGTGAAAAGCAGTACTACAAAAATACATGTAATGCCGAAATCCCTATTAATGCAATCAAACTAGACACTTCTACTCCAGCTCTCCGAACATCCCTTAGCCCATCGAAAATATAGACCTCTAATAATACGTTTAAATCTAGTACCGCACAGAAGGCGCAACCTTCTCACGGTTGCTGGCTAATCGCCAGCATTGGGAAAAAAATACATGTAATTCATATTGAGCACGATAGGAGACAATGTTCATTTCAGATTTTCCAGTGCGGGGGGATTGAATAAACGATGGGTGAATACAGTACTGTAAAAATTCTGGTAACTCAGATTGAGCACGCTCGGGAAAAGCCCTAGAGGGAATTTCGAAGCTCTAGGACCAAGAGCCACCTCTATAATCATCGTTGACTGACAGTTCAATAATGTGTTTTATGGTCTTATGTCCGTGTTCCCATCCTTTCCCTCCCCCTCCAACTGGATACTTGATACTTTCTCTATTCCAAAGTTTTGTGCTAGATTTCTGCCGAAACGTTGAGTTTTGAACTCTCATCGGTTTCGAGTTAGTTAATTATTTCAGTTTAGAATTCCATTTCTGCATCGAGATTATATGAGACGTAGACTCAAAGATTATGATGAAACTCAAACACAGTAATCGTCCAAATTTTGTAAGAGACTCCCACTGGGAATCGAACGTGCAACTACGTGCACGAAAGGCGCGCGTGCTAGCTACTAGAACACCGGAAATGGCGTCACCATTTTTTAGTCTCTTCAAAATTAAGTTGTATTGACATCTTACAAGTTGTATGTACTTGCATTATAAGAAACAAACATAAATTAAAATTATAAGAAAATCTTTATAAACGTTTAAGAATATGTCGAAAAGGCCAGAAATTTCTCAATCTCTTTCCCTCCCATGTCGTGGTGCTATTTAAAAGTATACTTTAAAAATAATAATAATAATAAAAAAACTCTACAGTCGCACCTACATTATTGGATGGCAAATAGTCTAGTTTTTCTTAATGCATAAGTTTACATTAATTAAATTCAAAAGTTGCATTCTAACTTCTTTTTAAACTGTATGAAAAGTACCACTATTCGTCTTAGCACTAATGAGAACTATGGATTCAACACGAATATCGATCATTACAAATATTTTAAAATGTCAGCTCTCCCATCCCCACGCCTTGGGATGCTAGGGGTTCTTTACCCTCCCGCGTATTTCTTTCCAGATTGTAAGACATATCAAGTTTAGTTGGAATTAAATAAAGTGTTACATAAATATGTAGGAAAAAATGTTTTAAAATTAATGGAGGTGACTCTTGAACTGGAAGTGGCAGAGATCAACGATTTCTGGTTTAAGATTGATCACTGTAGAGCAAAAGACGTTAGTAGAAAACTAGAAGCTGTTTCTGAAAATCGATTAAGCGTCCTAAGAATGCATATTATCTCTGTTCTTAACCTACAAGTAAAACAGGAAGTGGTAGCGATTAACTATTTCCTGTTTTTAACGTTGATTGCTATGGAAGAAAAACTGTAATAGATAACAAAACGCTGTTTTCCATAATCGATTAACCATCCGTTCTCATCTCCATCCTTAACCCTATACTAAAACCGGAGGTAGTAGACATCAACCATTTCCGGTTTTAACGTTGATCACTGCAGAGCAGAAACCGTAACCCGGTTTTCTACAATCGACTAAGAATACACTTCATCTTCATCTTTTACCCTCTACTAAAACTGGAACTGGTAGATATCAACCTCTATACGGAAGTAGGTAGCAAGACGCAGTTTTCTGCAATCAATTAAGCACCCCAAGAATATAATTGTGTCACCAATCCAATCCCTCTACTAACACTGGGAGTGGTACAAATCTACTATCACTTCCTATTTCATTATTAATTAAGAAAATATTGTGTGAGCCTCCTTAGTGTCTTCATCAGAGTTTATTCAATACGAGCCTTCGTCTTGTTGAAGGCTTTGCCCTCAGACTCACAAATTTGTTCGGTCTAACGCTTTGCATCTCAAACCTGCAATCATCAGTGTTTGCTAGGCTTACGGCCTCGCACCTCACATACCTGCAAGTATACTGAATTTCAGTTGAAATACCTGGGTGCTTTGCTCCCAGGCCACCGTGTTTGTTCGGCCTATGGTCTTGCACCAGGGACGGCGCCAGGAACGCTTCATGGGATGGGCGGAAAGAGGCGGACCTAGTTGCTGGGTGGGCGGACAACGAAAATGAGAACTGGGCAATGTAGACATTTTTTGACAATAATTAAATTTCAATTTTTATACTCTTTAGTTAGCTAAGGCTCAGACCGAAATAGGGGAGAAACAAGGATGTGGAACATCTGTGTTGGCCTTATAGAAGGTGCCATTCCAGCATTCACCTGGTAAGACTGAAAAAATGCAGGACTTAGGATGGGCTGCGGGAGTTCGTGGCAATATGCTCGACCTACCGAATTCCGCGTGGCACACACACTACCTCTACTTTCAGCTTTTTAAATAATAATAACGGTGTGTTCTGTGTAGTCGAAGAAGTTCAAGACTGCTTTAACTCCTCTCCCTCCAAGAATGCACATGAATGCATAGAAATAAAAGAAGGTTCAAACAACGCAGACTAACAGATAATACTCTACTTTTCGTTAATAACATAAAATACACAATAAGTAGAATGCACATGAATGCATAGAAATAAAAGAAGGTTCAAACAACGCAGACTAACAGATAATACTCTACTTTTCGTTAATAACATAAAATACACAATAAGTAGGTAAAGTAAAACAAGGATAAAATAGGTTGCTGCAAACATTTTTATCTTTGAAGTATTTATTACAAGAAAGCAAGAGGCAAAAAATATAAATGAGTAACTTCAGAAGCAATGCTGTCGTCTTCGCTCTCTCCAACATCTAGTTCATTTTCACTTTCCTCGAAATCGAACACTTCAAATTGCGAATCCTGGTTGTCACATGTATTTGTATTTTTTGTCTTTTTCCCCATTGAAGAAGAAGGATTATCACTAACATCAACGGATTGAAAATCGCGCTTCTTTGAACACGAGAAAGACACCGAGCCTGAGAAGAAATCGCTAAATTTTTTCGACATATTAGCTGAACAAGCACCGACCGCCAAGACTTCTGAACGCAACAGAGATCAACTCAACAATGCTATAATAAGGGTTTTTACAAATCTGTTTAATGCCACACGGGTAAGACATGTGGTACATTGCTGTAAACAATTGCAAGTTGGAACCCTCTTATAAGAAGCTATCGCGCCAACACAAAGCAAGGGCGCCGATTTCTCTGTAAATTTGGGGGGGGGGGCATTCAGATGCAGAAGGCATGCATGAGGATTTTAAGACAAATTGAATTCAAATTATGCCAAATATTGTATATTCATAAATAAAATGCGGGGGCGCACATGGGCTTTGGGGGAGCCCGGGCCCCCTTGGGTCTCCAGGATCGGCGCCCTTGACACAAAGCACTACTGTCCTCCCTCTCTTTCTCAAAATGAGACAACAGATAATACTGGCCAGCTCTGTCCATTATTTAGTTGGCTTTTTAGAAAGCACTTTTTTTTTTTTTTTTCAGTGCAGCACATACAAACACTGGCGTTTCAATAGCACGATTGTGCGTGTGTGTTAAACTTCAATTCATTAATCACGACTTTTGGCATCCATTATATTACTACAAGTATCTGTCTTAAAATCATTGTCCATTGCAGAGTTAAACAGAGTCATAGAACCTATTACATTACAATCGTATTACACGGATTTGCGTATAAGCTAAACAAGCTATAGCTCTCTTGGGGGCCCCAAAAATTTTAAAGAAAAAGTGGCTGTAATGTCATTTCCAAATAATAAGAAAAAGCAAATAATATAAAACGCACATACAACAACGGTGTTCTGTACTGTTATGTATTAAGCTCTCATGAAGCAAGTAATAGGGCCCTGTTTTCCAACGCGCCTGCAATGGGATTTCTGTCGCCCAGTCCCGCTTATAATGGAACCCTCGTTTCCCAGCTCCGCTTGTAATGGGGATTTTGTTTCAGAGCCCCATTTGTAATCGGGACCCTGTTTTCCAGCCATTACACTTAGCTACTTTAATAAGACTTCACAGCATAAGTGATACAGTATCTTGTATGCGGATAGAACTCTAGTGCTACCCTTTCTTGTACTATTTGGAATTCAAGAAATTGAGTCTGGTAACAGTGGATGCTTAAGAAGAAGGCATAAAACGACAAGCTCGCGAAATAATAGTAAAATATAAAGGAATTACAGCCCTAAGCGGCAATAATCTTTACATCGCGAAATTATAGCTATTTTATTTCGCTGTACGTAAGTATGAAAAGTAGTTTGCAGAAGTATTTTCATAACTTTCAGAACTTGGCACTGATTTTCATAGTGATCTATAGAGTTGAGTTGATTTTGAGTTTAACGTCCCTTTCAGCAGCGAGGCTACATGAGACGGGACCTACTGATTAACGTGGAATCCAAACCACATGAGCTCCCACCGGGAATCGAACCCGGGTCTCCCACGCCAAAGGTGCGTACGCTAACCGCTTAGCCACGGAGGAGCTCATATAGTGATCTATAGAGTGCGATAATGGATCACTAAAGGCAGGGGCGGATCCAGGTGCGGAGAGGTCTACGATCCCAGTTTTTTGAGTGACAAAAATAATTGAAGCCATTACTTACATATTTTTGAAAGTTTAGAGTAAACTCACGATATATCTATCATAATCTGGGTTTTAGTTGACCCTTCTCCAGTTTAAACCTTCTAAGTTCGCCTCTGGTTCCAGCGAATTTGTGTCGTATTACACCTTGAGTAATCTTCGATGGTTGCATTCCATTTTGAGTTACTCCAGTAACCTGACCTGGAAAAAGCTCACACGATTAGTTGAGCTTCAGGCAGTAATTACCAACCCTGGATGATATTTATACTGTATTTACTTACACGGATCCCTGGAAACGTTTCAAACTTTACCAAACCGAATAGAAACAACTTGAAATGAGAAATGATGCGGTCTCCACATATTGTAGAAGCATGGCGTGGAGCGTGGATCATAGTTGGTGCAAAAAGATCGGCAAGGGACTTTATTGGTACCAAATTAAACTACCGCTAATTTTACAAATTTTACAGTTTTTCTGTAATGTATTCAAAACAGTAAGTTAAGTTAACGAAATATACACGAAAACGTATTTACTTAATAGATATGTATTAGGTCCATAAATTACCATATAGCATATATTCAAACAGAAAAGGCGAAATTTTGTCGCTGAAAAAGAATGCTAGAAATAAATTGGCCCCATTATCTTCAATAGCTTAGGGCCCCATCAAACCGAAATCCGGCACTGGTCACCTTTATTCTTCTTCTTCTGTTGCAGGGGTGTCATTTCAGACTTCGCTTGAGGGGGCAAGAACACCAACAACATAAGACTTTCACAGTTTGCACTAGTATATTAGTAGACAATCGATAAAGTATATGTATTCCTCAAAATCTTGCGGGGGGCAATTGCCCCCTCCTGTCCCCCTTTAATGACACCCCTGTTCTGTTGGGGTGGGCGGATGGGTGGGCGAGGCCATCCATCGGGTGGGCGGTTGCCCAACCCCGCCCACCCTTAGCGCCGTCCCTGCCTTGCTCTTTATATATCAGGAAGCATACCGGTACCAATTTCAGTTCAAATACCACGTTTCATGTCTTCAACTTTACGGGATCCCGAGATATAAACATCTTACAAGTAAACCTTACGTTTGGGTGAATCGAGTTGCTGACGGAGACACCTATGAGAAAGTAGTACTAAATGTGGTCAGTATTTCAGTGAAGTTATAGGTGCGAAGCTCGAGGGGTTTAGGAGATACAGCTACCAGAACATCACATGGAAGTACAGAATAGTCTTCATACAGTTGGAGGTAAAAGCTCTATAAGACCTCTTGTAGCGACAAAATGTGAATAGCAAATATATGGATACATATTAGGATTAGAGAGAAGTCATATAGTAAGGATATATCTGACGGCGGCCATCTTGAAATCCGCCATTTTGAATTAAGGTTAAGTTTTTAAAATAGGAATAGGGTCATGTGATACATGATTTAAGGCGCAAATTTAATCAGAAGAACAATGGTGACGTTAATTTTGATTTACGGGCAATTGGTAAAAAGTTATAGGGAAATTAAATATTGTTGCAGCATATGTATTAGTCCTTTACCCCACCTTGTAAATTTTTTGTTAATGATAATAATCAAATAAAAAGCAGGTGGATAAATATTAGGTCTATGGTAAGAGTTGCCTTGATGGCGGCCATGTTCAAATCCGCCATTTTGAATCAGACAAAGTTTTAAATAGCGAACGAGAAATAGATGTAAACAGGATACAAGAAAAACAACGAAATGACGTGCAAGTACAGCATCAAACAACTAACATTGTAACGCCAACATTCTATTTTTTGATTAACTTCTAGCCCGAAGTCATCTATTGCATTACTCTATTCCCATTTAATTTTGTGCTGAATAATGATAAAGCAAAAATGGTTATACCGTTGGATTTATGGCAAATTTGCTATTAATAAGATGTCACTGTTATGCGTTTTGTTTAAAACTTTTGTCTGATTCAAAATGGCGGATTTGAACATGGCCGCCGTCAAGGCAACTCTTACCATAGACCTAATATTTATCCACCTGCTTTTTATTTAATTATTATCATTAACACAAAATTTACAAGGCGGGGTAAAGGACTAATACATATGCTGCAACAATATTTAATTTCCCTGTAACTTTTTATCAATTACGCGTAAATCAAAATTAACGTCATCATTGTTCTTCTGATTAAATTCCAGTCTCAAATCATGTATCACATGACCCTATTCCTATTTTAAAAACTTAACCTTAATTCAAAATGGCGGATTTCAAGATGGCCGCCGCCAGGTATACCCTTACTATATGACTTCCCCCTAGTCCTAATATCTACCCATATATTTGTTATTCATCTTTTGTCGTTACAAGAGGTCTTATAGAGCTTTTACCTCCAACTGTATGAAGACTATTCTGTACTTCCATGTAATGTTCTGGTAGCTATATCTCCTAAACCCCTGGAGCTTCGCACCTATAACTTCACTGAAATACTGACCACATTTAGTACTACTTTCTCAAATGTGTCTCCGTCAGCAACTCGATTCACCCAAACGTAAGGTTTACTTGTTAGTATAATAATAATAATTGTAATATCCACCTTTATTCTCTTCCAAACCCTTTTCTTTCTTTTTAGGTCATAATCAAAAACGCTGAAATATGTATCTAATTATTGGGATTACAGAGTAAGATTTATAATAATATTGTACAGTTAGTACTTTGGTCCATCCCGTCCGTTACTCCGCACAAAACTCTTGAACGAAACTGAATTTGACTTCTGTTTTTTGCAATTGATAGCTAAAGTAATTATCTCGAAAGAGTTCGTTAGTAGAGGATCATAAACCAGGAGGTTATGGATCAGAAACCAGGAGTGGTAGAAATCAACCATTTTTGCTTTTAACGTTGATCCTGTAAACCAAAAAGGGTAATAGATAGCAAGAAATGGTTTCCGGCAGTCGATTTAGCATCCCAAGAATACCTTTCAACTCCATCCTTAATACTGTATTGAAATAGAAAGTGGCAGAAATAAACAAGTTCCCGCTTTAACGTTGAATGGGGAAAAACTGTAATATATAGAGAGAAGCAGTTTTGGGAAATCGACTAAAAGATTCCAAGAACACCTTTCATTTCTATCCTTAACACTTTGATAAAACTAGAAGCGGTAGAAATCAACAATTTTCGGTTTACTTTTCATTACTGTGGAGCAAAAGCTGTAATAGATAGCGAAAAGCTGTTTTCGACAATCGACGGAGCATCCCAAGAATACATTTTGTCTTTTCATAACACTCGAATAAAATCAGAAATGACAGGGTGTCTACTAAAATTCCAAAATGAAATTCCATGACCTTTTCTTTAACAAACCATTAAATTTAGTAACATTCTCAAAAGCGAATTTTAGTGCGACTTGGGCCAATTTTCACGCACGTGATAGAAGCGTGCTTTACTTGTGATTTGGTAGCGTCTAAAACTATATGCGTTTTTGGTGGTGAATTTTGACACTTTATAGAACAACATTTACAAGTAGGCTATGTACTTATATTTGTACAGATAAAATAAATCGTGAACCAAAAGCAAAATTTCTTGACTTTCATGACCATTTTCTGATTTCGTGACTTTCTTTAATCCTTTTCGTGACCGATAGACACCCTGGTAATCCAGTATGACTTCCAGGTTCAATGTAATATACATAGAACATGACCTATAAGAGACAGCGAGAAGAGTTTTTTTTTTTTAATGAGTTAGCGTTCTTAAAATAGGTAGCGTTCTTAAAATACCATCTCTTCTTTTACCCTGTAATCAAACATAATTATTAGAAATCAACCACTTTCGGTTTTAACGTTCATCGTTGTACAGTCTTGTTCAAGAAATCTTGACCACTCACCCTGCTATGAAAGATGATATTCTTGCAACCGCAAAAGGAAATTACAATGCTGTGGCTCTAAATAAACTTCTTTATTGACCAAACAAAATTCACATTTATTTGATTTAATTCTAACTATAGGTAAGACCACAGGCCTTTTCAAAGAGAGATGAATGGCAAAGTTTTCTTGAACAAGACTATATGACAAACGGCAATAGATAGGCACGGTTTTTGTATTCGATTAAGCGCCCGTAGAATATATTCCATCTCCACTATAATCACTAGTAAATAACACTAAGTGGTAGATATCTACTACAACTTCTGGTTTCAATTTTAATTGAAAAATATTGGGTGGTCTTGTTTACTGTCTTTAAGTGATTTTGTTTTAAATGAAAAGTCCTAAAGCCAAATTTCATGTTTGTAACTTTCAGAGATTC
Source organism: Thermobia domestica (assembly GCF_964235325.1). Taxonomy (NCBI): domain Eukaryota; kingdom Metazoa; phylum Arthropoda; class Insecta; order Zygentoma; family Lepismatidae; genus Thermobia; species Thermobia domestica. Next base: position 114,400,217 of record NC_137469.1, on the reverse strand, counting down.
TGAGATACCGATATGCTATTATATGAGTAATAATTCCTATTCTCACCTTTTCCTTCTCCTTTATTACTAAGATATAAAAGAAATGGTGAAACATGTGTTAAATTATTTTAAATTGGAAATCCAAATACCAAATTTTAAGTTCACAGTCCTATACGTTTCGGAGATGAGGGTATCTTATTAAAATAACTCTCACCACAATTCCTCCTCTTTTCGTGGATTTTCAAAAATTTTTCTTACTGGCACCCCACGTCACAAATCCTATGTAGGTGTAAATTCAAAGTTTCTAGGTAGTCCTTAGAGCAGTGGCTCCTAATCTATGGGTGCGAGTCTCTGACAGAACTGAATTTAAAATTACAAATATTACGAATGTTGTAAAAAACATTAAATGAAATATTTAAACACGAAATAACTATTCTGTAAGAACTGTGGTTTCATTGACAAAACTGGTAAAATATAATATTCCACTGCACTACAATGCTATGCAGGAATCTTGCTGGAAATAAATATAAATTTGTGAGAATATGGCTATTATTATTTACTATTATTATATGCAAACCCGTTCTTCGTACGGGTAGAATAGGTTTATGGGAAATATTTGAAAGTTATATTTGATCACTCTTTCCCCATTACGTAACTTGTTTGAACAAAAGTGAAATAAAACCCCTAGCTCGACCATGTTCAAAAATGTGTTTTATACGATGCAGTATTTATTCTTTGCAAGAAATCTAAATTCTCTTTTGCTTTTACGATTCTTTTATTTCGAAGTGAGTTGATAAAATAGAAATGTCCTACATGCTAAATATGTTTAAAAATTCATTTCAGACGTTTCAAACACTTTGACACACTGTAACCTCTTTTGGAAGCAGAATTTTCGAAAACGCTGGGGCATGTCCACATGATGACCTCGTTAAGTAAAAAGTTATATACCTAGTTTCATCTCCTTGGCTTGGAAGATATTTAATTTTCGCCGTATATATTAACTCCTCAACCCTCTTAGGATACGAATTTTAATGAAACTGACATGGTTAAGAAATGACTTCAGCCAAGTGCTAACTATGTTCTAAATTTTTCAATCATTTTTCATGAGATGAGACGGAAGTGGAATTTCCTAGAACGCTGGGTTGCGTGTCTACTTGGTTTTTATATTAAATTTCATCTTCATACATGAGAGATTTGAAAGATACTGTATTTTTAGCAAATATTTTAGACCTTGACCCATCCCCTTAGGATACGCATTTCAGTGAAAACGATATGATGAAACCATACTCTAGAGTAGTTCTAAATATGTTCAGTAATTCTCCTCGAACATTCTATGATGATGAGACAGCAAACGCCGATTTGATGTCGAGAAATAAGTAAATTAATTCCTCCCTCCTTCTGCTTAAAAGGAGAATTTTGAAAACTCTGAAATACGTATTCCATTCTTTTTAGTTCAGAGTTGGTTTACGAAATTTCACATTGCGAATTTAAACGAATTTCACATTTCATGATATTTTCTGAATAAATAGTGGTAAATGTTATTATTATAGAAATCGTCTCTTTTCTCCATCTTTAAGAGGGGAATTTCCGGAAACATACGTTCAATTATTTATAGTTAAGAAATCAAAGCCAAATTTCACACCTCAAACGTAAGCAAATGCAGAAATTTTAATAGGTAGACACTATCCTCCATTCTCATCTTAGGACAGAATTTTCGGAAAACCTAAATATGTATTGGTTCGTTTCTAATTGAGTTTAATTTTGAAATTTCACATCTCCAATATAAAGAATTCTTACATTTATCAAGAGGGTATTATGATGGCAGTAGAAAATAAGAATGGGAAGGTAGTCAGCGAGAGAAATGAGGTCATAGGAAGGTGGAAAGAATAAGTTGAAGACTTATATGAGAGTAGGAATAGACCGTGTAGCCTAAATGCTGAAGTAGAAAATGAAGTAGGCGAGGATGATAAAGGATTTAGTATTCTTAGGGATGAGTTTGAAAAGGCTATATCCGAGATTAGAAATGGAAAGGCAACTGGAATAGATAACATACCAATCGAATTCATTAAAAATATAGAAGACAAGGGAAAGAAAGAATTGTTCGGATTATGCAATGAAATATATGAAACAGGAGAATGGCCAAAAGACTTTCTGAAAACGATCATGATACCGATGGCTAAGAAATCGAACCCAAAGAGATGTGAGGATTATAGAACTATTAGTCTCATATCTCATGCAGCTAAAATTCTGCTCCGAATACTGAACAGAAGGTTATATGAAAGAACGAATAAAGAAGTTGAGGAGGAGCAGTTCGGGTTCAGAAGAGGCAGGGCACAAGAGATGCAATTGGATTATTAAGGGCGATTGGTGAAAGATTTATAGAAAAAGGGAAAGAGGTGTATGTTATATTTATTGATCTAGAAAAGGCTTTTGACCGCGTGAATTGGGAATGGGAATTGTTGTTGGGAGTTCTAACGAAGATAGGGTTGGAATGGAAAGATAGAAGACTAACAAGAAACTTATACATGAACCAACAAGTAAGTGTTAGGATAGGGGAAGAACTGACGGAAGAGAGTGCAATTGGAAGGGGAGTTTGACAAAGATGCTGCCTCTCGCCAACACTATTTAATGTCTATCTAGAAGAGATAGTGAAAAAGAGTTTACATGATGATGATGGCATTTCGGTAGGAGGTAGAATGATTAAATGCATAAGATTTGCAGACGATATGGCGCTTGTTGTAGAATCTGAAAAGAAAATCAATAAAATGTTAGAAAAAATGAGAAAGGGATTTGAAGAATATGGGATGAAAATAAATGCTAGAAAGACAAAAGCCATGGTGATTGGAACGAAGGGGTCTGTGTCAAATATAAAAGTAGGAGGGGAGAAAATAGAGCAAGTGAATAGTTTTCGATACCTGGGTAGTATTCTTAGTAATGACATGAAGTGCGAACGTGAAATAAAAGCAACGATAGGAATGGCGAAAGAAGCCTTTAGGAAGAAGAAAAGTCTGTTTTGCGGGAACTTGAATAAAGAGTTGAGAAAAAGACTCATAAAATGCTTCGTGTGGAGTGTTCTACTGTTTGGGGCGGGAACGTGGACATTACGTAAACGTGACGAAAATCGACTGGAAGCCGTCGACATGTGGGTGTGGAGAAGAGTGGAAGGAATTAGTTTTGTAGATTACAAGACGAATGAGAGAGTGTTAGAAATGGTGGGTGAGAAAAGAACACTTTTAGATATTATTACGAAGAGGAAGAGAAACTGGTTGGGACATTGCCTAAAAAGAGATTGTATCATGAGGGACGTTCTAGAGGGTATTGTGGCGGGAAAGAGAGGGAGGGGGCGAAGGAGACTACAATTAATGGATTATATAAAAACAGAAGGATCATACGCGAAGACGAAGAGGTTAGCGGAGGATCGTGGAGCATGGAAGCTTCTCAGCTGCGGCAAGTGACCTGCCAATAAAGGCAGCATACCTATGATGATGACATTTATCATTTTCTAAAAATAAATGAAATAAAATACAGTTGAAAAATTAATGTTATACGAATTACTCCTTTCTTGTTTAGGTGCGGAATTTTCAGAAACTGTAAGAAACATGTTCAGTTATTTTTAATGGTTAGTTTATATGCCTAGTTTCATCTTCCTTACCTCAGGGATTAGCAAGATATACTATCTATTTACGCCTCTAAGGATACATATTTCCAAAAATCCTTCTTTATCCCTTGCTTTCGTCAAAAAGAGTATTCTTGCTAATTATAGCATTATGGCTTGGTCGATAATGAGTAACTCACTTATGCTGTCTTATATACAGTATAGGCTATTATTATTGTTATTATTTTTGTTGCTATTACTGATGATTTGAGAATACAATGCTGCAAATAAAATTGCAGAAACGGTCAAAGACATCGCGAATGATGTAGGCGTGAAGTGTGTAGGGTTTAAGAATGTGGGCGCTTGTTAAAAATGTTAGAACAATTGCCCTAGAAGATCCCAAAACTTTAATTTAGAAAACACAGCGTCTTGTATCATTTCCTACTTTATAACACTACAACGAATACTCTATAAGAACATTGTACTTCTGTTAAATTACCTCGCTGAACAGTACTGAAATGATCACCGAAGGCTAACATGAAATGGAGGATTCACACAACTAGATCCGCTTTTTCTTGAGTTAACTAAACATTAAGTATAATACCGAAGTAGCATTATAGATAAAGTGAGACTGTAGAAAAAATGAACCTTTCCTCTAACAGTTAAAAGAATAACAGAACATAGACGCGATAATAATAATAATAATAATAATAATAATAATAATAATAATAATAATAATAATAATTCAATTTCTTAAAAATAGTATTCAAAAATAGATAGAGGAAACTGCAGTCTGGTAATAATTATAAGGAACAAGATTAAAACGTATTAGCTTTTCTCAACCCACTGAGGAAGAGAAAAGTTGAAAATAAGAGATGAAAGGTAAGAAAGGAATAGTAAGAAGAAGAATGCAGTTGGTCGATGATTTGAAAAATGGTATCAAATATTGGGAATAAAAAGAGGAAGCTGAAGACCGAGAAAGGTGAAAGAAGAATTTCCAGACCAGAACCTAAGAAAACACACAGTCACACTTACATCTCCCATTAGTCCCAGTACCTGCCAGCAGGTAGAATACTCAATAATAATAATAATAATAATAATAATAATAATAATAATAATAATAATAATAATAATAATAATAATAATAATAATAGACCACGATAGCTGCTGCGACTAAGTTACTGCGCACGATAGCTCTTGAAAAAAGCAAATTTTTATTTTATTTTATTTTATTTATTTATTTATTTTCTTTTTGCAAACTATGGGTAGAGTAATTATTTCGGAGGGGCTAGTTAATTGAAGTGATTCATAAACCGAAAGTGGTAGAAATCAACCTTTTCCAAGTTTTAACGTTGACCACTATAAAACAAAAACGGTTTTCGGCAATCGATTAAGCGTTTCAAGAATATTTTTCATCTCCTTTCGTTACCAACCGAAAGTGGTAGAAATAAAGCATTTCCGGCTTTACGTTGAACACTATAAAGCAAAATCGATAAATAGTTACGAGCGGCTTTCTGTAATGGCAAATCCTTCAGATTGGATCTGACAAGAGTTTACCGAGAAATAAATTACCACGCGCAAATCAAGCCCAAAACTTGCCCAAACTCGACCAGCAAATGTAGAGATCTTAATTAGGTTGAGGGCTGCCCACCACCGAATTTTGTTCCGATTCGGCCAATAGTTATCAAGAAAATGCTGCTGGCTAATTAAGTAGTTATCGAGAAATAAGGTATAAAATGCAACCCGCGTCCACCGTTCTTGGCCATGTTTGACCACAGAATATGCCAGTACTTATTCCTTAGGGAATGGGCTAGTAGCTCACAAAATTTAGTGAACATCCGGCTAGTATTAAATTTAAAAATAAACTCTAGTAAAAACCGTAAAGAGGATTTTATGTAATATGTTCTCAATTAATATGGATACCGGAATTTGTATCGTATTTCTTTCAGTTCTGGTATTAATACAGAGATTACTGTCGAGATGGAATACACTCTTGCGGTACTTAATGAATTACATAAAATCCCTTCTATCTCTCCAATCTATAACCGGAAGTGATTGATATATGCCACTTCTGATTTTAGTATAAAGGTTAGAGTCGAGATAGAACATATTCTTGGGACACTAAATGATTATAGAAAACCGCTTTTCCTTATCTGTTATCTTTTCTAATCTATTGCGATCAACACTAAAACCGGAAGTAGTTGGATTTTGCTACTTCCGGTTTGGAGTTTAAGAGAGATAATAACTTACCTGTTCCACAACGTTAAATTGATTCCATAAAACTGCTTCTCCCTATATCTTATAGTTTATGCTCTATGTAAATTAAATTGAAACCGGAAGTTATAGGTGATTTCTACACTTCTTTTTTACTAGGGTGTTAAGTACAAAGTTGAAAGTTACTCCTGGAACGCTTTATAGATTGCCGAAAACTGCTTGTTACTATATATTATCGTTTTCGCTCTATAGTGATCAACGTTGAAACAGGAAATGGCTCAATTCTGTTACTTTCAGAATTTACTAGCTTGTTAAATGTGAAGAAGGTTATCCTTGAAAAGTTTAATTGATTGCCAGAAACATCTTCTCGTTATCTATTATCGTTTTTGCTCTATAGTAATGAGTGTTAAAACCGGAAATAGCTCATTTCTACCATTTCCAGTTCTACTAGAATGTTAAGAATAAGAATAGATATTCCCTTGAAACGTATAATCGATTGCTCAGAACCGCTTTTCGCTATCCATTATCGTTTTTGTTTTTTATTGATCAACGTTAAAATCTGAAATAAATCATTTCTACCATTTTGTTTGTCGAATCACCTCTATTAATGAACTCTCTCGAGAAAATCACACTATCTACTTATTGAAATTAATAATAATAATAATAATAATAATAATAATAATAATAATAATAATAATAATAATAATAATAATAATAATAATAATAATAGAAAATTCGCATCCTTTCAAATGTTATCTTTCGAAGTAACGGACGTATGTACTGTATGTACGTACGTACTAACATTACGATATTACAAGTTCCACTACGTGATTCTAATAATAATAAAATCTTAAAGAGGATCATGTTATATTTTGTATAGTGGTTTGGGAACCAGAAGCTCTAGTATATTTAGTTCACTTCCAATTTGAGTAAAGGGATCACTGCCGGGATGGAATATACTCTTGGAGCACTTAATGAATTACCAAAAAAAGCCTTCTCGCTATCCATTCTATAACGCTCAGTGTTATAACCGGAAGCGATTGATTTCTACCACTTCAAGTTTTAGTAGAATGATTAGAGTCGAGATAGAACATATTCTTAGGACACTTAATTTATTACAGAAAACAGCTTATCGCTAGTTAGTTTCTAATCTATAGCAATCAACACTAAAACCGGAAGTAGTTGGGTTTTGCTACTTCCGGTTCGATTAGAAGTTTAATAGAGATTATACCTGTTCCTACAACGCTAAATTAGTTCCCAAAAACAGTTTCTATAACTTATAATTTTTGCACTATATAGATTAAATTGAAACCGGAAGTTATAGGTAATTTCTGCCACATCTTTTTCACTAAGGTGTTAATTATGAAGAAGAAGGTTATTCTTGAAACTATTTATCGATTGCCGAAAACTGCCTCTTACTATCTATTACCCTTTTCTCTCTATAGTGATCAACGTTAAAACCGGAAATGGTTCATTTGTACTAGTTCATGTTTTACTAGAGTGCTAAGGGTGAAGTAGATTAATCTTGAAACGCTTTTTCGATTGTCCATTCTCGATGGCTCATTCGTACCTCTTCCGGTTTTATTAGACTATTAAGAATGAAGATGAGAGTTGGCTATGAAACGTGTGATCGATTGCCAAGAACCGCTTTTCCCTATCTATTACCGTTTTTGTTATATAATGATCAACATTAAAACCGGAAATGACATATTTCTACCACTTCCGGTTGGTGAATCTTCTCTATTAAAGAACTCCCTTAAGATAATCATTGTATCTTTCTATTGCAAAAACAATTTTAAAATTCGCATCCGTCCAAATGTCATCGTAGGGAGTACCGGACGGACGTATGTACAAACATTATGAGGTTACAAGTTTCATTACGTAATCCTAATAGTAAAAACAGTAAAGATTTACGTAATATTTTCTCAATTGATTTGGAAATCAGAAGTTGTAGTATATTTTTTTTCACTTCCTAGTTGAGTAGAGTGATTACTGTCAAGATGGAATACACTCTTGGGCACTTAATAAATTTTCCATTCTATTCCCTTTTCGCTATATATTCTATAACAATCAATGCTTAGACTGGAAGTGATTGGTTTCTGTCACTTCCGGTTTGAGTAGAAAAATTAAAGTCGAATTAGAAAATTCTTGGAACACTTAATATATTGATTACTGAAAACCGCTTCTCGCTATTTATTACGGTTTCTAATCTATTGTGATCAACACTAAAACCGGAAGTAGTTGGGTTTTGCTACTCCCGGTTTATTTAGAAGTTTAAGAGAGGAAACGATACTTATTCCCACAACGCTAAACTGATTTCCCAAAACAGCTTCTCCCTATCTCCCTATGTAGATTAATTTGAAGTCGGAAATTATAGTTAATTTCTACTGCTTCCGCTTTTACTAGGATGTTAATGATGAAGATGAAAGTTATCCTTGACACGCTTTATCGATTGCCGAAAATTGCTTCTTGCTATCTTTTACCGTTTTTGCTCTATAATGATCAACAATAAAACCGGAATTGACTCATTTATACCACTTCCGGTTTTACTATAGTGTTGAGAATGAATATGGGAGTTGTCCTTGAAACGTTTAATCCATTGCCGAAAACCGTTTGTCGCTATCTATTACAGTATGTGTTCTACAGTGATCAACGTTGAAACCGGAAATGGCTCATTTGCACCACTTTCTGTTGACTAAATAATCTTCGTTAACAAACTTCCTCGAGATAATTACTCTATTTATCTATTTCAAAAAACAGAATTAAAAAATTCGCATTCGTTCAAAAGTTATCGTGCGGAATGTTGCGGTAAGTTCCACGAAGTGATCGTAATAAATAATTCATACCCCCGACCCCGCCACACACACACACTAACTTATGTACACACGAAAGTATATCTGGTAGTTCCCATATGCCTATGCCGGTAGCTGGAAACAGAAAGAGAGAGAGAATCTTATTGCACCTTTACACAGAACGCGCAATTACTCAGAACATCAATTAAAAAAAGAAAAAAAGAATAGTTGTTAATGAAACTTTCAAAGATTGGTACCACTGCTGCAACCTACACATGCAATTCTTCCATAATGATTGATTCGTAAGATGATGTATATGGGTTTCTTAATGACAGTGTAATAAAATGCCTTCAAATTGACCACAAAATAAAAAGTTAAATTTCTCTCTCAAATTTTATAAAATCGAAGTCGATGGTCATTATGGGAACAGTCTACAATAACAATATATGCAAACAAATATTAATATACTCCAAGCTTTCCACTGGATGCCAGAAAGCTTCGTATCATATTTGATGTCACAAGCATAAGCAGATGTAAATATATATATATATATATATATATATATATATATATATATATATGATTCCTTCCCTTTCCCCATTTTTTACTTTTATTAACTATAATAGTTTTGTCACAATTCACATGTTTCGCCCCTGGACTTCAAACGCTAACAAGGAATTGCCCTACTACTGTGACTGCAACAGTACACATGTAAGTTTGGCAACGAAGCATTATGGCGTCCTGCGTAAGCATGAGATTCAGCCGCTAAAACTATTTCCGTAAACACAAAATAATATTTGAATAAAATGTAAAACATAACACGAAAAACGGTAATATAATATCCATATTCCCTAATGAGACAACTACTTGTAAAATAATTTATGCTTGTAAGTAAAAATTTCATAAAACTGAGCACAGGAGTAGCAAAATCTAACAGCAAGCGCCATTTTGTGTACTCATTTTAAAACTGATCAAGTTTTTCTCTTATATGTTACTTTTTTAGCTAACAGAATACATAAGCACAGAAAATAGTATCTCATGTTGTAGCTGACGCATAACTCTATTTTATAGTGTAATACTTATAATATGTGCCATTTCTTTACGCGTTAGTTAAGACAATGAACTAATGCATATACTGACTTCCGGGTAGTGATCCACCTTAATCATTATCTCCCTTAGCCTATAAGACATAATCGTGGGACGTTAAACTGAAAATTTTAATTTAATTTCTTTTGTTCATAGGATTTAGATTAGGTTAGACGGGATTTTGAAAACGTGAACCCAAAGAGGAGATTATAATTTTTTTTTCTTTACCAGATTACTGAAATTATTGACCCCACACCCATTAAATTACGTATGTGTGAATCAGTTTTATTCCATATCGAAAACGAAGAGGAATTATAACCCCGTAATCCCTTTCTTCCTTTGTAGGCCATATATATATATACGAGGAAGGATCAGAAAATAATGTTAGAAGGCTAATATTTCAGGAGTTTTGCCTGTTATAAAGGTATTAGGAGTGTGTGATAATTTTAATACATTGAGTTGGCAACTTGTCAGAGTTTCAGCCACCCGCAACCTACAGGGCTAGTTGTAGGTAAACATAAATGGCGACTCGTTTGGAAAACAGACGTCGTTTCAAGATACTTTCACCTGTTCTCGTACATGAAGGAGCACCTAGGAGGCCGTCGTTTCTCTTCAGACAAGGAGGTGAAAATTTCGTGACAACGTGTCTTACACGTAAAGACAGGATTTTTACCAGGAGGGAATCTTCAAAATCATCCCACGATGTGAAAAGTGCTTCAATCGATATAGAGACTATATCTAAAAATAATCTAATGTATGTACTATCTGTTGCGTTTATTGCTTGTATGAAACAAGATATACATGTTTCACTGCAGGCCTTTCAACCTTACTTTTTGATCATCAGTCGTGTAAACGGTGAAACATGTGTGTTGTTACTTTAAATAAGAAGCCGAAATACCAAATTTTGTGTCTCTAACCTTAAGAGGTTCTGAGATATGGACATCATATTATAATATGTGTAATTCACATCCCTTTTCTTTCCTTTTATTTCAAATATTTAAAAAAAAAACGCTGTGTAATTATCTTAAATGAGAAGGTTGCCAAACTTTGGGCAGGGTGGTCCAATACTCTAAGACAATACGTCTATGTAGTTTTCAATTAGTATTATTCATCACCCGAAAACACAATAAGTAATTAAGTATTGTCTCCTATACTTTCAGAAAAAAAACAAAGAGCTAAATTTTTTGTATAAGAATGGAAAGAACACAGATAAAGTGTAAGATCAACATCTTATGACACATTTCTCTGCTTTTTTAAAAGTTCATTTTCATTCCTATCTGGAAGATGAGCGGGCCGCAAAAAGTAGTGCCCTCTCTTGGGCCATGAGTAAGGTTGCCATATGTCCGTATTTTATACGGACTGTCTGTATTTTTGGGTCCGTACCGTACAAAGCATGAAATACGAAAATGTCCGTATTTTACAGTTTTTGGAGCTGCCTGAAACTTTCCGAGTCGGGAATCGATAAAATCTCGGGCGAAAAGAATTGCGTTTTCATCATAATTGGGCGGCGACTAGGGGGGCAAAGGGGGGCAGTTGCTCCTGCACTTTTTAGAAGTAACCGATTAATGTATATAGTTTCATTTGGAAATCTAAAGTTTTTGTATGTGTTACTGGTTCATAGAAAAAAATGTGCCATATAATATTTGCCGTTGCATGAATACGTATTGGTTGTCAGTAGTATAGGCGTCTGTACGGACCACTTTTTTTGGACCACTTTTTCAATGATAAATTTATGAAGTCGCCACTGACCATTACACTTTAACACAGAAGGATAGCGCAAAGTATTCCCATAACTACAATGTTAAAGTGAGATTGAATATGCTTTTATAACATTTAAAATCATAAAAACTTACATCTAAAAACTTACATCTTAATCTCCAGTTTATAAGCTTTCATTTGACACTTGAATCATGAAAATCCGTTAATAATTAGCTTTAAAAACTCAATGGGAAGGAATACATACAAATATTACATCTACTCCGGAACGGATGATCTGTCACTGATTCATTTGAACGATTTCAGTACCAGCGCAGGACTGTTTAATCCGATTCTCTTTCCTTGTTTTCATATCAACATACATATATATGTATTAGCCTCTTCCTTCAACAGAGCTTCTAGCTAGCAGTAGACACCAGATGGAGCTGTTATGACGTAATCCCACGGCGTGAGACTACGCAATAACTATGACGTGATCCCGCGAGATGGGACTACGCAATAACTATGACATAATCCCACCGCATGGGACTACATAATTGATACACGTCATTATATCCTTCCACCTTCAGCAAGAAAGAGAGAGAATGACTTACATATAGCTCAACATGATTTCCTCAACATCATTTCCTCAAATAAAAGAAAGAAATTCTCAATTCTCAAATTGTACATGCTGTTCTCACTAGGTCTCTTTTTAGAATCACTGTCTCCAACCCAATATTTTTTTTCGGAATGTTCCAGGATTTTAATTTTTCAAGATATCGCTTTAAAACATATAGGGGTGAATTCACCCCATTACTAATAAATATGATAATTATTAAAAATGAGTTGGCAACACTGATAGTTTTACCCCCAAATAACGTCATTATTTAATACCTCGGCCCTTAATTAACCGATTTTCAAAATTCAAACGACATTCGACAGAGAAATAAATTTGCCATATTGTGAATGTATTGTGGGTTGCATACCTCTAAGGATACTATTCCGAATTTGTTATATCTCCGTTGTTTATTAACCGATTTTCAAAATTCAAACGGCAATCAATAGACAAATAAACTTCCTATCTATCGAATGTCTTATAAATTGCATAACTCTGAGGATATAATTACGAAAAACTCAAATAAATCTCTTATTTATGTATGGATATTTAAAATTCGAATGACATTCAAAAGTACTGCTTCTCCTTATGCATTGTGTATATCCAAAGATCTCAGTTTTATGGCTTTATTACCATAAAACACTTAGAAAATACTTAAAATTACAAGTTCGGATACTGATAATGGAATCTTCTGTTAACTTCGTTCTCTATAGGAAACAATGATTTCTTAAACTCTGTCCACTGATCGTAATTCAAGCTGAATAGACAACCGTTAATATCAAAAACTACTTGAACTTCGGTTTGCACATTTTTCACAATTACATTGAAGTTATTAGTAAGAATGAACTTCTTTTGGGGATCCATTTCTAAACACTCCATTTTTTACTTCTGACAACATATTTTTGTTCATTTTCGTTCATTTTTGGATTTACATACAGAACTCAACAGTTGGATAGTTACCTTTTAGACCAGTGTATTTGATTTTTATTCCATCTTTAGCGATCTCATCAATCATTTTATCTGTTAAGTGTTTTGTAAATCTAGGTGGAAGAAAAACCTTGAACTTCTCACACTCAGCTAATATGCTCTTCCCAAACTTAGTTTTAATCTTTTCCATTTTCACAATCTTATATTCTGTATTTAATTCTAATTCTCTTAATCCAATAACCTCTTTTTGTTCAAGACTTCCAAGCTTGTTTAAAAAATCAACGTGTTTTGCCATCGTATTTATTATATAGAAAATCAACGGTCACTCTTCAATTTTTATCTTCACCAAAAAATATTTAATCATTTTTTATCAATTTCGTTTGATGTAAAAACTTCCATAAAACAATCGTTAATGAAAACAGTTTGAGGGTATCTTTTCGATACCCTTATGCCCGTTGATATTTTGCTAACTAAAACTCTTCTACTACTTTTTCATTCTTGGGATCATATGTAAAGTTCTTTCGCCCAATTAAAATCGCATAACATATAGTATCACCAGCCACAGCTTCTGCAAAGTCTACAACAATCTTTATGTTTGTTCTCTCATTTACCGATACATTCTTCCTCTTACTACAATTAATCACATACATTGGCCTGTTATCTATAAACTCTTTAGGGTCATAGTACATTTCGGTGTTGCCACATGTTATTCTCTTAAATGCAGTATAATCTTCGTACATCTTAAAGTAATCCTTGTTAGCAATATCTAAGTTTCTTGATTCTTTTGGAAATACCTCATTCCTCCCATTCTTAAGATAGATATTCTTTACCTTACAATGATCAAACTTACTTGCATCTACCGTTTGTTTACCACTTCTATCAGTTTGGAATATTACAACTACGAAATCAGGCATATCAAATTGTCTAGAATTAAATTGAGTAGTAACATCAAACTCCAAGAAAGAACCTGTAACAGCCTTTTGAACACATTGATAAGTATGGAATGAAAACATGATTTTGGGTTCTTTAAGAATGTTCAACTTTAACTTGTTTTCATAATTAGATTCGTATTCAACAATAGGCATTCTTATCTCCATACTTTTTATTGTTATTTTTCCATCATGAGGAGCTGCTCCTGATCCAGTCCATTTGTACAAGACATCGTTATTGTTGTTAGCTTTTGTAAATGTTATTCTCAATCCACCTTTCCACATAACCTCTTTATAATCACTTAAGAAGCCTGGAATTAATCTTAATGGATACAAAACGCTAAAGTCCTTTCTTAGACCAAGTTTATCATCTGTTTCAAATCCTGCTTGTTTTAAATATTCAACTTCTGGCTTAGAAATCTTTAATGTTCCGACAGCTGTAGATGTTATTCCAGGTAGCTCAATCTTATCTATAACAACTCCATGCTTTCTAACCTCAATTTGAGAAAAGAAGAATGGGAAGAAGTTATCTGCAAGTTTTATAGTATCATTTGCGCCAAATGTTCCTCCAACTGATGCACCAACAACTTCAAAAGTCATATGACAATCTGCTCTGTGTGGATGTACGAACCCATCGCCCACGTTGAAATCAAACTCAATATCTTTGTTAGCTTCATTCAAATTATTAAATGTTCTTGTGTTAGCTTTAAAACTCTGTAACTCATAACTCTCAACACTATCCACTTATTATAAAGAAAATCTTGAAACAACACTTTTATGGGGCGTATCCATAAAAGAATCATACATAATAACAATTAAAGAGGTCTGATGGATTTGTACCTTTAGATGCGAGAAAATACTTGACATTTTGGATCTCCGAATACAGAGGGGCTAAAATTTTTCAGAAGTTAAGAGCGTCAATTCACCGCTCTTATAATCCCCATCCCAACTTAACCTTAGCATTCATAGCAGTACCAACCCCAAAAGCAGCTAATCGTTCACCAATTGGTGCATCACTACTAAATGCTCTTTTCCATGCTTTAGTTTCTAGTTCCTTATCTGCAATATGTCTTGACTCTGTATCTTTATTGTCTCTGTAGTATATATCGTGTTCTTTACAAGCCTCATCTAATGGGTTAATGCCTTTATCACCTCTTTCTAATCTTTCTTGTAGCTTAGTTCCCGGACCACAGTATGAAAATCCTGGAATATGTAATTCAAATGGGAGTTTATTAATCAAATCATTTACTAATCCTTTTCCAAGCTTCTCATCATTCCAGAATCGTGGTGGTAACGTATTTAAGATCTTAATCAAATAACCTATACCTTTTGGATTATTAGGAATAAACTGTGAAAGCTTATTATTAATCATACTCACTATACCTACTTTCTCATTGTAAAAGTTATGATTACCAGCCCTTTCTTCTCCATCTATAACTATTAACCGATCAATTAATTTTCTCACATCATCCACCCATATATATTCTTTAGGTATCTCTGTATATTGTTTAATTCCTTCACCAGTCCTTTTAAGTGTCGTGTTCTTTTTAGGAGTTGGGGGTAAAGTTGGTTTAATATAATTATCCCAAATAGGCTTGATAATATTAATGTACTTTGAACCTCTACTAGATGCTACCTTTTTATCTCGATTATATTTTTGGAAGGCAGCATCTGAGTCTATTATTATTTCCTTGTACTGTTCAAAATCATCATCGTCATAATCTTCGATGGTTTTATTAGTATTCGTCGTTAACAATTCCCATAGACCTTCTGTTCCTTTATAAGTTTTACCATTAATTATCAAATCATCGCCATTCACTTTAACTTCCAAATTTCCTATCTTGTTTATTATTTTTCCATCTTCTTCTACAGTTCTTATTCCAAACACAGTATCATTTCTTTTACTATAATATTTCGTTGCAATCTTACCAAATGACTGTGCTGTTGTTAAAGGTTCTACTCCTTCCACTTTGTCTTTAATTTGTTTTCTCATTTGTTTTATTTCTCCCGTTATAGGCGTATCACTACTACTTGGAGAACTATCATAAGTTATCTTTTTAGGTGTTTCTAGTAGACTGGGATCTATTGAAGCCGTCTTATGTGCAACTGGAACAAGTTCAGTTATTAGATTTTTATTTTGTTCTGCTACTTCTTTGATCTCACTTCCCAAGTTTTGAATAGCATCAGTTACAGGCTGTTCTGGTGTCCTAAATTTATCGTATATACCTGCTCTTTCTTTCTTCCAAGATTTGAAGCTCTTTATCAAGAACTCCTTTAACTTGATATTCTTATCAATTTCTTTCGCATCCATTTATTGTATAGCAAACGAACAAACGTCAATAAACGTCAATAAACGTGAAAAAACGTCAATAAACGTGAAAAAACGTCAATAAACGTTAAAGAACGTCCAACGTTAAAACGTCAAACATCAAAAAACGTCAAACGTCTATAAAGTGTTTTATCTTGTTCCTATACTTACCATTGTTTACCTTCCTTGTCATATCAATTACTATGAAACCATAATCTTCTTGCCAACATTTTGAACATATATCTTTAAACTTATCATAAGACATATCTCCTCCAACAAACTCATTATACGCATGTTTGAGATTAGTATCATCTTGTCTGAATATGCATAGGAAGTTAACGTTATCTCTTATGAGCTGTTTAGGTACTTTTGAATATGTTTGTGCAAGATAGAAACAGTCTAAATGTCTATGCCTACCTCTTGTAAAGTAATTTCTAACAGTATCTTGATTCTCCAAAATGTAATCGTGAAACACAACAGAGTATTTTTCACATTCATCAATAGGCACAATAGAATCATTACCGCTTAAGAACGTTGCTATTTGCTTCTTAAACTTTATTTCTGCCTTTTCAAATCGATCTTTTAACTGCTCATACTTTGGCTGATTCATGCTTTTAGAATATATGTAGAAGTAATTATTGTTTAACCAACCTGGCTGTAATAAGAAGTTAAATAGCAAAAACGTTTTACCACATCCCGACGAACCTACGATAAGACAACGAATATCATCAGGTATAAGCTCTCCATTTCTTTTCTTAGCTGTTGTTTCTTTTATCATCTCTTTTACATCCCAATTAATAGTTTTCTTACTCATTTATTATAGAGAAAATCAGGGGTCCACCAGCACTGGACCCCTTTCAAACAGTTTTGAGGATGAACTGTAAGGTGAGCATTTTGCTCACCTTTAAGAACATTTTGGACCTCCGAATACAGCGGGGCGTCTTTTATGATCTTAAATCTTTAAGTTGTTCTCTGATCTTAAGCAACAAATCTTTTATATATTCGCCATCCATTTCGCCATTTAATGTTATTATCATCTCTAACTGTTCTTTAAATGAGTTAATACAAGTGACAATGGTTTTATATTCGTCTTTTCTTTTGCTTATGTTTGCAGTTGCTTCCAGTTGCAAGAGACGTTGTCAATATCGAGTAAATTGTTACAGGTATAAAAATATTAATAAACCCAGTTGTTGCAGAAAGTATAACCGACAACGCGATCAAAGTGTAATATGCATATTTAACAATTCGTAGTTTTCTCTTTTTCTTCTTTAAACTGTATTCTAACTTTCGAATGACATCTTCTATTAACTTGATTACTTTCTCTCTTGGAATATCTCTAGGTAAATCAAACTCATTCATTTATTATATAATAAATGGCTAAGGTATTTAAGCTAACGAGTGATACTTCTGTTTTAAAGAAGAAACTCCATTACGAATTAGACAACAGGAGCAACTATTTAAGTATAGGACTAGTTGGGTTTTACAGTACATATCTAACTCCAAACATAACAACACAAAAGAACAGTTTCTCATATGGTGATAAACAAGTTTTTATACCAGAAGGGCAATACAGCTTAAACAGTCTTAATGAATATTTAAAATCTCAATCCATCAACATAACATTATCAGAAGATCATTTAAGAAATAGAGTTAAAATTGAAACTGATAGTAATGATGTTACAATTGGGAGTATAGGCACTGTCCTCGGGTTTAATGTTTTTGAAGTTTTAGAAAAGAACAAAACACATATTGGAAGTAAGTTGCCAAAGTTTCATCCGTTTGATACTATAAATGTTCACTGTAATATAGCAGATGGCATGTTTGTTAAAGATACAGAATACACACATAGAGAAACAGGAATTATAGCATCATTCAAAACAGATGCTGAGTTCAAACATAGTGTTATTTACGAGCCTACTTATCCATTATTTTTCCCTGTATTCAAAGACAAGGTTGATAATTTTGAGATAAGGATAACAGATGAGAATGATTCCTTAATTGATTTTGGTGTAGCAGCAACAACTGTACTTTTGCAAACCAAGATTTTCTCTTAGATAAATAGAGAAGATGTGCTCCATTAAAGGTTGTATGTTTAGTGTTCCTTACAGTGAACTAAAGGATTTAAATATCGATCATGTATTAACAAAGAAACAACTTAACGATAAAGCCAAGAAAATTAAAGAAGGTAAAGGAATGGATTTAACTTTAACTACTGCACAAATGAAAAAGATTAAGAAAGAGCATATTGGCGGTTTTATCTTTACAATTCCAGCCATTCTAGCAGCTTTAGGAGCAGTTGGCTCATTAGCAGGTGGTGCAGCAGCGATTACTAAAACTGTACTTGATGCTAAGAAGAATAAACAAGAACTTGAAGAACAAAAAAGACACAATATGGCTATGGAAGAAAAGCAGGGGGCGGGTAAACCAAAGAAGTCAAAAAACTAAAACCATTGACCAACTTCGATATAGAGAGGTTGGCTAAAGAACTAAATATAAATCAATTTAGAGGTGTATTTATGAGTGATGAACTTCCACAAAAACCCTATGTACATGAGTGTGGCGTAGTTAACCTTGATAACTCAGAAAACATTGGTACTCATTGGATATGCTATTGGAAAGATAACAACATAAAGTACGTGTTCGATTCTTATGGTGGTGTTCCTCCTAAACAGCTGGTACAATATCTTGGTACCGAAAACTTACTTTACAATGACGAACGAATACAAGACTTTAACTCAGTTATATGTGGTCATCTTTGTGTTAAGGTCTTAAATCTTCTAAATCAAGGACATTCTTTTAGTGACGTTATGTATATGATTAAAAATGATTAAGTGCTTTTATGGTTTGTATCCATAAAAGTTTTGCTTTAAGATAAATATGGAAGCTATACACAATAGATTTTTAGATTATTTTGAGAAGCATGAGGATGAACTAGATGCACTAGATAGATATAATTTTTATCAGTATTTTCAGCATGTTAGCGAGATAGACTTAAACGATACAAACAACGTATATAATGTAATTGATCTATGGAAAAGGTTAATACCTAAATTTTTGTACACGGAAGAAGAGTTGGAAAAGTTACGTCCAATAATTACCTTAAAGGACTTGTTGTCAAATTATAGCTCTAGACCATTAGAATGCAGTAATTGTGGTAGTAAGTCATTAACAAAAGGTATGAGTAGTTACATTTGTGATAATTGTTATGTAGAGAGTGGTTGGGTTTACAGTACTTGTGAAGAAACGAAAGCTGCTTGTGCAAGAAAACCCTGGTACGATACTATAAAAAGATTTAAGTTACAGTTATCTCGTTTGCAAGCTTTACAGGATAGAATTATTCCCGAAGAGGTGTTCAAGGTGTTAAATGATAAACTTAGAGATATACCAAGAGATTTAATATCAACAAAAGATGTTCTAGAAGTACTAAAGAAAAACAAATACACAAAATATTATGATGATGTCTATTTAATACACTATCACCTTACCGATCAAAAACCATTAAACTTACGACATATGGAGGAAACACTTATAGACGACTTCGAAAACTTACACGAGGTCTTTAGGGAGCTGTATCCGGAAAGAGCATTGTTTATTAACCTAAAATGTGTATTGCGCTATCTGTTGAAAAAGCATGATGTTCATGTTGATATTGATTTTAAACGCTCACCTAGACAAATAGAGATGTTAAAGAAATGTTTTGAAAAATTAGAATGGGCATTTTCTGTATAATAAATGAGTTTGGATATATTTCGTAATGTTAAAGATAGAAAAGGTGATGTCGATATTAGTGAAGAAAAATTAAAATTGTTGGAGAATTTAAACGATGTTGTTAGCGTAAGTCAACTTAGATCAATAGAAGCCCAATTAGAGAACGATAGAAAACGATTTGAAGATGCATTAGAAACTTTACAAGACACATACATCAAGAAAGAAGATATTGAAAAGGTTAGGATGGATACTACTAGATTGATTATGCAGAAAGAAACCATGCCTCTACTATATCGATTAAAAGTTAAATACGTTAAGGAGCCAATCTTTAGAATATTTAATCTCTCTAACGGTTACAAATTTCTCTATAATGGGAAAATAATGCACATGGACTCAAGTTTGGATAAATACTTTCTAGATATATATTTGGGTGATACTTTGATTAAAGAGATACCTTTTGACTTTAAGAAGAACGATATAATTACGATTAAACCAAATAAAAATTCTGCTATGGAAGAAGGACAATTATTGTTTGTTGTAATGTACATAGAAAGAGAGCTTTCCTAAAGACGTTTGCTATATAATAAATATGGATATCTTTGGTAATGTTAAAATGACATCAGAGTTAGATAATACAGTTGTGAGAAAAGATATTGCTATGTTGAAAAAAGAGCTTAACTTCATCAAACGGAGTTATGTTATAGAGCTTCATAGTCGATTGATATCAGAAAATGTTGAAACTCCGTTCTTTTAAATACATAATCTATCACATACAAATTTCTTTATAAAGGTAGGATAATGCATATAGAGTCATCTTACAATACGTATTATATAGATATATATTTAAATGATTCTCTAGTTGAAACTTTTCCATTGCACTTTAATACAAATGATAATTTAGCAGTTAGACCATCTAAAGATTCTGATCTGAAACATAGTAAATTACTATTGCTTCTTATGCATGTAGAAAGAGAAGACGAAGATAGTGATGATGATGGTGAGAATGTTGATAGCATAATATTAATCAGCGATAGTTATTGATTTTCTATATAGTAAACAGGATGTATTGTGTTAAGTGTAAGAAATCGACAGATACGAAGAAAGATACTATTAGAATTGAACAAACAAAGAATGGAAGATATCTAAAGAAAGGTATTTGTTCTGTATGTGGTGTTACTAAAACTCAATTCGTTAAAAAGTCTGATTGACTAGAAGAAGGTAAAGGTGTTAGAGAAGACATTATAGAAGAAATTCATAAACCATCTAGAAAAAACTTTGACAGATTAAGTGTGGTTATAAAAGGTATCGATGATCTTTGGCAGGCTGATCTTGTAGAAATGGATAGTGGAGCATTAAAAGGTGTTTCCAAAATCAATAAAGGTTATAAGTATTTGCTAACGATTATAGATGTGTTCTCGAAATATGCGTTTGCTGTTCCTGTTAAAGATAAGAGTGGTAAGAATGTTACAAAAGCATTCGAATCCATATTAAGAACGAGAAAACCTAGCAACTTACAAACTGATCAAGGTAAAGAGTTTTACAATAAAGAGTTAAATAAGTTGATGGATGAAAATAAGATTAATCACTACTCAACCTATAGTGGTAAGAAAGCTTCTGTGGTTGAAAGATTCAATAGAACGCTTAAGCAGAACATGTGGAAAAGGTTCACAACACAAGGGAACTACAAATGGATAGAGATATTACCAACACTAGTTAAAGAGTATAATCATCAAATTCATAGAACAATTGGTTTAAAACCTATAGAAGTTAACAAGAAGAATGAGCAAGCAGTATTGGAGAAAGTGTATCAAAAAGAATATAAGCGTGTTAAGCCCAAATACAAGTTAGGTGATCATGTTCGTATAAGTAAGTCGAAAGGGTTATTTGAGAAAGGATATACACCTAATTGGTCGACAGAAGTATTTGTTATTAGTGAAGTTATTCCATCTAATCCGCCTACATATAGAATTAAAGATTTAGAAGAAGAAGATGTGCAAGGTAGATTTTACGAACCAGAACTATTAAAGACGAAACATAAGGATGAATACTTGGTAGAAAAGGTGTTGAGAAAGAAAGGTGATAAAGTATATGTCAAATGGCTAGGGTTTGATGATTCACATAATAGTTGGATAGATAAGAGTAATGTTGTAGTGTAAATATAAATGTTTGTCTTTTATGGTTATTATGCCATAAAAGGATAGTTTGAACGAGATAAGGGGGTAACGAAACGATACCCCCCATAACACATATTTCCAGCGCTTGTATTCAAGCTGTGGAAATTATCAAAAATTAACAACACAACAAACTTCGAAGTGGCTGGGATTAATCATCGGAATTCCGAGGGTTTCAAACAGGCATCATATGAAGTCAAATTAGCAGGTAACGAAAATGAAGTTAAAAATAAAGATTTTCTATATAATAAATATGAGTACTATGGATAGTTTTCCTAGTTTAAACGATATTTGCTACGAACAGATCAAAGATAACTATTGGTATGGTATCTTCGGTGATTTCAAGTTGATTATAGATAAGAGTACAGGATACTTCAATGCTACCAAGTTGTGTCAGAGTGGTGGAAAATCATTTAAAGATTGGCTAAGATTAGTACGAAGTACAAAACTACTTGAATATTATGATAAAAAATTAGCTGGAGCAGATGTGCTCCGGCAAAAATCGTCATATTACATAGAACCAAAAGGTACGAATAAAGGTAACTTATTAATTTCAGGAACATATGTTTACAAAAGAATACTTCTAGAAATAGCTTCATGGTTGTCGCTCGATTTTTATGATAAATGTAGTAACATTATAGAAGACTATTTCACACAAGACTTTAAGCAGATTCAAGAAGACCAAGAAGAGTTACAATCAAGAGTAGAAGAGATAGAACAACAAATGGAGCAATTACGATTGTACAATCAAGAACTAGAAAGCAAAGTTGATTATCTTACAACAGTTGCAGCAACATATACAGAAGATCCAGGAAAGATACATAGGCTATTCATTATCAAGAAAAACCTTACTAAAGAACAACTTGAAAATGTACTCCTTTACTATGACGAAGAAGAACGAGATCAAAAAGAAAGAATAGAACGATATAAGTATTGGGTTGGAAGAGTACAAACATACAATTACGAAAGTAGGATTAAACAACTCAAACTTAAGTATCCAAGTATGAGTATTCTGCTTAACGTCGACGATCCAAACTCTGTCAACTTATACAACAGAGCTAAAGAAAAATATGATGATAGAATAACTTGGCACGGTTCGCATATGAACACAGATTTAAGTGATATAGATCTTGTTGACAGGTTTATTCAGTTAAGAGACATTTAAGTACGAGAAACTAAATATACTATTGCTTTTATGGATTACCCATCAAAGTACGAAGCGTTGTATTAGAACAAACAAAGCCGATCGGGATATCTGGCGCCGGCTAGCTGGTAACGAAAATGAAGTTAAAAATCAACATTTTCTATATAATAAGAGTACTATGGATAGTTCACTTGGTCTAAATGATATTTGCTACGAACAGATTAAAGATGATTACTGGTATGGTCTGTTTGGCGATTTCAAGTTGATTATAGATAAGAGTACAGGATACTTCAACGCTACTAAGTTATGTCAAGACGGCGGTAAGAGGTTCGACAACTGGCTGAAAAATAAAGATTCTAAAGAACTGATAGAGTATATTTTATCTACTCTCATGATATTGGATCAAATTATCAAAACAATAACAGGAGGTAAAGGTGAAACATGGAGCGAAATAAGAGGAATATATGTATATAAAGAGTTGATTTTGGATATATCTCGATGGGTTTCTCCTGAGTTTTACCTTAAATGCAATCAAATCATTATCGACTATTACACAAAAGACTTTAGACAATATAGAGAAAACCAAGAAGAATTGCAATCAAGAGTACAAGAGATAAAACAAGTAATGGAAAGATTAAAAATAGAAAACAAAGAGCAAGCAAAAGAAATATCAAAACTCAAGTCAATAGCTGCAGAACATACAGAAGATCCAGGGAAAGTACACAAACTAGTTATTATTAAAAAAACTTCACGGCTGGTCAGCTTCAAGACATAGTAGACAAGTACGACACAGACAAACACGATCAGGTTAGGCGTTACGAGTCATACAAATATTGGGTTGGAAGGGTTCAGCAGCGCAACATCAAAGCAAGACTTCAGTGTCTTAAAGAAAAGTATCCAAGAATGTCAGTGTTATCAGAAACCAAAGATCCAAACTCAGTCAACCTCCTAAACAAAGTCAAAGAAAAAAACAGCTGTGTTGTTTCGTATGGTTGTCATGTGGATATTGAAGAAGAAGACGACGAGTTTGTTGTTGATTTGTTTTTGAATATAAGAGATTTGTAGAGGTAAGGGTATGAGTTTCATTTTTGTTGGTTTTCTATATAAGAAATATGGAGAAAGAATGTGATTTATTACATGATAGACTTAGCCTTATTCATGAAGATCTTAAACTCTTAGCAGCACTACTAGAGAAGCAAATACTGTTAAAGGAAAAAGAATTGTTAATAATGCAACAAAAAACATCTGATTTGAGTAGTGATGATGAATACAAATATAGTAGTGATGATTATGATAATGATGATGAGTAAGTTTACAAAAATGATTGTTTTAAATGTGTATATGTGACTTTGATGGGTTAATCCCATGAAAGCCGTGTTCTAATACAACGCTTAATATGTAGACAATGGCAGGAGTGTACAATGTTAAGCGTTGTACTAGGACAAATGAAAATGAACTGAAATAACCCGGTGAAGAGTACTAACGAAGATTTTCTATATAATAAATAAGATGAGTAATTATAATAAGTTTACTGTAGTAGAGTTAAGACGCCAATGTAAAGAGAGGGGAATCAGAAGATATTCCCGATTAAGAAAAGCAGAACTGATAGACCTTCTTAAACAACATGACGATGAACAAAGCAGAAGGCAGATTAGAAATATATACCCATTTCAACAAGAAGTGTTCTCTGAAAGCGAAATAGCACAAAATACACCAAAGTTAAAGCGAAAGCATTTGAAAAAGTTATTTCCATTTGATGATGATTTATTTACAAATAAAAAATATTACGAGATCTTAAATGTTAATGACCCGACATACAATGAAAAATTTAAATCCTATACAACAGATTACAAAATAAAACTGACAAATATAACAGGTGAAACACTTACTGAAACAATACAAAGATTACACACAGCAGTAGACGATATGATTGACCAAGCTAAACAAGCTTCCAATTTTAAAAAGAATGACAGAATAAGAGTTGTGCACAACGATGGATTTTGGACTAAAACAATATCAACACCAATAACAACTGAACTAAATGCTAGAAATGTATTAACACACGTGCAAAGAATTGTAACATCTGACGAAACAATCAATATTGAAGAAACAACATTTAATATTCAAATCATTAACATGCCTAGAGGAAGTAAAACAAACAGACGATTATTAAACCTTGCAGAAGACAAAAAAGCTAAAAGATGTATTACCAAAATCAATAACAATGACAATTTGTGTTGTCCACGTGCAATCATTTCAGCCTTAACGTATAAAACAAATGTAATACTTGATCAAGAGCTAACACCACAAAACATTAAAGATATAAGACGTGGAAGAAAAATACAGACAAAATTAACTGAGAGACTTTGTAATCGTTTACC
The DNA here is from genome assembly GCF_964235325.1 of Thermobia domestica. NCBI lineage: Eukaryota > Metazoa > Arthropoda > Insecta > Zygentoma > Lepismatidae > Thermobia > Thermobia domestica. The sequence goes on along the minus strand of NC_137469.1, from coordinate 114,374,672 downwards.
GAGCTACTGTGAAGACGGTTTTACATTAGACGATATTAAACAATGTGAAGAACTATTAAACATTCAAATTAAAGTTGTATGTGCTGAAAACATGAACGCTATTATTTACTCAGGGCAAGACAAAGAGGTGAATATTTATTTATATAAAAGTGGAAATCATTTTGACGCAATTAACAGCATGCAAGCTTTTATTGGAAGTGTTTATTATTGTGAAAAGTGTGGTACAGCATACAATCATAAAGAAAAACACAAATCGTGTATACGAATTATACCAATTTGTAATATGTGTAAGCAACCTAAACATCAAGAAGAAGAGATTGATAACATTTATTGTGAAGCTTGTAATCGATTTTGTTATAACCAAACATGTAAAGATAACCATTCAGTTGTTTGTAAAGAAGTTTATAAGTGTAAAGGCTGTAATAAAATTTTATTAAGATATAAGAAACACAAGTGTGGATATTACTACTGTATCAACTGTAATTGTGTAGCTAAAGAAAACGTTCACAAATGTTACATGCAATACAAACGCCAGGAAGGTTATAGTGATGATGAATGTGTGTGTAATGCTAAAAAAGAATTAACTGTTACAGATTTGTTTATTATGCTATACAAGACTTATGGTATCGAAGATCGTGGTAAGAAAATTGTTAAAGAAAAAAACATGTACGAAACCATGTCTAAGTGGAGGAAACTTCAAAAGATATATGATGCATGGAACAACAACAAGTTAACAGTAGATGACTTTAAGTATATAATTAAGAACTTTCTAAAGTCGAGTATTAAACAAATGAACAGTTGTAATTACACAGAAAAGTATATATGGTTTGATTACGAAGCACAACAAGACACAGGAATTCATAAAGCTAATTATGTAGTTGCTCATGACTTTAAAGGTAGCAAATATTACTTTGAAACAAATGACGATTTTTGTAAGTGGTTAGTTTCAAAAGAACATAGTGGTTACACTTGTATTGCGCATAATGCCAATGCTTATGATTCGTACTTTGTTCTTCAGTACTGCATTAAGAATGCTTTGAAACCTTACACTATATATAACGGCTCTAAGCTAATGTTACTTGAAATTCCAAAAGCAAACATAAAAATTATTGATAGTATTAACTTTGTAGCACAACCACTATCGAGTTTTCCTAAGACATTTGGTCTAAAAGAATTAAAGAAAGGTTATTTTCCACATTTGTTTAATAAGCCTGAAAATCAAAACTATGTTGGGCCAATACCTAACGCAAAATACTATGGGATTAGTACCATGAAAAAAGATCAAAGAGAAGCGTTTCTTAAGTGGCATCAAGAAAGAAGAGAAGAAAATTGTGTTTGACTTTAAAAAAGAGTTAAGAGAGTATTGTGATTCGGATGTAGATATTTAAAGAAGAGGTTGTTTAGAACTAAGAAATCAGTTTTTAGAAATAGCAAACATTGATCCATTTCAATACTTAACAATTGCAAGTGTGTGTATGGGCATTTATAGATCAAAATACATACAAGAAAACACAATTGGTATTATTAAAGAAGAAAAGAAAGAAAAATACTCTAAACAGTCTATTGCATGGTTAAATTCTTTTAAGAACAATAATATTAAACACGCGTTAAACAATGGAGAAGTAACGATATGTGGATCTAAAGTTGATGGTTACGATTATAAAACAAAGACAGTGTATCAATATCACGGTTGTTTCTGGCATGGCTGCAACAAATGTTTTGAGAAGTGTACTATCAACAATGTCAATCACGAAACAATGGAAGATCTATATGAGAAAACAAGAAGAAGATCTCAACAAATAAAAGAAGCTGGTTATAATCTTATAGAAATGTGGGAGTGTGATTGGTTAAAAGATAAAAGAGCCAAACAGTTAATTCAAAAAACTAGTCTTATTGAGAAACTAAAGTTCAGAGATGCATTCTTTGGTGGTAGAACCAATGCTTCAAAATTAAAAGTTACTAATAAGAAGATGAAATATATCGATGTGTGCAGCTTGTATCCAACTGTTTTGTTTTATGATCAATTTCCTATTGGCCACTCAACAACATTAAAGTCTATCTCTCCTGAAAAATGCAAGTGTAAAAAGTACTTTGGTTATATACTTTGTAAAGTTCTTCCGCCAAAACAATTGTATCATCCTGTATTACCAGTTAAAGATAACAATATTAATAAGTTGGTGTTTCCCTTATGTAATCAATGTATGATAAATCAAACTAAGACGTGTACACACAGTGACGAACAAAGAATGATAACAGGTACTTGGACAACTATAGAGTTAGATAAAGCTTTAGAGAAAGGTTATGAGTTAATTGAAATTTACGAGATTCAACATTTTCCCAAAACAAGTAACAAACTCTTTAGAGGTTACATTAAAGACTTCATGAAAATCAAATTAGAAAAATCACCATGGGAAGATGACTTTCAAACAAAAGATGATTATATTAAAACTATTAAAGACACACTGAATATTGATTTAAATCCTGATCAAATATTGGCAAATCCTGGTAAGAGAGCAGTTGCAAAAATTTGTTTAAATTCGTTATGGGGAAAGTTTGGCCAAAGACAAAACTTAACTCAAACTGAATACATTACAGATGTTAGAAGATGGTACGAGTTACTTTTAGATGACAAATTAGAAATATCTGAATGTTTGTTTATCAGCGACGAGATGGTTCAAGTTTCATATAAATACAAAGACGTATATGTTAACAATTCTTATTCCACTAATATTCACATTGCAACTTTTACAACAGCACATGCGAGGTTAAGACTTTATGACATGTTGGATAAGTTAGGTGAAGATGTAGCGTATTACGATACTGATTATATTGTTTATATTGTTAATGGTATAGAAGTAAAGACTGGTAGTAACCTTGGTGAGTGGACAGATGAGTTAGGAAAAGATGTTTATATTACTGAGTGGTATTCAACTGGTCCAAAGAGTTATTACTACAAAACAGATAAAAACAAAACTGTGATGAAAATTAAAGGATTTACTCTTAATTATGAGAACTCTTTGAATCTTAATGGTGAAAACATAAAGAAGGTTGTTAACAAAAAACTAGCGAACATAACTCTTAATTATAATCAAATAACAAGAGACAAGAGAACAAAAAATTTAGTTAACAAACCTGTGACTAAAGAGTTTCAAATGGATTACGACAAAAGAGTTGTTTTAAAGGAAAAAGATAATATCATCAATACTTTACCTTATGGTTATTAGGTTTAAGTTTTAGATTTAGGTTTAGTTTTAGTTAGATTTAAGTCCTTTATGGTTATATATCATAAAGGTCATTATGTTCTGTCTTCTTATGTTCTGTGTGGTTTATGTTCTCCAAAGACAGTGGTCCGTACAGACGCGTAAAATTTGAACTTGATCATTGAAAAAGTGGTCCAAAAAAAAGTGGTCCGTACAGACGCGTAAAATTTGAACTTGATCATTGAAAAAGTGGTCCAAAAAAAGTGGTCCGTACAGACGCCTATACTACTGTTGTCTTCCCGTGGAGTAGAGCAAACTACAGAAATTGCGTTTTAATTTTCACAGAAAATAATCCAAAAATTAACCTATTGGAGCACAACAATTCCAGCATACTTTTACTACTTCTTGCAAGGGCTCGATATGTTAGCCGCTTTGAAACTAATTAAAAGAACATTTCGCAAAAAAAAAGTATTTCACAAGTTATTCTTTAATTGCACAAACATTGCAAGTTCCTAAAATGTCTTTTCTTTCTAAAGTAAGGAATATTGATTTTAAAAACAGCGTAATAAGAAACAACTACCTTTACCATTGTTTTGTAGTGTAATATACCAGTGAAGTGGTGTGTTAAGAGGAGTACGAGTGTATATACAATTTAAATTTAATGAATTCAACATAATTCTAGGTTTTAGGGTTATTTTGTATAACTGGAGTGTGGAGAGACTCAAGTATTGTTGTGTTTTGATGTGTTCCAAGAAAATGAAAACTGCACCGAATGGCAACGAACGTGTTTAGGGAAGTTGCAAAAGCAAATATTTCTTTAAATGTCGTAGCATATGCTTGTAGTATTTACTGTCTTTCATTTTCTAAGAGTAATAACATACATTTAATAGCATATGCGAAATTAAAAATTAAGTTGTTCATTAATCCCCAGTTTCAATATAAATTTTGAAAGCAAGCATCATTATTCATTACTATGATTAATATTATTCTTTCTATTTATTTTGGAAATTCGTTGTTAAATAATCTGATCACAATTTTTCAGACAGAATTTTAAGATGTTCATGAGCAAGGAATCAAATCTCTTCTTACACTTTCATTGTTTAAGAGTACAAAGAGCTGGTACCTTCTTGCTGTTGCTCTTGTCAATTTACTTAATAAACTATGAAATACGATTTGCGGTACTTTAACTGAAAAAGATAGTATCATATTAGTTATACAACATTTCGTCAAACAGTGTTAGAAACAATCAGGAAAACTAACATTGATATGCAAATATTTAGATCATGTCTTGCTACCCCACTTTCAACGTCCAACAGCCGCCACTGCAGTAACTTATATTTTAGTAACTATTAAACAGGTAGGTTATGTTTTTAAGAAGTGTCTCATTTTTCCATTCCAGGGTTCGTTTGGTTAGATTTGATATACATAACCTTTATTTTACCGCCGGCCAGCAGGCAGTACGCTTCTCCGTACCGCGGGAAATTTAAATGATTTTTAACAGTTTGTAGTGTATGAAAGAAAAGCTTCTAAAATAACTTATATTGCGTACAGAGACATAAAGTAAAAATCATTTTGTTGCCGAAGGTCCCTGCTATAATTTTGGGGGTCATTTGATATACTTGGTACAAACCGAGGAGCGCCACGTGGCGCCAAAGATTAAAAAATCTAGAAAAAATGCTAAATTTGGGGTGAAAACACCCCCAACACCCTTCTTTACAATTTTGTTTGTAAAGAATTTTATTGAAAATGTACGTACATCCTTCCGAATGCGAAATCTTTTTGGTTGAGGTCTTAGAATGAAATATTACTGTTTCTATAATTTATTTTCTGACTCCTTGCACTTTCGAAAAAAATGTGTAAAATTTATGTCATTGTATCAGAAAACATTTTTTTCTGACGTTACGAAATGCGACTAAGTTATGAAATCACTTTTATATTCTTAAGGAAAGTCCCCGGTATAATTTTTGGGTCCTTCGACATGCTTGGTACAAACTGAGGGGGCGCCACGTGGCGCCAAAGATCAAAAAATCTAGAAAAAATGATAAATTTGGGGTGAAAACACCCCCAACCCCCTTCTTTACAATTTTGTTTGTAAAGAATTTTATTGAAAATGTACATACATCCTTCCGAATGGGAAATCTTTTTGGTTGAGGTCTTACAATGAAATTATTTTCTGACACCTTGCAAATTCCAAAAAATGTGTAAAATTTATGTCATTGCAGTGTATCAGAAAACATTTTTTTCTGACGTTACGAAATGCGACTAAGTTATGAAATCACTTTTATATTCTTAAGGAAAGTTCCCGGTATAATTTTTGGGTCCTTCGACATGCTTGGTACAAACTGAGGGGGCGCCACGTGGCGCCAAAGATCAAAAAAATCTAGAAAAAATGATAAATTTGGGGTGAAAACACCCCCAACCCCCTTCTTTTCAATTTTGCTTCTTCAATTTCTTGTTGATGTCAAAGACTTGTTGAAGTCATCTTCTCAAAAGCTAAACACGTGCGCGTAAAAGAATTCCTTTGCAGCTAATACAGAACGGAAACTGAATCATATGGATTGTATAAACAACAAACTTCGCAGTTTGAGCTCGTGGGTTTCAGGGGCGAGAGGCAGGAGGGTGAGAGGAAGGAGGGCGAAGGGAAGGAGGGCGAGGGGAAAGAGGACAAGTTTTGTATATCGCCCAAGGTCAAGTTGTGTATATGGCCCACTTGGTAGAACGAAATGGAGATAACAGAACTCGCTTTAGTGACTCATAAATTTATATCCGTGGCGACGTGTTTTGTCTACTGAGACTCTATTCTCCCTTTCTTCACCTAGCTGTGGTCAAAAAAGAAGTTTTCTTTTCCTTCATAAGTATACATTGAATAATGCTTGTCAATATTCCCTGCGAAACCTTTATAAAATCTTGTGAAACGTAGAGTTTTTAAAATTTAAAAGCCATTCTTTTAAAAAATCACAAACCTAAATTCTTATCGCTGTTAAACACCAGATAAAAGTAGGAATAGCACACTTATTTTTTAAAATGATGTGCCTTATTGTATGAAGAGATAGTCCATAGCGAAAGGAAACAAAAACGTTGGTTCTCAACCGGTGTGTCGCTGGTCAAAGTAGACCTTTCGCCTCTGTCAGTACAGTGGCAGCAGGAAAGAACGGGTTTACTCTTTTGACAGTGTACTGTCCCGCCGCCACTGCAGTAACTTATATTTTAGTAACTATTAAACAGGTAGGTTATGTTTTTAAGAAGTGTCTCATTTTTCCATTCCAGGGTTCGTTTGGTTAGATTTGATATACATAATCTAATGGCATAATTTATTATATTCGTGTTAATGAAAAAAATGATAGAACATTGGTTTCCAATAGTGTTTTAAGTATTACAGTAAACAATTGTGTGATACCGGTAACATAAAAAGTTGATTTTTAGGTAAGAAATTTTAAAATATTTATTCTGTGTTTGGGCACCGTATCTTTGATGGATCGTCCTTGTAAGGCTTGTCCGTATTTTAGATCAAAAAATTATGGCAACCCTTACCATGAGTAATTAGCTATTTATTTGTAGTTTGTATTGGAAGATGCGTTACAGAATTCATTCATTCATCGATTTTGGCTATTTACAACACAAAATTACAAATTACAAAATACAGAAAAATACAAATAAACCAGGAAAAATGCTTTCTATAATAAGCAATGAAGTGCTGAAGTGCAGGAGTGCTGAAAAGGCTTCTTGATTCACAAATAAGTAATGTTTTAATATGAAAGTGTACAAATGTATTTCGAGTCATGAAGCTTATGATCTTATATTCGAAAACATTATATGTTTGTACAATGATTTTAGAAATAATATATGTTTAATTAGGAACAATAAACAAGCAACTAACTGTTAACAACGGCCGACGATTCAAAAAGTGAAATGAGATCTTTAAGTTTTACGTCCCACGTTTATGCCGGTTAGGCTAAAGGAGACGGTGATGATGAGTAATGAATGAAATGGTGGAATGAAGAAAGTGGAAGGAAACGGGAGTACCACGAGAAAACCCACGCACACGGTGTTTGTCTATCACAAAGTTCACTTGGCAGGGGCTGGGATCGAACCCGGGACCCCAAGCACCGGAGGTGAACGCTCTAGCACTGAGCCACCGCGACCCCAAACATTTAGGTCAATTAAAATTCCCCTATCGGGAATCGAACCGGGGACCCTGTACACCAAAGACACACGTGCTATCCATTCGACCAGCGGTAAGAACGGGCCGACGATTGATCAAAAGTTTATTTTATACTGTACCGCACAGTAAACTACCACCTGACAATCAGAACTAAAGTCGGTCGTAAGTACATGACTACACTAACTGCAATAAATACATAAATAAGAAAAAAATCCCTTCAAATTATTGTTTTCTTTCATCAACAATATGAAAACACAATGACATTACAATTTCAAAAGCTCATCATTCGATAATATAAAAAGAAAAAGAGAGAGGAAACATTTACTCTAGTTTCAATTCACGAACTGTAAATTTATTTTTTCAATATAAAAAGTAGTATTCAGAAACTTAGAACAGACTACGCAATTTTCTTAAATTAGGTTTTAGCGAGGGTTCTGAGTAGTCATACCAGAGCTCCTTCGTGGCTAAGCGGTGAGTGTACACGCCTTTGGCGTGGAAGACCCGTGTTCGATTCCTGGCGAGAGGTCACGGTTCGGATTCCACGTTAATCAGTAGGTTCACGTCATATATAGCCTCGCTGATGAACGGGACGCTAAATTCAACTCTACAACAACAAGACATAAACAACAGCATAACGTAGAACTCAAAGTCTACATGAGTTTCCATTGTGTATCAAATCCAGATATCCTGCAGCAAAGACTAGTAAGTGAGTTCCACATGTACTTGCGGCTAAGACAGAGCCTTGATTTCTTTCGTTCACACTTAGCTTAATGATAGACCCTACCTGAAATAATAAGGAAACTGATTGTCATATGTTTTAATTTTATATGGTTAGAAAGATTTTGTATAGACAAATAAATAGGATCAGTGTTTTAAATGGGGCAGCAAATCTTGTCGTCATAGTTACTATGTCTGTGTTGAAATGACATAACAGTTACTGGTTTTCCAGATTTTCCAGTTGATCTAGAAGGTAAAACGTTAAGAGGGGGGGGGGGCGGACAGAACACAGACTATGATAGGTATATCATGAGTTCACTATAAACTTTCAAAAATATATATATAATAGCTTTAATTATTTTTGTCACTCAAAGAACTAGGGACCCAGGACCCCCGGCTCCGGGCTAGATCCGCCACTCACAGGAGTTTCAAAAAGTATTCAATGAGATCTAGGGACCACTATAGTGTGACCGGCAATTCACCTTTAGAATATTTAGTGTTATTATGTGATTAGTATTTTCACCGATCTACATGATGAATGCGATAAATTCATCTAACACTTGGCTGATCTTGTAGACAAAACAATAAGTGTCTCACACACAAAATTATATCACCGTTCTTATTTGGTTCAAAAGTGTCATACTTTAAATCTGAATCAAAACTACAGTATCCTACAAATACTGACACTTTTTTGTATTACAAATTAAAATTACGAAACAATAAGATAATGGAGAAAAGTAATAATCAAAATGGAAATCGACAGGATTATAATGATTTTTGATACGGACATGAAGGGAAACGGAGGTCTAAATGTAGAATAGGATTCTAAAGAGATTTAAAATGCAAAATTCCTACCGAAATTAAAGGAAAATTTCATATCTTTCATTCAGAATCTTTTTACTTGGTACATTTAGGTCCGTGTTTCTTCTTTTTATTTATTATAGAAATTGTTAATATTCTGCTTAAAAGAGGTACATGAAGTTTTGTGACCTCCCATGCTTTCTATCTCTATTAATTCATTTTTATTAACAGTTAAAAACAATTGAACCTAACAGCCAGTTCAGTGACTCCTGCTTCCCAAAGGTTTCGTTCCAGAAATCAATCACACTTTGATTGCAAATTGGATATTTTTTCATAGCTTAAAAATCTTATCTACCCGTTAAACAGAAATGATCGCTAAATGGATGAAGGTTGAGTTGATTGCAAACTGGTATATATCCGAAGGCTTGGGAGGAAACAACTATCAGTGGGTTAAATAAAGAATAAATGTATTCTTCTGAATTTACAAAAGGAAATTGTGGAAAGCCCACAAGTTTTAGTAAATGTTTGTTTACAGTTGTATTAGATTGTATAATGAACTATTAGCCAATCATTCTTCTTGCTGATTAAATCAATTTCTTTACTTTAATATCACTTACAAGTAGGGGCGCACCCACAGGGAGGTCCACCGGGTTTGGAAACCCCCAGTGGAAATATTAAACAGTTACTTATCGGGTACAAAAGAATGCCAGCTCAGTACTAGATCAACGTAGTGGCTTGCACTATTGAAACCGTCACCCCCAAAGCTCGGACTCCCTACAAAAATTTCTGGGTGCGCGCCTGGTTACAAGTGAAGTACGCTTAGCCACAAAATGGGAACCCTAAGCCTGTATAACGTAAAATTTCACAAGCTAATAAACAAATTAAGATCTATCACTGTGCCAGTTTGGTCCCAATCGAACGAGTTTGGGGTATGAGTTTTTCTTTTCGAATTCATGTCGCAAAATTTGGATCCCATAACTCGGAAACCAAAAGTCTTATGGGTAAAAGCACCAGTGGTCGTCACTTTAAGGTTGAAAAATTATTTTTTCTCTCTCTCTCTCTCTCTCTCTCTTCTGTGAGCATCGTTAATCTTTCGGAGCTGTACTATAGTTGGAAAAACACATTGATCTTTCCTATATATAATCATGTAATTAGAATTCAAACTCGAATAACCGTTGAAGGAAGACCAATATATTCTTAAACCCCCTCAATTGCACCAGTAGTCGTCACCTCAAAATTGAAATGTTCCAGTGGCCGTCAGGGATTTGTACCAGTGTTCGTCACTCACATAACTTAACATAATTTATTTTTAAAAAACTCACTGTTTATCAGTTTGAGGTTAAGAATAGAATAAAGAGTACTAAGCTTAATAACTATACATCACTTTTAGCACTGAAGAAAGAAAATAAAAATGTTTTTACATACTTTCTTAAAGCAATTTCAGAAAGAAAAATATTAACTGAATTCAAAAGTTACCGTATATCACTTTAATCTTAAGTGTACAATATGAAATACTAAGATTAATAACAGTACATTATTTTAAGTGTTACCTCCTGTTTCACAGAATCCTGTTTTGCAGAATTGCATGCACTTCGATATTAGAAATATTTGACGAAAGGTACAAAACACCAATATAAATCTGAAGGTACGGCTCGAAATAGAGCCTTATCACACAAGTGAATCGTGATTTACTGCAACAAAAGCAAATTACAAACAAACAGATACAAATATAAAAAAACATTTGCATTGAACAATAATGACATGAACCTTAATAAATTTAATGTACAAAAATGAAATGAAAAGAAATTTTTGAGTTTTACGTCCCACCCATATGCCGGTTTGGCTAAAGGAGACGGTGATGAAGAGTAATGAATGAAATGGTGGAATGAAGAAAGTGTGAGGAAACGAGAGAACCCCGAGAAAACCCACGGCCTTTGTCCATCACAAAGTTCACTTGGCGGAGGCTGGGATCGAAAACGGGACCCCAAGCACCAGAGGTAAACGCTCTACAACAGAGCCACCGCGGCCCCAAATTTAATGTATATGGTGCGACTCTTAATATCACCTTGCCTTCGATGGATTGTAATTCTAACTATCTAAATAAATACGAGATACTGCATTAAAGTACGGAATAAGGCCATCCTCGCCATATCTAAACCTACTCTTAAGAGCCCGAGTTTGATTGTCCAATTGTTTCCACAATCTTCTCCGCAAAGTTAAATTGCCTGCTTCCAGCAACCGCATTCTTGGACTGTTTTTGCTTCAAAAGTAGAATGAATCTATCTATCTATCTATCTATCTATCTATCTATCTATCTATCTATCTATATATATATATATATATATATATATATATATATATATATATATATATATATATATATAATATATAATATATGGGGATTATTTAAGTCTACTTCGTATTAATCTTAAATGCTAAACTTCGCCATTTTTCGTGCTTTTTTTTCGCTGTTGTTTCAAATCTGTTTGTTATTGCCCTCAAACATTAATAAAAATATAATTGGTACAACATAAGGGGTCAAATAACAATCCAATAAAAAAAATTAAACTTTCAAATATTGCTTTATTTACGGGTAGAAGGATGCGTTCAGTTCGTCAACATGCGTCCCCCAAGTAGTCTGGGAAAACCTGTGCCTTCGGGTTGTTGGGTGCATCGTCTCCTATATAGAGAAATGTATCAGAAATGCCTTCAAGAGAAGCGAGTGGAAGTGCATCTGCTCTCCTAATCTATTTCCTCATATCATTACCAGCCATGTACAGTGAACACAACCCAATTCCTTGTACTTTTCTCCATATAGATTGGATAAAATGAAACAAACAAATGCGTATTGTCGCTTATTGTAGGCCCCACTGGTCTAGTGGATGGCTATCACTGAGTCACCGTGCTCCCCCACCCGAGGTTTTCGAAGTAAATTCATAACAATATAATATAGTATGAAATTACATTGATCTATTAGATAATAAATAAAATGTAAGAAATAATGTTATCGTTAAATGTGTATTGCACTCTGAAATTCAATATAACTCTATTCCCTGAAGCCGGGACAGATACTATAGTTCTGTAATCATCTTGGAGGCGATATAGTATGGTGGGGAACATTATACATCCGTCAACTAGTATTGTCCACGAGACGAGACAAGACGGGAAATGAGGTTTTCTCATCTCGTCCCGATTCATGAAGAATCCTTTCTCCTTTCGTCGCATTTTGGAAATTTGAAGGACAAACGTTATACCCTGAGCTTATCAGGATCGTCCCGCGCCACAGATCCAAGAAGGATGTAGTATAACAACATTTAAACCATATTTATTATTGGAGTGTCTATTATATAATGACTTGCGTATCTTCAAACGTTGATGCACGGTGGCTCAGTGGTAGAGCGGTTAATTCTGATGAGTGGGGTTCATGGTTCGATCCCGGACCGAGTAAGTTTGTGATGGATATCATCGTGTCCATGGCTTTTCTCAGGGGTGTTCAAGTTTCCTCCCACTTTCTCATTCCACCAATTATTCTATCATCATTCACTTGCTTTAATCATCCGACTCCCTTAGCCTAAAGGATATAACGTGGGACGTTAAACTGAAAGATTTTATTTCATTGAAAGATGTCTTTTCACTATGTCAAGGAAACACACATGTATATAGAGGAAATCGATCCTTAGTTGAGTTCACTGCATTTGCCAGCAACATGATACTTCTGAACAGGGCCGGATCAACCCATCTGGAGACCCGGGACTAGAAAAAAATGTGGCCCTGCTGACTTCGCCCAATATTTTCTGTGAAAGTACAATAGGAAAATTAAGGGAATACATGTAGTTCTATATCAACCATCCCATGCATTGCCGGATTGGGACTGGATATTCTATAAATACATGAGACTGGAGAAAACTTCGATTGAACGAGAAAATATGAATCACGATTCTCACATTCGATGTTTCTTTAACTGGTTTTATGCTAATTTATTAAGGTGGTGGATGTAAGAAGCGAAGAAATTTGTTTCACATTTTTGGCCACTTGATGATTGTATTTTGTATAATTCATTCTACATAGCCAATTGAGTTTTTGATCAGAGTTGAGGCCCCCGTTCACTTAGAGGCTCGGGTCTACAGCCCTCCTAGGTCCCCCCTTTAATCCGGCTCTACTCCTCGATTGTAAATAAATGGCTACGATTCTCGCTTTGGAAGTGAAAGACTCATGGCTTAGAGGCATGGTAGCTCAGTGGTAGAGCGTTTACCTCTAATGAGTGCGGTACACGGTTTGATCCAGGACTAAGTAAGTTTACGGTGGACAATAGCATGTTCGTGGTATTCCCGTTTCTTACCACATCCTCATTCCACCGGTTATTCCATCGTCATTCACTTGACTCAATCTTCCTTAGCCTAAAAGGGATAAACGTGGGACGTTAAACTGAAAGATTTCATTTTTTCTTTAAGTGTTGATAAATGCTTTTCATCGTATTCGTACAAACACTTGATCAATTTATAGTTTTTATACTACTAGCAGCGTTCACCCCGCTTCGCTGCGGTCACCCCGGAACGCAATAAACGTTGTTACTTAGATAATTTTTACTTTTTCGCTTTCAAGTGATATGATAAAAACCATAGAAGATTGCAGTAAATGTTAACATTATATCGCCTGTCATTTATGTTAACCCGCCCCGCTTCGCTGCGGTCACCCCGGAACGCAATAAACTTTGTTACTTAGATAATTTTTACTTTTTCGCTTTCAAATTGCAGTAAATGTTAACATTATAGCGCCTGTCATTTATGTTAACCCGCCGAGTCACATGGTCATGCGGGTTGCATATAAATACGTTTATTTTTACCTATGATGAACTAATAACAAAGGATTTGTACGTTATGGACACTTGAATGGTCAATTATCTCAAGACACTGGTAATTAAAAATTAAAGTGATATGATAAAAACCATCTAGGGTCCAAATCCTAACAACCCCCCAAAAATGAAAGAAATTGGTTCAGCCGTATTAGCGTGATGAGTTCACAAAGGATTTGTGCGTTCTCTTTTATATATATAGATGAAACATGTAACACTAAAGCAGTGTTCGAAATCTAAGATTTGGGTGAACTAGTGTGCCTACTAGATTAGTAAAATTTCAAATAGTCTCGTTTCGAACACAAGGTGAAAATTATCATGTTTCTAGACTCATCTCGATTTTTTTTTTAAAGTGCTTCACGTCTCATAGGCGACTTTATCGTTAATTATACCGGATGCAAGGCCTGTTTCTGGCTCGGAGCCCATGTTAATAGTAGACTCCGTTCTTCATAACCTCGAAAAAAATGAAATCGTTCAGTTGAACGTCCCGCAATTGTTCACGTTAGCCTAAGGAAGGTGGGTGATTAAAGCAAGTGAATGGTGATTGAAGAATTGGTGGAATGAGAATGTGGAAGGAAACGGGAATATCCTGAGAAAACACCGCGGTCACAATGTTGTCCAGCAGAAACTTACTCGGCCGGGGATCGAACCACGGTCCCTAGGCGTCAGAGGTAAGCGCTATACTACTGAGTTACCGTGCATAACCTCGATACTGCGTAAGGACCCAAAAGACTAAATAAAAAATAAAAAAATCCAACACTCCATTTCCTCAGGAAATCAACTGGAGCAACGCCTCTTGTGGTCTCGTGTGGCGGAAGAGCAAACTGACTCGGTGATAGAGCGCCCATACCACTCGTACTCAGGGGCGGGTCCAGAGGGGGCGATCCGGGCGATCGCTCCCCCCCCCTTCCAGAAGAGGAAACTTTCTTATTTTTTATATATAAATAAAACCCATCCCAAAGTTTGGAGCCCTTAAAGGTAGCAGTATGACAACCCATTGCCCCCCCAGGAAGTCGATCCTGGATCCGCCCCTGCTCGTACCACGAGTTCTCATTTCGCTCTAGACCTTGTAAGCTTAATGTAGACAGCATCGTGTTTATGAGTTTTCTCGGAGTTCTCCTGTTTCCTTCCACATCGTAATTTCTCAGGATTCTTCGTAATTCTTCGCTTTCATAAATCACCCGTGTATACTTTTGCCAATAGTCCATAACCATTGTTCGTAAAACTTAGTAAAATTTCCTCTTTTTTTATGCGCTCTCTCAACGTTCATCCGGTTAATAAACCAAGCTCCCGCTTTTATTCTGAAATGTGATTTGATTCGAGTAACAAGTAACGACGAAAAGAAATAAAATACAGAAAAACGTAAAAATTGTTATTTTAACAACAATGAATTTATTTAAAAACACACTGAAAGCTACAAAAATCCGTTTTCTTTGAAATTGTTCGAGTGACTGTGAAACATAAAAAGAAACAATTTATATCTTATCGTTTTTGCTTTAAACGATCTATTTTGAAAATGAAAGTAAACAAATATGTCACTTCTGTTTTAGTAAGTGGGTAGCAACGGCTCAGTGGTAGTGTGTTCACCTCTAGTACGTAGCGTTCCACGTTGGATATCAGTTCGCGCTAAGTAGATGAATACCGCGTGTGTGAGTTTTCTCGGACTTATCTCATTACCTCCCACTTTCTTCATTTCATTACTTCCCTCATTCTTATCATCATCATCTTCTTCCTCTTTAGCTTACATGGTCTAATCGTGGGACGTAAAACTGAAATATTTCACTTTTTTGTTTTAATAAGTGCATAATATGGAAATGGGACCTAATATTGAGAAAACGAAATCATGACAAAAAAAAAAAAAACACTTTACCCCACTACTTTTACTTCGTGGGGATACACTGTGAAATCAAGAGTTGTTAAATCCACAACTTCAGGTCGCAGTGGAGCAGTGGCGAACCCAAGGGGTGTCCAGCAGTTTCGGAATTCCCCTCCATAATTTCCTAACTCAACATACATTTGTACACTTTCCTAATAAAACTATACTTGTTTAACAGGGGAATGTTACCCTGTTCTCTCCCCCCCCAAACTTGGAACCCATCGCAACAAAAATTTCTGGGTGATTGCTTACAGTGGAGGAATAAAGACAAAACTGGACCGTATTGTGGACTCTGAGTCCGTATCAGAAATTAGTATCTAGATTTTTTCTTCAAAATTGATTCTTATTAATTTACTTTTTATTTTTTTCCTTTCAACTGTGGTTTGGTGTAAACAACACTTTTGAGTGCATCTAACATAGTTTCTTATTTGAATGCACAAGTGCATACGTTTAGGGATTTTGAAAGTTAATTCAATTTAATTAAAGCGAATCAACAATTGCAGCAATATAGAGACAGCAATAAACTGCAAAATTGATGGCCAGATGAATTTACAATTTCTTCCATTGCGAAGCACTAGCTGACTGTTGTTAAGAA